>NC_041388.1:314671715-314715835 GCF_002162155.2 Triticum dicoccoides | reverse complement strand
GCCGAGGTAGCCACCCCGCCGCCCGGTTTTCTGAGAGAAACCGCTTCGGTTTTTTTAGAAAACCCTAGTTTTCGTTTTTTTCGTTAGATCATTTTTTCGGTTTATTTATTTAGCGAGCGTTCGCTCATTCGTTCGTTTTAATAAATGCGTTCATCATTTAGTTCCAGAAAACGAACGTTCGTTTGTTATTCTGTTCGTCGTTTTTTTTCTCGAATTTAAATCCGCGATTTTCTGATCGAGATTTCTAATCCGATTTTCGTTTTAGTTTAACTTTTCGCTTGTTTATCGGAATCAGGCGATTCAAGCGCCTGGAGTTTCGTCTCAAAACCCTCTTTCCGTTTAACCAACTCAAACAAGTTTTTGCCTCTGTAAAATTTGACCTAGATCCAGATTAGAAAACGAAGCTTGTTTCTTTTGCCGTTTGTCTTTCGTCGCTTCATTCAATTTGATTCTTTTTGCCAACCGGAGTTCTTAAGTTGAACTATCTGGTTAGATCTCTTATTTGAGTTTTACCTATGCATTAGTTGAGTACTTATTGTATGCTTGTTTGTTTGCGATAGAGTACCCGGAGTGTGCCGCTTGCTACTTCGAATCGCTGGGTTTCGTGGATCATCAGCAAGGCAAGTAACACTTTGATCATACTTCCCTTTTACCCAGTTTTTATTGCATTAGATCAATCCTCACACCTTGCATGATTATGATCTAATTAAATTGTGGGTTTGGTAAGTAGATAAGGTAGTACCTATCACATGTTTTATTATCAAACCTTTGGGAGTTACTTCTACATTTGCTTATTATGCCATGTTATGCTAGTAGACGTGGATTGGGTGAGTGTATCCATGACAGATGTGAGTTTGGTAAATTAATGGTTTATCTAAGGTGGCAACTTAAACACACATCTGGGTGGATTGAGGCACCTGGGTATTCCAGCGATTGCCTGTTTTTCTTTTGGACCGCCACCCAGGCTCAAAGGGATCATGAGATTATTCATAGTAGAAACTTCCGTGTGCAGCCACAAGCTACTATGGGCTCTAGCATAGTTGACTAAGTCGTGCGAACTCTTACAGTGGTAGACTAGCAGATGTAGGGGATGTAGGTTGGTACGGTCTACCCGTTCGTAAGGTGCTAGCACTTCTGAAAGACTATGTCTCGGTCATCCGTTTCTCAAACACCATGTAGTGCGAGAATCCCAACAGAGGAGATCGAGTCTTGTGGGGAAAAGTGTGCAAACCTCTGCAGAGTGTATAAACTAATCATGGTTAGCTGTGTCCCCGGTTATGGACATCTTGAGTATCTAGTACTTGGATTATCATGTGAATCTCATCATGTTACTCTAAATTAATTTTGTTGGGTTTTTAATGATGATGTTTAATTGGGATTGAGAGGGTGTCTACACTCGCAATGTTTAACAACTACCATGATAGTTAAATAAAATTTATTCCTTTGCAGTAGGGAAAAATTGGTTTTACGCAAAACTGTAACCATAGAGCTTTCCACCAGCCAAATATGCATATAGTATAGTCTTATTCATTCATTTCTCTCTATGTGTTACTCTGCCAGCATATTCCATGTGCTGACCCGTTTCGGGCTGCAATGTTCATGTTGCAGACTCTTTAGACGACGAGTAAGGTGCTTTTAGGTCGTGGTTCTATACTCAGTGATGTCGTTGGAGTTGATGGACCCACTTATCTTCCAAGCCTTCCGTTGTTATCGTTATTAGATGGCCTTAACCCATATTTATTGTAATAAGTTCTCTTTTGAGACGCTCGATGTAATAAGTGTGTGATTGCTACTCTGTTATAAATCTTTCAAGTACTATGTGGTGTCAGCATTACTGATCCAGGGATGACACCGGAGCACAGAGATTGGACTGTTTGAGGTCTGGTCGCTACAGTCTTGGAGTGGGATGCATGAGTTCTCAACCTCCCAAGAGTCTGACCAGAAAATCAAGGAATCTCCTCTACCAATTGTGACTGAAGTAACAACCCTGAACTTGTCCATTAATTTGCAGACGTCCCTCCACCAAAGGGAGCCACACAATACAGTGTCATGAGGAACTCTCTAATATGTGAAACTAGTTGGTATAAATTTAGCAACAATTTAATTAGCATAATCAGCATACCATGGAGCAATACGAGAAGCATTTATGACAACTAATTGTTCATCAGGAATGCTATCATCAATAGGTAGTGGGTCATCAAGAACATTCTCTAACCTAGATAAGTTGTCTACAATGGGCTTCTCAGCTCCCTTTCTATCAATAATATGCAAATCAAATTTTTGTAGCAAGAGAACCCATCTAATAAGTCTAGGTTTAGCATCTTTCTTTTCCATAAGATATTTAATAGCAGCATGATTAGTGTGAACAGTTACTTTAGAATCAACAATATAAGGTCTGAACTTATCACAAGCAAATACAACTGCTAAAAATTCTTTTTCAGTAGTAGCATAATTTCTCTGGGCACTGTCTAGAGTTTTACTAGCATATTGGGTAACATTTAATTTCTTATCAACTCTTTGTCCTAAAACAGCACCTACAACATAATCACTAGCATCACATATAATTTCAAAGGGTAAATTCCAATCAGGTGGCTGAACAATAGGTGTAGAAATCAAGGCTTTCTTAAGTATTTCAAATGCTTCTACACAATCATCATCAAAGAAAAAAGGAACATCTTTTTGTAAGAGATTAGTCAGAGGCCTAGAAATTTTTGAGAAGTCTTTAATGAACCTCCTATAAAAACCAGCATGACCAAGGAAACTTCTTATACCTTTAATGTCCTTAGGATAGGAGATCTTTTCAATAGCATCAACTTTAGCTTTATCAACTTCAATACCTCTTTCGGAAATTTTATGCCCCAAGACAATACCCTCATTAACCATAAAGTGGCACTTCTCCCAATTCAAGACAAGGTTAGTTTCTTCACATCTCTGCAAAACTCGATCAAGGTTGCTTAAGCAATCATCAAAGAAGTTCCATACACAGAGAAATCATCCATGAAAACCTCAACAATCTTTTCACAAAAGTCAGAGAATATAGCAGTCATACATCTTTGAAAGGTGGCAGGTGCATTACATAAACCAAAAGGCATATGTCTATAAGCAAAGGTACCCAAAGGGCAAGTAAAAGAGGTCTTTTCCTGATCCTCTTTTGACACAGGTATTTGAGAGAAACCAGAATAACCGTCTAGAAAGCAAAAATGTGTATGTTTGGATAATCTTTCTAGCATTTGATCAATAAAAGGTAAAGGGTAATGATCCTTTCTAGTAGCTTTATTTAATTTGCGGAAGTCGATTACCATTCTATAACCTGTAACAGTTTTTGTGGGATCAATTCATCTTTATCATTAGGAACAACAATAATACCTCCCTTCTTAGGGACACAATGGACAGGACTTACCCACTGACTATCAGCAATAGGATAAATTATACCTACCAACAGAAGCTTTAGCATTTCATTTCTTACCACTTCTTTCATCGTCGGATTTAACCATCCTTGGTGATCAACAACCGGTTTAGCGTCTTTCTCCAATTTTATTTTGTGTTGGCATAGAGTGGGACTAATGCCCTTAAGATCATCAAGAGTATATCCAATAGCAGCATGGTGCTTCTTCAGAGTTTTCAATAATTTCTCTTCTTCCTGCTCTGAAAGGTTAGCACTAATAATAACAGGATATATCTTCTTTTCATCAAGATAAGCATATTTAAGAGTATCAGGTAATGGTTTAATCTCAAACACGGGATCACCCTTGGGTGGAGGAGGATCCCCTAGAATTTCAACAGGCAAGTTGTGTTTCAAAATAGGTCCCTATGCAAAGAATACTTCATCTATTTCCCTTCTTTCATTCATAAACATATCATTTTCATGGTCTAGCAAATATTGTTCTAATGGATCATTAGGAGGCACGGCAATAGAAGCAAGACCAATAATTTCATCTTTACTAGGCAATTCTTTATCATGGGGTTGTCTACAAAATTTAGCAAAATTAAAATCATGAGACATATCCCCTAAACCAACAGTAACAATATACTTTTCGTAGTCTATCTTAGCATTAACAGTATTCAAGAAGGGTCTTCCAAATATAATGTGACAAAAGTCATCTTGTGGGGAAGCAAGAACAGGAAAATCAGTAGGATATTTAATTTTCCCACACAAGACTTCAACATCTCTATTAATCCCAACTGGTGAAATAGTATCTCTATTGGCAAGCTTAATAGTAACATTAATATCTTTTATCTCAGCAGGTGCAATATCTTGCATAATTTATTTATATAAAGTATAAGGTATTGCACTGATACTAGCACCCATATCACATAAGCCATGATAATAGTGATCTCCTATTTTAACAGAAACAACAGGCATGCCAACAACAGGTCTATGTTTATTTTTAGTATCGGGTCTAGCAATTCTAGCAGCTTCATCATAGAAGTAAATAACATGCCCATCAATATTATCGACCAAGAGATCTTTAACCATAGCAATACTAGGTTCAACTTTAATTTGCTCAGAGGGTGTAGGTGTTCTAGCATTACTCTTACAGACCACAGTTGAAGCTTTTACATGATTCTTTATTCTAACAGGGAAAGGTGGTTTCTCAATATAAGCGGTAGGAACAATAGGATCAACACTATAAGTGATAGCCTTTTCTTCAACTTTAATAGGTTCAACTACTTTTACTTCAATGGGAGGATGATATTTAAACCACTTCCCCTTAGGGAGATCAACTTGAGTAGCAAATGATTCACAGAAAGAAGCTACTATCCCAGAGTCAAGTCCATATTTAGTGCTAAATTCACGAAAAGCATCGGTATCTATAAAAGATTTAACACAATCAAACTTAGGTGTTATACCCGACTCCTTACCTTCGTCGATTTCCCAATCTTCAGAGTTGTGTTCAATTCTTTCCAATAAATCCCATATCAATTCAATAGTCTTCATCATAAAAGAACCAGTACAAGAAAGTATCGAGCATGGAGCGATTATTGAGAGAAAGCCGAGCATAAAAATTTTGAATGCTAATTTCTCTTGAGAGCTCATGATTGGGGCATGAATATAACATTGACTTAAGCCTCCCCCAAGCTTGAGTGGTACTTTCTCCTTCACGAGGCCAAAATTTATATATATATATATATATATATATATATATATATATATATATATATATATATATATATATATATAATTACAATCACAATGAACCAGATGCATAGGATAAAACTTCTAATGAAATTCCAATTTCAATCGGTTGTAGTTCCATGATCCAAATATCATCACATAACATAAACCATGTCAATGCCTATCCCTTTAAAGATAAAGGGAAGACCTTCTTCTTGATAACATCCTCGGGTATACCTGCAAGCTTAAATAATCCACAAACTTCATCCACATAGATTAGGTGTATATCGGGATGTAATGTTCCATCTCCTATAAAAGGGTTAGCTAGCAGTTTCTCTATCATACCCGAAGGAATTTCAAAGTAAACATTTTCAGTAGGTTCAGTAGGTTGAGGAGCAACTCTTTGCTCTACTGGTCGGGGTGAAGATACCACGAACAAGCCCCTCAAAGGATTATTTTCCATCGTAACAAGTGATAGTAAATTTCAGCACACTATATAAATTTTTCCTTACCAAATTCCACCTACCAGAGGCACTTCACTCCCCGGCAACGGCGCCAGAAAAGAGTCTTGATGATCCACAAGTATAGGGGATATATCAAAGTCCTTTCGATAAGTAAGAGTGTCAAACCCAACGAGGAGCAGAAGGAAATGACAAGTAGTTTTTAGTAAGGTATTCTCTGCAGTCACTGAAATTATCGGTAACAGATAGTTTTGTGATAAGGCAATTCGTAACGGGTAACAAGTAACAAGAGTAAACAAGGTGCAGCAAGGTGGCCCAATCTTTTTTATAGCAAAGAACAAGCCTGGACAAACTCTTATATAAATGAAAGCGCTCCCGATGACACATGGGAATTATCGTCAAGCTAGTTTTTTATCATGCTCATATGATTCGCGTTCGTTACTTTGATAATTTGATATGTGGGTGGACTGGTGCTTGGTACTGCCCTTCCTTGGAAAAGCATCCCACTTATTATTAACCCCCCTCGCAAGCATCCGCAACTATGAAAGAAGAATTAAGGTAAACCTAACCATAGCATGAAACATAAGGATCCAAATCAGCCCCTTACGAAGCAACGCATAAACTAGGGTTTAAGCTCCTGTCACTCTACCAACCCATCATCTACTTATTACTTCCCAATGTCTTCCCCTAGGCCCAAACAATGGTGAAGTGTCATGTAGTCGACGTTCACATAACACCACTATAGGAAAGACAACATACATCTCATCAAAATATCAAACGAATACCAAATTCACATGACTACTTATAACAAGACTTCTCCCATGTCCTTAGGAACAAACGTAACTACTCACAAATCATATTCATGTTCATAATCAAAGGGGTATTAATGTGCATAAAGGATCTAAACATATAATCTTCCATAGAATAACCCAACTAGCATCAACTACAAGGAGTAATCAACACTACTAGCAACCCACAGGTACCAATCTGAGGTTTTGAGACAAATATTGGATAAAAGAGATGAACTAGGGTTTGAGAGGAGATGGTGCTGGTGAAGATGTTGATGGATATTGACCCCCTCCCGATGAGAGGATCGATGGTGATGACGATGGTGACGATTTCCCCCTCTCGGAGGGATGTTTCCCCGACAGAACAGCTTCGCCGGAGCCCTGGATTGGTTCCGCCAAGGTTCCACCTCGAGACGGCGACGCTTCATCCCGAAAGCTTCCCTCAGATTTTTTCCAGGGCAAAAGACACCTTATACCAAAAGATGGGCATCGGGGGGCTTCCAGGTGGCCCATGAGGCAGGGGCACGCCCAGGGGGTAGGGTGCACCCTCCACCCTCGTGGACAGTGGGTGGCCCCACTTTGGTGCTTTCTTCGCCAATATTTTAAATATATTCCAAAACCGACTTTCGTGGAGTTTCAGGACTTTTGGAGTTGTGCAGAATAGGTCTCTAATATTTGCTCCTTTTCCATCCCAGAATTCCAGCTGCCGGCATTATACCTCTTCATGTAAACCTTGTAAAATAAGAGAGAAAAGGCATAAGTATTGTGACATAATGTGTAATAACAGCCCATAATGCAATAAATATCGATATGAAAGCATGGTGCAAAATGGACGTATCAGAGACACAAGAGCTCAAGCTTGTGGATGCCAGAGGCATCCCTAGTTAATATTTCAAGAAGTCTCAAGCATCTAAGCTTGGGGATGCTCCAGTTGGCATCCCACCTTTCTTCTTCAACAATGATCGGTCAGTTTTGGCTGAGCCTAAGTTTTTTATTCTTCACATGATATGTGCTATCCTTGGAATGCTATTTTATTTTCTTGCTGTTTCCTGTTTGAATAAAATACTTAAGATTTATTTTTTATGAGAGAGGGTCTTCACATAGCTACTTAATTATTTGACTACTCATTGATATTCACTTATATCTTTTTGGAGTAGTTTGTCATTTACTCTCGTGCTTCACTTATATCCTGTGAGTAAATGGTTTAATGAATTGAATATCATAAATTTGAAATTATATATGTTTCATATGATTATCCCATGTAGACTAATGACTTCACATATAAGAAGTATAGGTGGTAAAAATTATTGAAAGTTAGCAAACACAACATTGGTCACTTGAACAATTCATGAAAGAATATTGAAGGAAGAGAGATTTCACATATAAATATACTATCTTGGACATCTTCTATTATTGTGAGCCCCATTAATTATTTTCAAACTTGAGCAAATTAGTTGAAGTTGGACAAGGAAGACAACGTAATGAGTTATGTTTGGGTATATTTGTATAGAAGCGATATTGTTATGGATCCTCCAACATGTGGTGCTTTCTTAGGATCTTTTGCTAGCCAAAAATTCGTACTAAGTAGAGATACTACTTGTGCATCCAAAAACCCTTAAACCCAGTTTCTTGCCATAAGTGTCCACCATATCTACTTATGGATTGAATAAGATCCTTTAGGTAAGTTGCCATCAGTGCAAAAAGCAATAAAAATTGCTCCTAAATATGTATGATCATTTATTGTAAGGGAAAATAAGCGTTGTACAAACTTGTGATGGTAAAGAAATAAAAGCGATGGACTGCATAATAAAGGTTGTTAGCACAAAGGGAAATATAACATGACGTTCCTTTGCATTAAGGGCATGCACATCCAAAAAAACCGCATGACAACCTCTACTTCCCTCTGCGAAGGGGCTATCTCTTACTTTTATGTATTTACTTTCATGCAAGAGTCAATAGTATTCCTTCTCATTTCAACCTCAGTTATCCTCTAGTTGGCAAGTATCATGTGGTGGGGAAAGATCCAAGCATATGGCCATTCAAATATATTTGATCATGAGTTATTACCGTTGATAATTATCTATATGATAAATAAGTTGGGAGGAAAAACGTTAAGCCCCTATCTTTCTCTATGTTTGATGGATGTTGTTTGTTCTAAAAATATGCGTTGAGTGTTAGCAATCATGAAAGACTATATGATAGTTGAGTATGTGGAATTTGCTAAATTAAAGCTCTTACATAGACCCTTCCTGAAAATAAGATGAATTGCAATTGTTTGATGACTGAGAACATAGTTTGTTAGTTTTCAAGAAAGTTTATGGTCTATACTTTAACTTGTGAATAGTGTCAGGGGTGTCGTGCGACATATGCCAAAGGATGGCTTATCATGGTGGGGGGTAGAAAGACGTCGCCGGTGCCAGGAAACGGGATGAGGCATAGACACGTACGCCGACGAACTTTACCTAGGTTCGGGGCTCTCCTAGGAGATAACACCCCTAGTCCTGCTCTACGGGGTCTCCGCATGATCACTCAAGCAACAATGGTAGCAACAAGCTTGCTCCTTGAGCTGTTTCTCTAGAGGGGGAAGAAAAACAAGGCTAGCCCTAGCTTCCTCTCTCTATGTGTGTGAGTGGGATGGCTAAAGTCTCAACCCTTTGCATGGGTGCCCTGGGGGGTTTATATAGGCCTACCTCCTAGGGGTACAATGGTAATCTAGTCGGGTATAGGACCCGGCTGTCAGTGTCTATGGGCGTCGGCTTCTCCGCCGGCCGCTGGGGCCCGCCACCTGGTGGGTCCCGCCGGCTGTCTTGTACTTAGCCGACAGGCCGTGCCCGCCGCTTGTGGGTCCTGCCGGTGGATAAACACTATGGCAACGCCACTGATGATGTGTGCTTTGTCGGGGAAGGCGTGGCTACAGTGCCGCCGCCTGGCGGGCGTTCACTGTAGCCATTCCCCATCTCCTCTGGTTAATGGCGCACAAACTCTGGGGGAGTGGGAGGGCCTCCTACTGGGAGTCGGCCTCCCCTAGCACCGACTGGTCGATGTCCTCCACCTTCCAGCTTCTCATGGACAGGTTGGGCCCGCCACCAGCGGGACGTATCGGCAGCCCGTAGTAGGGGCATGGCCTTCTCTGCCATGAGTGATGTCACGGGCTGTGTGGCAACAGTGCCGCGCCGGACGGGGATGTCCGTCTGGTACGCTGCACTATGGCCACGCTCTGCCCTGGATTCGGGGGTGGCAGACGGTACTATAGCCACACCCGTCTCATCACCTTAATGTGGTGCAAACTTTGAGGGCATAAGGGGCCGCCTGCCAGGAGTCGGCCTCTCCGGAGGCCGCCTGCCAGGAGTCGGCCCATCTCATGGTTTTCTTCTGAAGAGAGCCGCCCTCCGGCAGTCGGTCGATGCTACCAGCCGGCCCAGAGAAGGCGGTACTTCGTCCTTGGGGTTCGAGGGGCGCAGTCGGCCCCGATGTCTTGAATCGCCATGGGGAGCAGATGAGGCTACCCGTGGTCGTTTACTCCGACGGTAGTTCCCGAAGCTGGTGAGGCACCGCTGCTGCGAAGGCGAGGAGCCTCAGCAGCTTCCTACTCCGGGTGGTCCGATGATCTTGTTTCGTCCACCCTTTGCAGTGTCGAGTGGTACAAACCGGCCGCAACTTGGCGGACCGCCTGATGATTTTGAAACGTCGTGGCAGGAGCCGGGTGGCGCGCCAGCCGAGAGGCAGCCTGGCCGCCTACTGTCTGTGCGCCACGCGGAGCCAGCCGGCTGGGCCGGCCTGCCAGCCCATGCGCGTGACGGGACATCGCTGCAGGCTGGGGCCCGCCACTACTGTGCCTCGGTGCACGGATCCAGTGCGGTCGAGGCGAACGGTTGGAAACCCGTCGTGCGGTAACTACACATTGTTACTACGTGGTTAAAGCGGGGTCGTGGGGCATAGTTAATCCCACGACCCCCATGTTCTTGCCCCTTCGGCTTTGCCGCCAGGGGCTATAAGTAGGGGGAGGTGAGGGGTGGCAGACGCACGCGTGCCCCTACTCTTCCCTCTTCCTTCTACCTCTGGCTGCTGCTGCACTTCTGTGGCTTTGCCGAAGCGCCGCCGCGGCTCCTAGTCAACAAGCGCGCCTCGCCCATGGAGCTACCGCACCACCGCGGGTCCGCCCGCTCGCCCAAGCTCTTTGCCTCCGTCAAGTCCGAGCCCCATGGCGCGGGCTGGAGCGTGGGATGGCTCCAACATGCACGAAGATCACATCACCTTCCTCCGCCAAACACGGTAGCTGCCCGGCAAGAACTACGTCCGGGCACACCCGCCGCCCGAGGAGGAGATCTTCCCAGCACCGCAGGAAGACGAGCGGGTCGACTTCCGTTCGCACTTCATATGTGGCCTCGGGCTGCCGGCGAGAGATTTCCTCCGGGCCTTCCTCCATTTCTACCGCCTTCAGCCGCACCACCTGATGCCCAATACGGTGGTGGTGTTGTCGGCCTTCATCACCCTCTGCGAGGGATATCTCGGCATTCCCCCCACCCTCGAGCCGTGGGGGGAATTCTTTTACACCAAGCTCGGCACCGCCGCCAAGAACGAGGTGGCTCAGTGAGGCGCCTTCATCGTAGTGCGTCGCCCGGGTGCTGGGAACTGCTTCCCAGGCATCAGCCTGACACAGTCGGTCAAGATTTTGCAACGGTCGTACTTCTACGTGAAGAACGTCCACTCGGAGCACGACTTCATCAACCTGCCGGCGTACAAGGCCGGCTCGCCTGCCGAACCCCGCACCAACTGGACCTTCAAGACGAAGGCACTGTCGGCTGCCTCACTGACCACCATCGCCCGGCTCCGGAAGATGACGGAGTCGAAAGGCCTGAAGGCCTCGGACCTGCTGACCGCCTTCGTGGCGCGCCGGGTGCTCCCCCTCCAAACCCGGCCTCACCTGATCAGCCGGATGAGAGGGCACCGAGACCCGAGCCAGATGAGCACCAAGGAGATGTTGGAGGCGGAAGTGGCCCGCCTGATGAACTTTATTTCGAGCTGCAAGCTCTCGTAGGGAGAGTGGCAGTTCGACAAGCAACCGTACTCCCGCGCGAACCTTCCGCCTGCAGTAAGCCCTTAATTCTTTTTCTTCTCATGTGTCGAGTTCTACTTTTTTGCCACCTGATCAATCAATCAATCACTTTGCGCAGATCCTCTCATCCCAGTCGGCAGCCAACGCCTTGGAGGAGGGCCAAGAATACCTGCCGGACCGGACGGTGAGCGATGTGGATGACCCCGATTTGGGGTGGTCGCCTTGGAGGAAGACGACGCCACAGGCGGTGGCGGCGGGGCAGGCCGCTCCGGAGGAGGCGGCATTGAGGTGTGGTCGGACGATGAGTAGGATGAAGATGAGCCACGCTGCCCTCACGGAACCGACAGGGCGGGCGGGAGTTCAACAGCCGCGCCATGCGGCTCATAGAAGCGCCGAGCCGCCAAGCCGCTGTTCGGCAGCCAGCCGAAGAAGCCGAGGAACCCGGTCGCCGCGACCAAGCGGCATGAGGCCGCCGCGAAGGCGGCCTAATTCACAAGGCCCCAAAGTAGCCCCCAGTAGTATCCGCGTAAGTTCTTTGACTCCCCTTGCGCTTTTTTCCTTTGCCTTTCTTGCAGTGGTTCTTTCTGAATTTCCTCTTGTCTTTTTGATCAGGGCCCTGCTCTCTCTTGAGAGGTCGGCCTTTGCTTCCATCATCAGGGGATGGAAAGCTCTGGCAACACCTACCGCATAGACCCACGCACCGCGTTCTAGGCGGCAACAGAGAGAAATGTGCGGGAGGTGCGTGAGGAGCGGGAAGAGGCCGAGCGGCAGAAGGCGGCAGCGGCCAAGGCGGCGTAGGAAGAGGTCGATGCGGTCGCCAAGGCCCAGGCTGATTCCGCAGCCAAGGAACGCACGGATGCGGTCGCCAAAGCGCGGGCGGGGAAGGCCTGGTCCGTCCAGGCGCCGCAGCTAATCATCCCTCTGCGCGCCGCCTCGCCAGCGCCAAGGGCTGAGGTGCCGACTGGAGGAGCCGGCAACGACCAGCCGGTCACGGAAGGAGGAGGAGGCGACGCTGTCATCTTGGAGGCGGAGGAGCCACTGCAAGCGCCGACTGCAGACGCGCCCAGCTGTCGGCCAGAGGAGCCGCCGGCGCCACCAGCTGGCAACAAGTTGGTAGTGGGTTCTGCCCCGGTGGTCTGCACTCAGGGGCATCGTCGCCCGGAGAAAGCGGTGTCGGCGCCAAGGCTGCTGGAAGTTGGGACCACGAGCTCTTCGGCCCCCGACGCTAAAGCCAGCAGCGCTGCTCCACCAGAATGGACTCCCGGAGGCGGGACGAGTGTGCTGAACCGCGCCGCCATCGATGTCCAGGCCCATCTCCAGGCCCAAAGCTCCGCCCTCCAACAATACACCAAGGAGTCCCTGGCGACGTGGGCCGCCATTCGGGTATGACTCCTGAGCCTTGCATTTTTCTTGAAATCTTCCGTGGTGGCGCGCCAGGGCACCCACTGGGTGTAGCCCCTGAGTTTCGAGCCGGCTGCTGAACAAGCGGCTCGGAACTTAAGGTAAGTTCCGAGTGCTAACCTCTTCTTCTTTCTTCTCTTGTCTTGGTTGCAGGATTATCACAACATCCGTGCGGGCCGCCTTCAACTCTCACGTCCAGGAGCTGGCCAAGCGGACTGCTGAACTGACCAACAGCCGGCGTAAGTGCTTCTTCCTTATTCACGCGGGGACACGCCAGCGCACCCGCGGGGTGTATCCCCCGTGATTCGGGCAGACTGTTGAGCAGTCGGGCCGGATCTTCTAGTGACTACTCTTTTTTCTTTTGCTATCTTGCTGACTGTCTTTTCTTTTTTGTCTTCCGCAAAAGCCAACGCCGACTTGCAGCAGCGGCTAGGTGAAGCGCAAACCGCGTTGCGCGCCAAGGAGGAGGAGCGCAGCCGGATGGAGCAGGAGCGCGACCGCCTGGCCAAGAAACTGGCTGACCAGGCGGACTAGCACCAGGCGGAGCTGCAGAAGCTCCAGGACACAGAGAAGGCGCTCGAGGCTGAGTTCGAGACCCAGCGCTAGAGCTGGGTTGATAAGGAGAAGGCTCTGACCAACGACTACAGCAAGATTGAGGACATGCTGGATGGTAAGCCGTTCTTCCCTTCCTTTCGTCTGCCGACTTCTCGTTCAAGCTGGACCTCTGAATTCATGCTTCTTTTTTCTTCTTGTGCAGAGTACTTTCCTTGTCACGCCATTGCCGCCAGCCAAGCCATCGAGGCCCGCCGTGACAAGCGAATGCTGGTTGGTGCAGAAATTGCACCCAACGCCCCTCGGACCCTCGTTGAGCAGCTGCTTGCCATTCAAGCTCGCCTATAGCCGGTCCACCGAGCACTCCACCATGTGCAGCGCATCGGATCTCAGGTGGTTTCCGCCCTCTGGCCGGGTACTCCAATTCTGCACACCTCCAGTCGGACCTCCGACTGGTTAGAGGTGGCCATTGGCCGCTTTGAGGCATGGAAGGGCTCCGCAGCCCGGGCAGGCGCACAGCGGGCTCTGGAGTTCGTCAAGGGGTGGTACCCCGGGCTGAACCTGGACCAACTGGCCACCCTCCATGCTGAAGCCACCGAAGAGCTGGCGGTGGTGGCACCCGACCTCTATCGTCGTGCCGCGGCGATAGCCGAGTACACGGACACCAGCATCTTCCTCCCTGAACGAGGAGGGCGCCGAGGCACCGCCCAACTGGTTTGGGCTGAACCCTGAAGGTGACGAGGACTCGGTGGAAGAGATCGCCTCCAGCGATGAAGGCGAAGAAGAGGGGATGAGGACGAGGATGGCGGATACGATGCGTCGGATGATGGAGGCGACAGCCGGCCTCATTTTGACCAGATCTCGACCAACGGGCGGCACGCCGACGAGCCGACTGCCGCTGGTGTTGACCAGGCCGAGATCGACCAAGCGGCCGCTCCACCACCCGGGGCCTCGACCTCCGTCAACCCTTCCGATCCGGCTTCTGCTCCTCTGGCCTAGGCATTCAAGTTATCTTTTTCTTCCTGCTTTGTAATTTCTTTCAAACATACCTGTTAGATTCGCGCAGTTCCACCCGCTGGGGGTGTATTCAAACTCTGTTGAATGCTGGCCAAGGGCCTTTTGCTATGTAAATTATCTTTGCCAATTTCCAACTTGCCTTGCTCTTTTGATTTTTTTTTTTGACTTTTTCCTCTGCCGCCTTCCCTTAACTGTCGTCTTGCCATTTTTTGGGAAGGCAAGTACTTAGCCTTTGTAGAGAGTAGCAAGTTTAAGTTGTAGAAACAGGCCGGCCGGCTGCTCAACAGCCGGTCGGCAAGGCAGGGAGCCGGCGTGGCCTATGCGGATGCTTTGGTCCTTAGCCATCTTTCATGTGGGCACCCTTCCCTGCCTTTAACTCTTGCCAGCCGGACAGTCGCTCTGCGAGCTGCGGCTAATGGCAAGAGAGGGCTTAGGTGCCGACACACTACTTGTCCGATTGCAGGTAGCATGGGCATAGCACAAGGCAGCAAGCCCCCAGGCCGACTGGTCGAACCCGGTGCCAGGCAGAATAACAAATAACACATTTGTAGACACAGAACTCGTCATATAGATAAAGAGGGTAGCCCCCGAGTGCCCCTTGAGGGTCTTGATGTCCTAGTGTTTAGTACAAAAGATGGCGTGGTACATACTGCTTTCAACTATAAAAACTTCGGAGGAGATTTGCATTCCACGGGCGCTCCAATTCCTTGCCGGAGTCGTCTCTCTTGCATGCTCTGGGCTTCTGCGCATCGATGAGGTAGTAGGAGTCATTGTCTAAAGCTTTGCTAATGATGAACGGGCCTTCCCAAGGGGGCGAGAGCTTGTGCTGGCCGGCTGTTCGCTGGATCAGCCGGAGCACAAGGTCTCCCTCTTGGAATGATCTTGGCTTGACCTTCCGACTGTGGTAGCGGTGCAAGCTCTGCTGGTAGATGGCAGACTAGCTGAGTGCTAACAGCCGGCCCTCTTCCAGCAGACCAACACCGTCTTCTCTTGCTTCTTTTGCCTCCGCCTCCGTGTACATGGTGACGCGAGGTGAGTCGAACTCGATGTCGGTTGGGATGACGGCCTTGGCCCCGTAAACAAGGAAGAATGGAGTGAAGCCGGTTGATTTGTTCGGAGTGGTGCGGAGGCTCCAAAGGACGGCCAGCAGCTCATCGATTCAGCAGCCGTCCGGTCGCTCTAGAGGCTCGACCAGTCGGGGCTTGATGTCGGAGAGGATAAGGCCATTTGCTTGCTCGACCTGGCCGTTTGACTGTGGATGGGCAACGGGCGCTAAGTCCAGTCGGATGCCCTACGTCACGCAGAAACAGACCAGAGCTCCTTTGGCAAAGTTTGTGCCATTGTCGATGATGATGTTCTGCGGTACACCGTATCGGACGGTGATGTCGGCAATGAAGGTCACAGCAGTCAGACCATTCAGTTTCTTGATTGGTTTTGCTTCGATCCACTTGGTGAATTTGTCCATGGCGACAAGCAGGTGGGTCATGTTGCCGTGTGCTGTCCTGAATGGTCCCACCATGTCCAGCCCCCACACGGCGAAAGGCCAGGTAAGGGGGATGGTCTTGAGTGCAGAAGCCGGTAGATGTTGCTTGGAGCTGAACTTCTGGCACCCTTTGCAATGCTTGACCAATTCCTTGGCGTCTTCCAAAGCAGTCAGCCAGAAGAAGCCATGGTGGAAAGCTTTGGCGACAAGGGATCTGGAGGCCGCGTGGTGGCCGCACTCGCCTTGGTGGATATCTTTGAGGACTGCTTGACCCTTCTCTGGTTATACACAACATTGGAAGACTTCGGTCACGCTGCGCCTGACAAGCTCTCTGTTTACTATCATGTAGGCTCCTGCTTGGCGCTACACTTGCCGGGCCAAGATCTCGTCAGCCGGCAGTTCTCTGGTCACCAGAAACTTGAGGATGGGATGTGCCCATGATGGTGCTTGAATTTCTTCCACTGCCACTACGGCCACTTGTACTAGGGAGGTTCGATTGGGAGGTGGCGGGTTGGGGCCAGCCGCCGCTTGCTGAGTTGTTGAAGTCTCTGGGCCGACTGTCGCAGCCACTGGGCCGAGCTGTGAAGTCCCCGGGCCGGGTGCGGCTGCTGTAGTTTCCAAGCCGTCTAGTGAAGTCCCCGAGTCGGTTACTGCAGTCCCCGGGCCGGGCTATGAAGTTCCCGGGCTGGGTGCGACTGCCATGCTACCTCTTGAGCACTGCGTTGGTTTTCCCTTAAAGAGGAAAGGGTGATGCAGTAAAGCAGCGTAAGTATTTCCCTCAATTTTTGAGAACCAAGGTATCTATCCAGTAGGAGATCACGCTCGAGTCCCACGCACCTACACAAACAAATAAGAACCTCGCAACCAACGTGATAAAGGGGTTGTCAATCCCTTCACGGTCACTTACGAGAGTGAGATCTGATAGATATGATAAGATAATATTTTTGGTATTTTTATAATAAAGAGAAATAAAGATGCAAAGTAAAATAAACGGCAATAGAAATAACTAAGTGTTGGAAGATTAATATGATGGAAGATAGACCCGGGGGCCATAGGTTTCACTAGTGGCTTCTCTCAAGAGCATAAGTATTATGGTGGGTAAACGAATTATTGTCGAGCAATTGATAGAATTGATCATAGTTATGAGAATATCTAGGTATTATCATGTATATAGGCATCACGTCCGTGACAAGTAGACCGAAACGATTCTGCATCTACTACTATTCCTCCACACATCGACCGCTACCCAGCATGCATCTAGAGTATTAAGTTCATAAGAACAGAGTAATGCTTTAAGTGAGATGACATGATGTAGAGGGATAAACTTATGCAATATGATATAAACCCCATCTTTTTATCCTCGATGGCAACAATACAATACGTGACGTTTCCCTTTCTGTCACTGGGAAGATTGAACCAAAAGCTAAGCACTTCTCCCATTGCAAAAAGATCAATCTAGTAGGCCAAACCAAACTGACAATTCAAAGAGACTTGCAAAGGTAAACCAATCATACATAAAAGAATTCAGAGGAGATTCAAATATTGTTCATAGATAAACTTGATCATAAACCCACAATTCATCGGATCTCGACAAACACACCGCAAAAGAAGATTACATCAAATAGATCTCCAAGAAAATCGAGGAGAACTTTGTATTGAGATCCAAAGAGAGAGAAGAAGCCATCTAGCTAATAACTATGGACCCGAAGGTCTGAAGTAAACTACTCACACATCACTAGAGAGGCCATGGAGTTGATGTAGAGACCCTCCGTGATCAATGCCCCCTCTGGTGGAGCTCCGGAAAAGGCCCAAGACGGGATCTCTCGGGTACAGAAGGTTGCGGCGGTGGAATTAGGTTTCCATGGTGCTCCTGGATGTTTGGGGGGTACGTGGATATATATAGGAGGAAGAAATAGGTCGATGGAGCAGCAAGGGGCCCACGAGGGTGGAGGGCGCACCCAGGGGGTAGGCGTGCCCCCTGCCTCGTGGCCTCCTTGATTGTTTCTTGACGCCCACTCCAAGTCTCCTGGATCACGTTTGTTGAGAAAATCATGTTCCCGAAGGTTTCATTTCGATTGGACTCCATTTGATATTCCTTTTCGGCGAAACTCTAAAATAGGCAAAAAAACAACATTTGGGATGGGCCTCCGGTTAGTAGGTTAGTCCCAAAAATGATATAAAAGTGTAAAATAAAGCCATTAACATCCAAAACAGATAATATCATAGCATGGAGCAATCAAAAATTGTAGATACGTTGGAGACGTATCAAGCAACCCCAAGCTTAATTCCTGCTCGTCCTCGAGTAGGTAAATGATAAAAAAGAATTTTTGATGTGGAATGCTTTCTAACATATTTCTCAATGTAATTTTTCTTTATTGTGGCATGAATGTTCAGATCCGAAAGATTCAAGATAAAAGTTTAATATTGACATAGAAATAATAATACTTCAAGTATACTAACTAAGGAATCATGTCTTCTCAAAATAACATGGCCAAAGAAAGTTATCCCTACAAAATCATATAGTCTGGCTATGATCTATCTTCACCACATAAAATATTTAAATCATGCACAACCCCGATGACAAGCCAAGCAATTGTTTCATACTTTTGATGTTCTCAAACTTTTTCAATCTTCACGCAATATATGAGCGTGAGCCATGGACATAGCACTATACGTGGAATAGAATGGTGGTTGTGAAGAAGACAAAAAGGAGAAGATAGTCTAACATCAACTAAGCGTATCAACGGGCTATGGAGATGCCCATCAATAGATATAGATGTGAGTCAGTAGGGATTGCCATGCGACGGATGCACTAGAGCTATAAGTATATGAAAGCTCAACAAAAGAAACTAAGTGGGTGTGCATGCAACTCGCTTGCTCATGAAGACCTAGGGCATTTTGAGGAAGCCCGTCATTGGAATATACAAGCCAAGTTCTATAATGAAAAATTCCCACTAGCATATGAAAGTGATATCATAGGAGACTCTCTATCGTGAAGATCATGGTGCTACTTTGAAGCACAAGTGTGCAAAAAGGATAGTAGCATTGTCCCTTATCTCTTTTTCTCTCATTCATTTTTTTATTTGAGCCTTCTTTCTTTCTTTTTTTCTTTTTGGCCTCTTTTCTCTCTTTTTTTCGTCCGGAGTCTCATCCCGACTTGTGGGGGAATCAAAGTCTCCATCATCCTTTCCTCACTCGGGACAATGCTCTAATAATGATGATCATCACACTTTATTTACTTACAACTCAAGAATTACAACTCAATACTTAGAACAAAATATGACTCTATGTGAATGCCTCCAGCGGTGTACCGGGATGTGCAATGATGCACGAGTGACATGTATTAAGAATTATGAACGGTGGCTTTGCCACAAATACGATGTCAACTACATGATCATGCAAGCAATATGACAATGATGAAGCGTGTCATAATAATGGAACGGTGGAAAGTTGCATGGCAATATATCTCGGAATGGCTATGGAAATGCCATAATAGGTAGGTATGGTGGCTGTTTTGAGGAAGGTATATGGTGGGTTTAAGGTACTGGCAAAAGTTGCGCGATACTAGAGAGGCTAGCAATGGTGGAAGGGTGAGAGCGCGTATAATCCATGGACTCAACATTAGTCATAAAGAACTCACATACTTATTGCAAAAATCTATTAGTTATCAAAACAAAGTATTACTCGCATGCTCCTAGGGGGATAGATTGGTAGGAAAATACCATCGCTCGTCCCCGACCGCCACTCATAAGGAAGACAATCAATTAATAAATCATGCTCTGACTTCATCACATAACGGTTCACCAAACGTGCATGCTACGGGAATCACAAACTTCAACACAAATATTTCTCAAATTCACAACTACTCAACTAGCATGACTCTAATATCACCATCTCCATATCTCAAAACAATTATCAAGTATCAAACTTGTCATAGTATTCAATGCACTTCTATGAAAGTTTTTATATTATTCCTAAAAGCAAATTTCCATGTTGTTCTAAAGGACTCTCAAAATAATATAAGTGAATGATACGTCTCCAACGTATCTGTAATTTTTGATTGCTCCATGCTATATTATCTACTGTTTTGGATGTTTATGGGCTTTATTATACACTTCTATATCATTTTTGGGGAGTAACCTATTAACCCAGAGCCCAGTGCCAGTTTCTGTTTTTACCTTGTTTTAGGGTTTCGAAGAAAAGGAAAATCAAACGAAGTCCAATTGACCTGAAACACGGAACTCATTTTTGGAAGGAAAGAAGCCCAGAAGACTTGAAGTGCACGTAAGGGAAGCCTCGAGGAGGCCACGAGGTAGGGGGCGCGCCCTCCACCCTCGTGGGCCCCTCGTGGCCCCCCTGACGTACTTATTCCGCCTATATATCTCTATATACTCTAAAAACATCAAGGAGCACAATAGATCGGGAGTTCCGCTGCCAGAAGCCTCCGTAGGCACCGAAAGCCAATCTAGACCCGTTCCGGCACCCTGCCGAAGGGGGAAATCCCTCTCCGGTGTCCATCTTCATCATCCCGGTGCTCTCCATGACGAGGAGGGAGTAGTTCTCCCTCGGGGCTGAGGGTATGTACCCGTAGCTATGTGTTTGATCTCTCTCTCTCTCTCGTGTTCTTGAGGTGATACGATCTTGATGTATCGCGAGCTTTGCTATTATAGTTGGATCTTATGTTTCTCCTCCCCCTCTACTCTCTTGTAATGAATTGAGTTTCCCCTTTGAAGTTATCTTATCGGATTGAGTCTTTAAAGATTTGAGAACACTTGATGTATGTCTTGTCGTGCGTATCTGTGGTGACAATGGGATATCACGTGATTCACTTGATGTATGTTTTGGTGACCAACTTGCGGGTTCCACCCATGAACTTATGCATAGGGGTTGGCACACGTTTTCGTCGTGATTCTCCGGTAGAAACTTTGGGGCACTCTTTGAGGTTCTATGTGTTGGTTGAATAGATGAATCTGAGATTGTGTGATGCATATCGTATAATCATACCCACGGATACTTGAGGTGACATTGGAGTATCTAGGTGACATTAGGGTTTTGGTTGATTTGTGTCTTAAGGTGTTATTCTAGTACGAACTCTAGGGCTGTTTGTGACACTTATAGGAATAGCCCAACGGATTGATTGGAAAGAATAACTATGAGGTGGTTTCGTACCCTACCATAATCTCTTCATTCGTTCTCCGCTATTAGTGACTTTGGAGTGACTCTTTGTTGCATGTTGAGGGATAGTTATGTGATCCAATTATGTTATCATTGTTGAGGGAACTTGCACTAGCGAAAGTATGAACCCTAGGCCTTGTTTCAACACATTGCAATACCGTTTACGCTCACTTTTATCATTAGTTACCTTGCTGTTTTTATATTTTCAGATTACAAATACCTTTATCTACCATCCATATTGCACTTGTATCACCATCTCTTCACCGAACAAGTGCACCTATACAATTTACCATTGTATTGGGTGTGTTGGGGACACAAGAGACTTTTTGTTATTTGGTTGCAGGGTTGCTTGAGAGAGACCATCTTCATCCTACGCCTCCTGCGGATTGATAAACCTTAGGTCATCCACTTGAGGGAAATTTTCTACTGTCCTACAAACCTCTGCACTTGGAGGCCCAACAACGTCTACAAGAAGAAGGTTGTGTAGTAGACATCAAGCTCTTTTCTGGCGCCGTTGCCGGGGAGGTGAGTGCTTGAAGGTATATCTTTAGATCTTGCAATCGAGTCTTTTAGTTTCTTGTTTTAGCACTAGTTTAGTTTATAAAAGAAAACTACAAAAATATGGAATTGAGTTTGTCTCATACGCTTCATCTTTTTTAGTATCTTTCGTGAGTATGATAGAAAGGAAAATTGTGATAAGTGCTAGAGGAGGAAGTCTATAAAATGTTTGGCACTAAATCTTTGAATGATGAGCATGATTGCAATGTTGTTAGTACGAATTCTTTGAATATCCATGATACTAATGATGATTGCACTAGTTATGATGAAAATGTCTCCTATAAACATGTCAATTTTTGTGGAGTGCATTGGGTTTGCAAGTATACACCAAATAGGGAAGATAGATATTGCAAGAGGCATAAGTACTTAGAAACTAAATTGTTGCAAGAAAGTCTTGATGATTGTGCTGAAAAATTCAATATTTTTCGCGCCCCTTGTGAACTTTGCAATGAACATGGTCATTTAAATCTCCAATGCAAATTGTTTCATGACCGAATCGTATCCAAAAATTGTGATAATTTGATTACCCTTGAGCATCATAAAGAGCTTAGTCTTCTTTGGGCTATGAGGAAATGAAACGTATAACTGAGGGTATTCCAAAGTTTAATCTTGATAGATTTCTTGATTTTGAGCTAGAGAAAATTTATATGTATTATGCGGTGAATTGAATTGAAAATCCTTATATTGCCAATTACATAAAGAAAAGAAAGCAAATAGAAGATGAAGAGAATACTAATGAAAGGGAAGAGACTTCCCAATACCCTCCAATTATTTCTTATGATGAATCAGGTAACGAGGAGGAGCCTCCTACTCAACCAATCTCATTAATAAGGAGCTCCAAAAAGAGGATTGAACCCACACATGATGTGGTGAAGAATAAGAAAAGAAAAAGGAAGAGAGGTAAAAAGATATCTCCCCCAAATAGTGCTGCTCCTATTACTATTGTGCCTCATGAAAATATAATTGTGGAAGATAATGATACTTCTTATGATCTTGAAAATCTTTTTGGCACTTGCTTGGAAGAATATGATAAATGCTATACTATTGGTGCTATCCATACTATTAATGATGAGAGTGATTATGCTTATGATATGAAAAGGCCCGAGCTTGGGGATGCTATGTTTGATGAAGATGATATTTTTAGTCTCCCAAGTTTTGATATGCAAATTTATAATGATGATAGCATGCCTCCTACTTATGATGATTATTGTGATGATACTTATGCTATAAAAAGTAGTGATTATATTTATAAAACTTGTCATGATTATGATTACCCCTTTTCTGAACATTACTCTTTTAATGTGGAAACAATTTATAGTATTCGAGTCTCTTATGATACTCCCACTATTCCGATTGAGAAGAATTTTGCTTATATGGAGAGTAGTAAATTTTCTATGCTTGTAGATCATGAAAAGAATGCTTTAGGTGCTGGTTATATTGTTGAATTCATTCATGACGCTACTGTAAATTATTATGAGGGAGGAATATATGCATGTAGGAATTGCAATAATATCAAGTTTCCTCTCTATGTGCTTAAAATCTTGAAGTTATGCTTGTTTTACCTTCCTATGCAAGTTGATTCTTGTTCCCATAAGTTGTTTGCTCACAAAATCCCTATACATAGGAAGTGGGTTAGGCTTAAATTTGCTAGTCATATTCTTCATGATGCTCTCTATATGTTTCAATTCTTATCTTTTATGTGAGCATCATTGAAATCATCGTGCCTAGCTAGGGGCGTTAAACGTTAGCGCTTGTTGGTAGGCAACCCAATTTTATTTTTCTTCCTTGCTTTTTGCTCCTGTTTAGCAATAAATAATTTATCTAGCCTATGTTTAGATGTGGTTTTATGATTTTAATTAGTGTTTGTGCCAAGTAGAACCTTTGGGAAGACTTTGGGAAAGTCTTGTTGATCATGCTGTAAAAAAACAGGAACTTTAGCGCTCACAAGAATTGCTGCCATTTTTATTAGGAAAGTTCTATTTAGTTAATTCTTTTTGCAGATGATTAATAGATAAATTCCTAAGGTCCAGTAATTTATTTTAGAATTTTATGAGTTCCAGAAATATACGTTTGATTCAGATTACTACAGATTGTTCTGTTTTTGACAGATTCTATTTTCGATGTGTTGTTTGCTTATTTTGATGAATCTATGGCTAGTAAAATAGTTTATAAACCATAGAGAAGTTGGAATACAGTAGGTTTAACACCAATATAAATAAATAATGAGTTCATTACAGTACCTTGAAGTGGTGATTTATTTTCTTATACTAACGAAGCTTACCAGTTTTCTGTTGAGTTTTCTGTTGTGAAGTTTTCAAGTTTTGGGTAAGGATTCGATGGACTATGGAATAAGGAGCGGCAAGAGCCTAAGCTTGGGGATTCCCAAGGCACCCTAAGGTAATATTCAAGGATATCCAAGAGCCTAAGCTTGGGGATGCCCCGGTAGGCATCCCCTCTTTCGTCTTTGTTCATCGGTAACTTTACTTGGAGCTATATTTTTATTCGCCACATGATATGTGTTTTGCTTGGAGCGTCATTTTATTTTATTTAGTTTTGATTGCTGTTTGAATAAAATACCAAGATCTTAAATTATTAAATGTTAGAGAGTCTTCACATAGTTGCATAATTATTCGACCACTCATTGATCTTCACTTAAATCTTTCGGAGTAGTTTGTCATTTGCTCTAGTGCTTCACTTATATCTTTTAGAGCATGATGGTAGTTTTATTTTGAAGAAATAGATGAACTCTCATGCTTCACTTAGACTATTTCGAGAGTCTTAAATAGCATGGTAATTTGCTTAAATAATCCTAATATGCTAGGCATCCAAGAATAATAAAAACTGTCATATAAGTGCATTGAATACTAAGAGAAGTTTGATACTTGATGATTGTTTTGAGATATGGAGATGGTGATATTAGAGTCATGATAGTTGAGTAGTTATGAATTTGAGGAATACTTGTGTTGAAGTTTGTGATTACCGTAGCATGCACGTATGGTGAACCGTTATGTGATGAAGTCGGAGAATGATTTATTTATTGATTGTCCTCCTTATGAGTGGCGGTCAGGGACAAGCGATGGTCTTTTCCTACCAATCTATCCCCCTAGGAGTATGCGCGTAGTACTTTGTTTCAATAACTAATAGATTTTTGCAATAAATATGTGAGTTCCTTATGACTAATGTTGAGTCCATGGATTATACGCACTCTCACCCTTCCACCATTGCTAGCCTCTCTAGTACCGCGCAACTTTCGCCGGTACCATAAACCCACCATATACCTTCCTCAAAACAGCCACCATACCTACCTATCATGACATTTCCATAGCCATTCCGAGATATATTGCCATGCAACCTTCCATTGTTCCGTTTATTATGACATGCTCCATCATTGTCATATTGCTTTGCATGATCATGCAGTTGACATCGTATTTGTGGCAAAGTCACCGTTCATAATTCTTTCATACATGTCACTCATGAGTCATTGCACATCCCGGTACACCGCCGGAGGCATTCATATAGAGTCATATTTTGTTCTAAGAATCGAGTTGTAATTCTTAAGTTGTAAGTAAATAAAAGCGTGATGATCATCATTATTAGAGCATTGTCCCAGTGAGGCAAGGATGATGGAGACTATGATTCCCCCATAAGTCGGGATGAGACTCTAGACGAAAATAAATAAATAAAAGATGCCAAAGAAGCCGAAATAAAAAAAAAGAAGAAAAAAAAGAAAAAGAGGCCATAAAAAAGGAGAAGGCCCAAATAAAAAAATAAAAAATGAGAGAAAAAGAGAGAAGGGACAATGCTACTATCCTTTTACCACACTTGTTCTTCAAAGTAGCACCATGATCTTCATGATTGAGAGTCTCCTATGTTGTCACTTTCATATACTAGTGGGAATCTTTCATTATAGAACTTGGCTTGTATATTCCAATGATGGGCTTCCTCAAAATGCCCTAGGTCTTCGTGAGCAAGCAAGTTGGATGCACACCCACTTAGTTTCTTTTTTAGCTTTTATACACTTATAGCTCTAGTGCATCCGTTGCATGGCAATCCCTACTCACTCACATTGATATCTATTGATGGGCATCTCCATAGCCCGTTGATAAGCCTAGTTGATGTGAGACTATCTTCTCCCTTTTTGTCTTCTCCACAACCACCATTCTATTCCACCTATAGTGTTATATCCATGGCTCACGCTCATATATTGCGTGAAGATTGAAAAAGTCTGAGAACATCAAAAGTATGAAACAATTGCTTGGCTTGTCATCGGGGTTGTGCATGATTTAAATATGTTGTGTGGTGAAGATGGAGCATAGCCAGACTATATGATTTTGTAGGGATAACTTTCTTTGGCCATGTTATTTTGAGAAGACATAATTGCTTAGTTAGTATGCTTTAAGTATTATTATTTTTATGTCAATATGAACTTTTGTCTTGAATCTTATGGATCTGAATATTCATACCACAATTAAGAAGAATTACATTGAAATTATGCCAAGTAGCACTCCGCATCAAAAATTCTGTTTTTATCATTTAACTACTCGAGGACGAGCAGGAATTAAGCTTGGGGATGCTCATATGTCTCCAACATATATGTAATTTTTGATTGCTCCATGCTATATTATCTACTGTTTTGGATGTTTATAGGCTTTATTATACACTTTTATATCATTTTTTGGGACTAACCTATTAACCCAGAGCCCAGTGCCAGTTTCTGTTTTTACCTTGTTTTAGGGTTTCGAAGAAAAGGAAAATCAAACGGAGTCCAATTGACCTGAAACTTCACGGAACTCATTTTTGGAAGGAAAGAAGCCCAGAAGACTTGAAGTGCACGTAAGGGAAGCCTCGAGGAGGCCACGAGGTAGGGGGCACGCCCACCCCCCTGGGTGCGCCCTCCACCCTCGTGGGCCCCTCGTGGCCCCCCTGACGTACTTCTTCCGCCTATATATCTCCATATACCCTAAAAACATCGAGGAGCACAATAGATCGGGAGTTCTGCCGCCAGAAGCCTCCGTAGCCACCGAAAGCCAATCTAGACCCGTTCCGGCACCCTGCCGGAGGGGGCAATCCCTCTCCGGTGTCCATCTTTATCATCCCGGTGCTCTCCATGACGAGGAGGGAGTAGTTCTCCCTCGGGGCTGAGGGTATGTATCAGTAGCTATGTGTTTGATCTCTCTCTCTCTCTCTCTCGTGTTCTTGAGGTGATACGATCTTGATGTATCGCGAGCTTTGCTATTATAGTT
Source organism: Triticum dicoccoides (assembly GCF_002162155.2). NCBI lineage: Eukaryota > Viridiplantae > Streptophyta > Magnoliopsida > Poales > Poaceae > Triticum > Triticum dicoccoides. The sequence continues at coordinate 314,688,985 of NC_041388.1, read as the reverse complement.
GGATCTTATGTTTCTCCTCCCCCTCTACTCTCTTGTAATGAATTGAGTTTCCCCTTTGAAGTTATCTTATCGGATTGAGTCTTTAAAGATTTGAGAATACTTGATGTATGTCTTGCCTTGCGTATCTGTGATGACAATGGGATATCACGTGATTCGCTTGATGTATATTTTGGTGACCAACTTGCGGGTTCCGCCCATGAACCTATGCATAGGGGTTGCCACACGTTCTCGTCATTATTCTCCGGTAGAAACTTTGGGGCACTCTTTGAGGTTCTATGTGTTGGTTGAATAGATGAATCTGAGATTGTGTGATGCATATCGTATAATCATACCCACGGATACTTGAGGTGACATTGGAGTATCTAGGTGACATTAGGGTTTTGGTTGATTTGTGTCTTAAGGTGTTATTCTAGTACGAACTCTAGGGTTGTTTGTGACACTTATAGGAATAGCCCAACAGATTGATTGGAAAGAATAACTTTGAGGTGGTTTCGTACCCTACCATAATCTCTTCGTTCATTCTCCGCTATTAGTGACTTTGGAGTGACTCTTTGTTGCATGTTGAGGGATAGTTATGTGATCCAATTATGTTATCATTGTTGAGGAAACTTGCACTAGCGAAAGTATGAACCCTATGCCTTGTTTCAACACATTGCAATACCGTTTACGCTCACTTTTATCATTAGTTACCTTGCTGTTTTTATATTTTCAGATTACAAATACCTTTATCTACCATCCATATTGCACTTGTATCACCATCTCTTTGCTGAACTAGTGCACATATACAATTTACCATTGTATTGGGTGTGTTGGGGACACAAGAGACTCTTTGTTATTTGGTTGCAGGGTTGCTTGAGAGAGACTATCTTCACCCTACGCCTCCTATGGATTGATAAACCTTAGGTCATCCACTTGAGGGAAATTTGCTACTATCCTACAAACCTCTGCACTTGGAGGCCCGACAACGTCTACAAGAAGAAGGTTGTGTAGTAGACATCGGTGAAGCATGAAAGATCAATTATTTCTATAAAATAAAACCACCGCCGTGCTCTAAAAGATATAAGTGAAGCACTAGAGCAAAAACTATATAGCTCAAAAGATATAAGTGAAGCACATAGAGTATTCTAATAAATTCCGATTCATGTGTGTCTCTCCCAAAATGTGTGTACAGCAAGGATGATTGTGGTAAACTAAAAATCAAAGACTCAAATCATACAAGACGTTCCAAGCAAAACACATATCATGTGGCGAATAAAAATATAACTCCAAGTAAAGTTACCGATGAACGAAGACGAAAGAGGGGATGCCTTCCGGGGCATCCCCAAGCTTAGGCTCTTGCCACTCCTTGTTCCATAATCCATCAAATCTTTACCCAAAACTTGAAAACTTCACAACACAAAACTCAAAATAGACAATCCCGTGAGCTCCGTTAGCGAAAGAAATGAAAACACCACTTCAAGGTACTGTAATGAACTCATTCTTTATTTATATTGGTGTTAAATTTACTGTATTCCAACTTCTCTATGGTTTATAAACTTTTTTACTAGCCATAGATTCATCAAAATAAACAAACAACACACGAAAAACAGAATCTGTGAAAAACAGAACAGTCTGTAGTAATCTGTAGCTAACGCAAACTTCTGGAACCCCAAAAATTCTAAAATAAATTTATGGACGTGAGTAATTTATCTATTAATCATCTTAAAAAATAATTAACTAAATATCACTCTCCAAATAAAAATGGCAGCAATTCTCGTGAGCGCTAAAGTTTCTGTTTTTTACAGCAAGATCAAAAAGACTTTCCCCAAGTCTTCCCAACGGTTCTACTTGGCACAAACACTAATTAAACACAAAAAACACAACCAAAACAGAGGCTAGATAAATTAATTATTACTAAACAGGAGCAAAAATCAAGTAATAAAAATAAAATTGGGTTGCCTCCCAACAAACGCTATCGTTTAACGCCCCTAGCTAGGCGTAAAAGCGAAGATAGATCTAGGTATTGCCATCTTTGGTGGGCAATCCATAAGTGGCTCTCATAATAGATTAATATGGTAATTTAATTTTCTTTCTAGGAAAGTGTTTCATTCCTTTCCTTAATGGAAATTGGAATTTAATATTCCCTTCCTTCATATCAATAATTGCACCAATCATTCTAAGGAAAGGTCTACCAAGAATAATAGGACATGAAGGATTGCAATCTATATAAAGAACAATGAAATCTACGGGCACATAGTTCCTATTGGCAACAATAAGGACATTATTAATTCTTCCCATAGGTTTCTTAATAGTGGAATCCGCAAGGTGCAAGTTTAAAGAACAATCATCAAAATCACTGAAACCTAGCAAATCACACAAAGTTTTTGGAATCGTGGAAACACTAGCACCCAAATCACACAAAGCATAGCACTCATGATCTTTAATTTTAATTTTTGTTGTAGGTTCCCACTCATCATAAAGTTTTCTAGGGATATAAACTTCCAACTGAAGTTTTTCTTCATAAGATTGCATCAAAGCATCAACGATATGTTTAGTAAAAGCTTTATTTTGACTATAAGCATGAGGAGAATTTAGCACGGATTGCAACAAGGAAATACAATCTATAAAAGAGCAATTATCATAATTAAATTCCTTGAAATCCAAAATAGTGGATTCATTGATATCTAAAGTTTTGACCTCTTCAATCCCACTTTTACCAATTTTTGCATCAAGATCTAAAAACTCTGAATTTTTGGAACATCTTCTAGGTAAAGGTGGCTCATCTTCAATCCCATAATTATCAAGATTCACATTGCAAAGCAAAGATTTAATAGGAGACACATCAATAACTTTTAGATCTTCATCTTTATTTTCATAGAAACTAGAAGAACACGCTTTCACAAGGCAATCTTTCTTAGCATGCATCCTAGCGGTTCTTTCTTTGCACTCATCAATGGAAATTCTCATGGCTTTGAGAGACTCATTGATATCATGCTTAGGTGGAATAGATCTAAGTTCCAAAGAATCAACATCAAGGGAAATTCTATCAACGTTCCTAGCCAATTCATCAACCTTAAGCAATTTTTCTTCAAGCAAAGCACTGAAATTCTTTTGCGAATTCATAAATTCCTTAACACTAGTATCAAATTCAGAGGGCATCTTATTAAAATTTCCATAAGAATTGTTGTAGGGATTACCATAATTATTAGAGGAATTACTAGGAAACGGCCTAGAATTAAAATTACCTCTATATGCGTTATTACCAAAATTGTTCCTACCAACAAAATTCACATCCATAGATTCATTATTATTCTCAATCAAGGTAGACAAAGGCACATCATTAGGATCAGAGGAAACACTCTTATTAGCAAACAATTTCATAAGTTCATCCATCTTTCCACTCAAAACATTAATTTCTTCTATCGCATGCACTTTTTTATTAGTAGATCTTTCGGTGTGCCATTGAGAATAATTAACCATAATATTGTCTAGGAGTTTAGTAGCTTCTCCTAAAGTGATTTCCATAAAAGTGCCTCCCGCGACCGAATCTAAAAGATTCCTAGAAGCAAAATTCAATCCGGCATAAAAATTATGTATAATCATCCAAAGATTCAAACCATGTGTAGGGCAATTACGTATCATTAATTTCATCCTCTCCCAAGATTGTGCAACATGTTCATGATCAAGTTGCTTAAAATTCATAATATCGTTTCTAAGAGAGATGATCTTAGCGGGAGGAAAATACTTAGAGATAAAAGCATCTTTGCACTTATTCCATGAATCAATACTATTTTTAGGCAAAGACGAAAACCAAGTTTTAGCACGATCTCTAAGGGAAAAAGGAAATACATTCAATTTAACAATATCATTGTCCACATCTTTCTTCTTTTGCATATCACACAAATCAACAAAGCTATCTAGATGGGTAGCGACATCTTCACTAGGAAATCCGGCGAATTGATCTTTCATGACAAGATTCAACAAAGCAGCATTAATTTCACAAGATTCAGCATCAGTAAGAGGAGCAATCAGAGTGCTAATAAAATCATTTTTGTTGGTATTGGCAAAGTCACACAATTTAGTATTATCTTGAGCCATCGTGACAAGCAAGCAATCCAACATACGAGCAAACAAGAAGCAAGCGAAAAAGAGGCGAACGGAAAAAGAGGGCGAATAAAATGTCAAGGGTGAAGGGTGGGAGAGGAAAACGAGAGGCAAATGGAAAATAATGTAATGCGAGGGATAAGAGTTTGTGATGGGTACTTGGTATGTCTTTACTTGTGCGTAGACTCCCCGACAATGGCGCCAAAAATTCTTCTTGCTACCTCTTGAGCACTGCGTTGGTTTTCCCTTGAAGAGGAAAGGGTGATGCAGTAAAGCAGCGTAAGTATTTCCCTCAGTTTTTGAGAACCAAGGTATCAATCCAGTAGGAGATCATGCTCGAGTCCCACGCACCTACACAAACAAATAAGAACCTCGCAACCAACACGATAAAGGGGTTGTCAATCCCTTCACGGTCACTTACGAGAGTGAGATCTGATAGATATGATAAGATAATATTTTTGGTATTTTTATAATAAAGAGAAATAAAGGTGCAAAGTAAAATAAACGACAATAGAAATAACTAAGTGTTGGAAGATTAATATGATGGAAGATAGACCCGGGGGCCATAGGTTTCACTAGTGCCTTCTCTCAAGAGCATAAGTATTACGGTGGGTAAACGAATTACTGTCGAGCAATTGATAGAATTGATCATAGTTATGAGAATATCTAGGTATTATCATGTATATAGGTATCACGCCCGTGACAAGTAGACCGAAATGATTCTGCATCTACTACTATTACTCCACACATCGACCGCTATACAGCATGCATCTAGAGTATTAAGTTCATAAGAACAGAGTAATGCTTTAAGTGAGATGACATGATGTAGAGGGATAAACTTATGCAATATGATATAAAACCCATCTTTTTATCCTCGATGGCAACAATACAATATGTGTCGTTTCCCTTTCTATCACTAGGATCGAGCACCGCAAGATTGAACCCAAAGCTAAGCACTTCTCCCATTGCAAGAAAGATCTAGTAGGCCAAACCAAACTGACAATTCGAAGAGACTTGCAAAGATAAACCAATCATACATAAAGAATTCAGAGGAGATTCAAATATTGTTCATAGATAAACTTGACCATAAACCCACAATTCATCGGATCTCGACAAACACACCGCAAAAGAAGATTACATCGAATAGATCTCCAAGAAAATCGAGGAGAACTTTGTATTGAGATCCAAAGAGAGAGAAGAAGCCATCTAGGTAATAACTATGGACCCGAAGGTCTGAAGTAAACTACTCACACATCACCGGAGAGGCCATGGAGTTGATGTAGAGGCCCTCTGTGATCAATGCCCCCTCCGGCGGAGCTCCGGAAAAGGCCCCAAGATGGGATCTCTCGGGTACAGAAGGTTGCGGCGGTGGTTTTCGTGGTGCTCCTAGATGTTTGGGGGTACGTGGATATATATAGGAGGAAGAAGTAGGTCGGTGGAGCAGCAAGGAGCCCACGAGGGTGGAGGGCGCGCCCAGGGGGGTAGGCGCGCCCCCCTGCCTCGTGGCCTCCTCGATTGTTTCTTGAGTCCACTCCAAGTCTCCTGGATCACGTTTGTTGATAAAATCACGTTCCCGAAGGTTTCATTCCGTTTGGACTCCGTTTGATATTCCTTTTCGGCGAAACTCTAGAATAGGCAAAAAACAACAATTTGGGCTGGGCCTCCGGTTAGTAGGTTAGTCCCAAAAATGATATAAAAGTGTAAAATAAAGCCCATTAACATCCAAAACAAATAATATAATAGCATGGAGCAATCAAAAATTATAGATACATTGGAGACGTATCATGCCGCAGTCCCCGTGCCGCCTACCAAAGTCTCCGGGCCGGCTGCCGAAGCTCTTGAGTCGGATCCGACTGCTTCGGGAGCAGGCGGCACGAAGATAGACTCAGATTCTGGAGAAGTCTTGATCGACGACTGGGAGACGCCGGCTGGTATTGCTTGACGGGTAGAGCCGATCCATGCCAGGGCATCAGCTGGCTCGTTTTTGTTCCGTGGCACATGAAGGAACTTGCACCCTTCAAAATATCCACTGAGCTGCTGAACAAGGAAGCGGTAACTTGCCATATTTGCGTCCTTGGCATCCCAGTCCCTATACGACTGTTGGACCACCAAATCGGAGTCGCCGTAGCACAGGATCCGGCGGATGCTGATCTCTTTGGCCAGCCGGAGGCCATGTACTAGTACCTCATACTCGGCCACGTTGTTGGAGGCGGCGAAGTGAATTTGCAATGTGTATCTGAGCTTGTCGCCTTTGGGAGAGGTGAGGACAATGCCGACTCCCAAGCCGATGCGCATCTTTGAGCCATCAAAGTGCATCCGCCAATGGGTGGAGTTTGGAGCTGGCGGCAGGTACTAGGTCTCGGCCCAGTCGACGAGGAAGTCAGACGGTGCTTGGTACTTGATGGCAGTGCGTGGCTGGTAGAAGATGGTGTATGGGGCCAACTCGATGGCCCATCTGGCCACCCGGCCAGACGCATCTCTGTTGCCTATGATCTCGGCAAGTGGGTCAGTACAGACAACCGTGATGGGGTGCTCTTGAAAATAGGGCTTCAGCTTCTTGGCAGCAAAGTGCACGCTGTAGCACATCTTGTGGTAGTGGGGGTAGTTCCGCTTTGAGGTGGACAACACCTCACTCAAGTAATACATAGGCCTCTGGACCGGCTGTGCCCTACCGGCCTTTGGGTGCTCCACTATTATGACAGTGTTGACCACCCGGCTGGTGGCGGCGATGTAGAGGTACATGGGCTCTTTGGCAGCTGGGGCCGCCAGGACAGGCGGGGTAGTCAGCATCTTCTTCAACTGAAGAAAGGCCTCGTCCGCCTTATCGTTCCACTCGAAGTGAGTGGTTTTCTTCATGAGTTGGTATAGAGGAAGGGCCTTCTTACCCAGCCGACTAATGAAGCGGCCGATGGATGCCAAGTAGCCAGTGAACTTCTGAACGTCTCGCAGTCGGGTGGGCTTCTCCATTCTCTCAATGACGTTGATCTTCACAGTGTTGCACTCAATGCCGCGTTATGAGACCAGGAAGCCAAGGAGTTGGCCGGCTGGTACCCCAAAGACGCATTTCTCCGGGTTGAGCTTGATCTGAAACCGGTGCAGATTTTCAAAAGTTTCCTTGAGATCTTCCAAGCGAGTGTTGCGCTTCTCCGTCTTCACCGCAATATCGTCTACATAGACGTGGGCATTGTTGCCGAGTTGCTTGAGGAGGCACTTCTGCATGCAACACTAAAAGGTGGCACCGACATTTCTCAAGCCGAATGTCATGGTCAGGTAGCAGAAGGCTCCGAATGGTGTGATGAAAGCGGTCTTCAGGCGGTCTGCCGGGTTCAACTTGATCTGGTGATATCTTGAATAAGCATCCAAAAAACTCAACAGCTCGCATCCAGCTGTGGAGTCTATCACTTGATCGATCCGAGGCAAAGCAAATGGATCCTTGGGACAAGCTTTATTGAGGCTAGTGTAATCAATGCACATGCGCCACTTGTTGTTCTTCTTTAGTACAAGGACTGGGTTGGCAACCCATTCTGGAAAAAATACTTCCATGATGAAGCCGGCTGCCAGAAGCTGGGCTATCTCTTCACCAACAATTCTTCTTTTCTCCTTGATAGTCGGCGGAGGGGTTGCTTGACCGGCTTGGCGTCTGATCTGACATGTCGCTTATGCTCGGCAAAATCCGTCCAAACACCCGGCATGTCCTTGGGAGACCATGCGAAGATGTCCTGATTCTCATGGAGGAAATCGACAAGCTCGCTTTCCTATTTGCTGTCATGGTGGGCCCCTATGACAGCGTGCCTTTCCGGGTGCTCTGGGTCCAAGGGAATCTTCTTCGTCTCATTGGCCGGCTGGAATGAGCCCTAGGTCTTTGACTCTTTGGGCTCTAGTGACATGTCTGGCTGCTTGTTGGTCATGGCCACCACCCGGTCCAGGAGCTTCTTCTCAGCAACAATCACAAGGGATTCGGCCAGCCGGCTGCTGGCCGCGGCACAATCGGCCGACTTCTCATAGTATCCAGATATCGTGATAATGCCCTTGGTCCCTGGCATCTTCATCTTGAGGTAGGCATAGTGTGGCACCACCATGAACTTGGCTAGAGCCGGCCGGCCTAGGAGCACATGATAAGGGCTCTCGAGGTCCACCACCTCAAACCAAATCGCCTCGCGACGAAGGTGATCTTTGTCTTCGAAGATGACATCTATCTTGACCTTGCCGATTGGTGAGCAGGACAGGCCGGGCACAATACCATGGAAAACAGTCTGGTTGGGCTGGAGCTGCCTCTCTTTAATGCATAACTTTTCCATGGTATCGTGGTATAGGATGTTGATGTTGCTGCCGCCATCTATCAGAATTCGAGAGAAACAAGCAGCTCGCCTCTCCGTTGCAAGGGTGGCGTCCAACACCAGAGCATAAGAACCCGGAGAGGGCATCACCTCCGGGTGGTCAGCACGGCTCCAACTGACGGGCTTCTCAGACCAATGCATGAATTCTAGAGCACTTGAAGCAACGGCGTTCACCTCTCGGTGTTGCTGACGCTGACTGCGCCGATTGTCTGCCACGCTGGTGAAGACGACGTAGGCTCCATGCTCTTCGGGGTAGTCATCTTGAATGGCGCTGACTGCTGGTCGGGCCGCCGGCTGCTGAGGAGGAGGAGGCGGCGGGCCAGCAGGCGGAGGGGGCAGCAGTCCTTTGCCCTTGGAGATTCAGGTGAGCCAGTGGCACTTCTAGGTGGTGTGATTGGATGGCTTCGCATCATTGTGGGATTTGTAGGGAGCATTGAGGGTCTGCTCGTAGGAGAAGGCGGGCAGCCAAGCAAGCTTGCCGCCCTTCTAACGCTTGGGGCCGGGTTGTCCTTTAGGCTGCTGGTCTTCGACTGTTGCCACCTGCCGGCTAGTAGATGCCGGCTGCGGGGCCTTGCGCTTGTTGTCATTCGGTTGTTGCCGCCAACTGTTGTCAGCAACCGGCGTCCTAGGAGCCGGAGGGAGCACTTTTCTAGAAGCGTCCACTCAGAGCTCTGACTTCATGGAGGAGTCGGCAGTGGCGTACTTGTCTGCTATGATCAGTAGTTCGTCGAGTGTAACAGACTCGTCGCAAAGGAGTTGGTGCTTGAGCAAGGTGCCCTCTCGGCACCCGGCTATGAAGTACTCGATCGCCTGGACCTCATGCACCCCTTCACGGGAGTTTCGCAGTTCGGCCCACCGCGTCGGGTAGTCGCGAGTGGACTCATCCGGGCCTTGTACGCACAACGAGAGCTGGCGGGCTTGGGTGGCCGTTTGTAGGTGTTGGTGAAGTTGCGGATGAACACTTCGGTGAAATCCACCTAGCTGTTGACGCTGTAGGGCTTGAGGTTGTTAAGCCATGTCCGGTCCATGCCCTGGAGCATGAGCGGGACATACTTCACAGCAAGTGCGCTGTTGCCATTTGCTATGCTGACGGCTGTGGAGTAGTCCACCAACCAATCCTCCGACTTCACGGAGCCGTTATACTTGGGCGTGTCTCTTGGGAGCGAGAACCCTTTGGGGAAAGGCTCGTCGCGAATGCGGGGGCCAAAACAAGGCGGTCCCATCGCGTCTTCTTCTTCCAGCGCCAGGGATCATGCCAGGAGGTCAATCCGATGGCGGGCGTTGTTCTTTCCGACCCTCTCTCGGTGTCCTAGCCGGTCGCCGAGTGTTGGGTGGTCAACAGGCGGCGGGGAAACGCGCCTCTCCCTTCAAGGAGGCGGAGGTGGCGGATAGTCGCCCCATTGTTCTACTGCTCGTGGGCGGCCGTCTTGGTCGCGCTCGACGGTGATGCGAGTCCGGCTGCGGCTGGCAGCCGGCTCCTTGTCTCGTTTGTCACGGACGCCGCCTGTCGGTGTCCGGGAAGTTGCGCCATGCTCTTGGCGAAGGGGCGAGTTCTCCACCCATTGGTCGGGCTCTTCTGCACGGCAGCCGGCTTCTTGCAGGACGGCTGCCGCATCAATAAGCTGTTGAACGCGCTCCGTCATGTAGCGACGCTCATCACCCTCCAGATGGTCCAGCTTGTCTTCTGTCGCTTGGGCAACACATATGTTCTCCATGGGCGTGGCATAGACATGGCGGTCTACTCCAAACATGTTGGCGATGGCGCCACCTCGCTACCGGACCGTGCCCACGTGGCTGGGCCCGCCAGTAGTCGGCGTGCCGCCAACGGCGTGGTCAACCTCACGCTAGAAGGCCTCGGAGAGGTGTCTCATGGTAGCCAGCTTCTTGGCGTTCTCAACAAGCGAGACGCGGCAAGCTTCCAGCGTCTCGGCATCCGCGTCTGACGCAATGGGCGTGGACAGGCCCCGCATTGCCGCCTGCAATGGGTCCTAGTGGGCTCCTTCGGAGGCCCCATCGTGGCTGATGAGAAGCACCTCCGTGACGGTGCTGCCACCGCTCTCCGCGCGAGGGAACGGGTCGTCGATGACCACCATGTTGGTGGGGAAGGAGTCGAAGGAGGCTGTATCAATGTCGACAAGCATCGGGTCGATGGAGCCAACCGACTCCAGGTCGGTAGCGGGCTCATTGGCAATGTGGATCTTGTGAAGGAGGTCGACGAATCAGCTCTCAGAGCTGAGTGCACCCGCGACGGGCGCGGGCTCGTCGGAGAGGCGGATCTCGCCAACAAGATCGGCGAGGCAGGCTGCTGCGCAGGCGACTTCCGCACCATGCAGCGCGTCGGCGCAAACGCCATCGGGCGTGCCAGGCTGGCTGCGCTCGCTAGGGAGGAACAAGGTTCCCGTCGAGAACAGATCTCCGGATGACGGTGCACCAGGCCCCACGGTGGGCGCCAAATGTCGGGGGTGTCGTGCGACATATGCCAAAGGATGGCTTATCATGGTGGGGGTAGTAAGACGTCGCCGGTGCCAGGAAACGGGATGAGGCGTAGACACGTACGCCGGCGAACTTTACCCAGGTTCGGGGCTCTTCTAGGAGATAACACCCATAGTCCTACTCTGCGGGGTCTCCGCATGATCACTCAAGCAACAATGATAGCTACAAGCTTGCTCCTTGAGCTGTTTCTCTAGAGGGGGAAGAAGAACAAGGCTAGCCCTATATAACTTCCTCTCTCTATGTGTGTGAGTGGGATGGCTAAAGTCTCAACCCTTTGCATGGGTGCCCTAAGGGGTTTATATAGGCCTACCTTTCGGGGGTACAATAGTAATCTAGCCGGGTGTAGGACCCGGCTGTCAGTGTCTATGGGCGTCGGCTTCTCCGTCGGCCGCTGGGGCCCGCCGCCTGGAGGGTCCCGCTGGTTGTCTTGTACTTCGCCGATGGGCCGTGCCCGCCGCTTGCCGGTCCTGCCGGTGGCTTAACACTATGGCGATGCCACTAATGATGTGTGCTTTGTCGGGGAAGGCGTGGCTACAGTGCCGCCGCCTGGCGGGCGTTCACTGTAGCCATTCTCCATCTCCTCGGGTTAATGGCGCACAAACTCTGAGGGAGGGGGAGGGCCGCTTGCTGGTATTCGGCCTCCCCTCGCGCCGGCTGGTCGATGTTCACCGCCTTCCGGCTTCTCACGGGCAGGTAGGGCTCGCCGCCAGCGGGCCGTACCGGCAGCCCGTAGTGGGGGCATGGCCTTCTCTGCCATGAGTGATGTCACGGGCTGCGTGGTAACAATGCCGCGCCGGACGGGGATTTTTGCCCGGTATGCTGCACTGTGGCCATGCTCCGCCCTGGATTCAGGGGTGGCAGATGGTACTGTAGCCACACCTGTCTTGTCGCCTTAATGTGGTGCAAACTTTGAGGGCATGAGGGGCCGCCTGCTAGAAGCCGGCCTCTCTGGAGGCCGCCTGCCAGGAGTCAGCCCATCTCATGGCTTTCTTCTGAAGAGCGCCGCCCTTCGGCAACCGGTCAATGTTACCAGCTGGCCCAGAGAAGGCGGTACTTCGTCCTTGGGGTTCGAGGGGCGTAGTCGGCCCCGATGTCTTGAATCGCCATGAGGAGCAGATGAGGCTACCCGTGGTCGATCGTTTACTCTGACAAATAGCTTGCTACTTGATCACGAGAAGTTTTATGAGATGAGCAATTGTTTATGATATATAATGATGCTAGAAAAAGTGCTTGAAACTATCATTGGTCAAACTTATGCACTATGCTAGCATTAACAGTTCATAAATTATTTCTTTTATCATTTACCTACTCGGGGACGAGCAGGAATTAAGTTTGGGGATGCTGATACGTCTCTAATGTATCTATAATTTATGAAGTATTCATGCCATGTTTACAATAATTTTATATGGTTTTGGTATGAATTGATTAGAACTAACGTGGACTGACGTTGTTTTCGGCAGAACTACCGTGGTGTCATTTTTTGTGCAGAAATAAAAGTTCTCAGAATGGGCTGAAATTTTACGGTGATTTTTTATGGACCAAAAGAGACCCCCGAAGCACCGGAGATGGGCCAGGAAGTGGCCGAGGGAGCCACAAGCCTGGGGGCGCGCCCACCCCCTAGGGCGCCCCCAAACTTGTGAGCCCCTCAGGCACCCCCTGGCGTGGGACCGATGCCAAAAATTCCTATAGATACCCCAAACATAAAAAAGAACCCTAGATGAGAAGTTCCGCCACCGCAAGCCTCTGTATCCACAAAAACTCAATCGGGACCCCGTTCCGGCACCCCGCCGGAGGGGAAATCATCATTGGAGGCCATCCTCATCATCCTGGCCGCCACCATGATGAGGAGGGAGTAGTTCACCCTCGGGGCTGAGGGTATGTACCAGTATCTATGTGTTTGATCTCTCTCTCTCTCTCCCCCCTCTCTCTCTCTCGTGTTCTTGATTTGGCATGATCTTGATGTACCGCGAGCTTTGTTAATATAGTTGGATCTTATACATATCACTAACATGACACCACCAAGGGAATCACAACATACATATCATCAAAATATCAAACTCAAATTCACATGTTTACTTATGACAAGACTTCTCCCATGTCCTCAAGAACAAAAGTAATTACTCACAAATCATATTCATATCCAAGATCAGAGGGGTATTGAATAGCATCAAGGATATGAACATATAATCTTCCACCAAATAAACCAACTAGCATCAACTACATGATGTAATCAACACTACTAGCGACCCACATGTATCACGTTGAGGTTTTGAGACAAAGATTGAATACAAGAGATGAACTAAGGTTTGAGATGAGATGGTGTTGGTGAATATGTTGATGAAGATTGGCCCTTCCACGATGAGAGAGATCGTTGGTGATGTCGATGGCTTCGGTTTCCCCCTCTCGGAGGGAAGTGTCCCCGGCGGAATCGCTCCGCAGGAGAGCAAAAGTGCTCCTGCCTAGGTTCCGCCTCGAGATGGCGACGCTTTGTCCTGAAAGTCTTCTCTTGATTTTTTCTAGGGAAAATGGCATCATCTAGGAGAAGATGGGCCTCAGAGCCCAGCCAGGGCCCCACAAGCAACATGGGCGCCCAGGGGGTTGGCCGCGCCCATGTCCCTTGTGGGTCCCCTCTTGTATTTCCTTTCTCTAGTATTTTACACATATTCCAAAATAATTCTTCATGAAATTTCAACTCATTTGGAGTTGTGCAAGATATGTATCTCTTATATAGCTTTTAGAGGTCTAGAATTTCAGTTGCCGACAATCTCCCTCTTCATGTGAATCTTGCAAATTAAGAGAGAAAAGGCATTAGAATTGCATCACAAAGTGTTATAATGATTAAAAACATTATAAATAACAGTAGGAAAAAATGATGCAAAATGGATGTATCAGGCCCTTGCATGTGTACACGACTCGGGCCGAGGCCCATGTACCCCTTCACTCCCCTAGACTATATTTACTCGTTTCCTACCTACGTTTTAGGGTTAGCAAAGTGATAGCTCATATCTAGAGATTGAGTTTTGCACATCCACTACCACTCACATGAAGTTCAAGACCTCCATGTGTGAAGATCCCCTAGTGGTTTCAAGACCCCCTTGTGGAAAGATCCATCTAGGATTCAAGACCTCTCTCCTTCAAGGATTGGGATGAACTAGCTACCCTTTTGTCACTTACTTGTGTTGGATTTGGATCCTTGTATCTCCTCTTTGTGTATGTGGATTTAGTGTGATTGGACCATGTCTATTTGAGTGTTCATCTTGTGTTCTTCTCTTGTTTGCTCTTTTCCCCCTCCAAGTGTGAAATTATCTCCCTCTAGGGTTCCACCCTACATTAGTAAGTCAGAAACGATCTCCTCAAAGATCGATAAGTGGTTCAACATCAAACAACCTTCTTGCAACTTATGCGTGAACAATTTCATCTTCATGTGCATCTTACTGGTCAGATCCTTTGACATGCAGATCGACTTCAGTTCGAGCCAAAGGGCTGCTGCAGCTTTCTTCTCCAACACTTCTTGCAAAATATCGTTAGATAGATGAAGATGAATCAAATACATAGCCTTACAATCTCTGCGCTTCTCATCATTGGTCCATGCCTTCAGTTCTTTTTCCACCGAAGCCATCTAGCGCCTCATCCAGATCGGGATGCGCCAACACTGCTCGCATCTTCACTTGCCACAAGGAAAACCTCGCGTCGTAGTCCAGCAGCGGAAGATCGAACTTCATCAATGTCGTGTCGTCGAAACCCTAGACAGAAACAAGGCTTTGATGCCACTTGTTAGAGATAAGACGAGCAAAGCAACACGATGAAGAACAAAAACAAGCAGGTGACACGACATTTAACATTGAAAAACCCTCTAACACGAAGGGAAAAGACCACGGGGCGCCATCCAACAAATCTTCACTATATCGAGGGAGATTACAAGCGTCGGGGATTTACAACTGATCAACTCCTCTCGTGCGGCGACTTACAAAGAATATATGTAACACAGGTGACCTAGGTCAATACTGATCGCTTTGGCCCAAGCATACCAGCAACGGCCTTGCTCCGCTCGCTCTTCAGAAGTTAGCCTTTATCTTTATACTTGAATTTGGATCATAACATAACACTCGCGGAAGAAAAAACACGTTTTTTTCGTTTTCAAGAGGCACGACCGTTCCTCTCACGTAAAGCAAATCCGTGCCTCTCGCGAAAGGTAAAAAAAAACGTGTTTTTTTCGTTTTCGTGAGGCACGACCATGCCTTTCACGGAAGCAAAACCATGCCTCTCACGAAAAGAAAAAAAAGAAATGTGTTTTTTCTGTTTTCGAGGGCACGGCTCTGCCTCTCGCGGAAGGAAAAAAATTATATAGAAAACACATTTTTTCGCACAAATTTTTTGCCCCAAAACTAAGAAAGGCCAGTGGAAAACAGAAAACCCGAAAAAAACCCTATCTAAAAAGCTGAAAACACGTGTGAAAAATAAAAATAAAATTCGAAGGAAGTGCCAAGAGTCTGACACGTGGCTGACGCGCTTTCAGCCCACCTCAAATGACCCTTGGGGAGGCTCGCGAAACGAGTGCTCCTCAATTAGTTACTGTCGATATAGGTGCCCCCTCTTTTTTAGGGCACCTTTTTTTTTTTGAATCTGGGCACTTTTCTTTTCTTGTTAGCTTGTTCAGGGTTAAACCCTAGGATTTGCAGTGGGCCTTGCCGGCAACCGAAGCCCACGAGGCCGAGCTTCCAGAACCAGGAAGGTACCAGAAGAGGTATCGCCCCCTCACCACTCACCGGCCTCGCGCACGCACGAAGAACCACCAACAGAGTAGCGCACCTGACGAGGGGGAGGGGGAGAGAAAACCCTATGCCCTAGCGGTCGGCGGCGACCTCTCACCCTCACCGACCTCACGCACGCGCGAGGAGCAAGAGGGACGAAAAGCCCTAGGCCCTAGCGTCCGGCGGCTACCGGCGAGGCGTGCGCGGAGGCGGGGCGGGCCGTTCTCCCGGCCCCCGTCGCGGCGGCTGCAGGTTCGGTCGCCACTAACTCGCTTACTCGCAGAATCTTAGCCCGAGAGAGGTAGCGGCGTTGCCACCGTACTGACCTTTTCTCCCCCGGATTCTCTCCTCTTTCCGGTAGCCATGATGATGATGTCCGACGACGACGATGACTCGGACCCGCAGTTCAATGTGGTGGCGGATTACTTCTTCGTCGATGCGGAGAAGAACCCCATCTGTCTCTCAGCCTTGCCGATTCGGTTCGAGCAAGGCACGGATGAGGCCACTCAATGCAAACAGAACATCTTCTTGCGGGGAGTCGCTGACTCTGGCATCACAGTTTACACGCATGTGGTTGCCTGGAAGCTGGGGCTTGAAGGCAAGCAGCCCGTGATCGCCGTGCTGTCCGTGGAAGGCAGCTGGATAAATCTCGCCAAGCCCAGGAACAGCTACGAAGAAGAGTTCCGAACAATTTTCATCACAGTGCGGATGCTTCACTTCCTCAGAAGAAAACCTGAGGAGCCTGAGAAGAACATGTGGAGTCATCTTCGCAAAGTTTTTGAGTAATCCACCCATGCACTCTCTGCTCTTTTCTCTCAAATGATTAAAACTATGATATTTACAGAGCCCTTGCCATATTTTCAGCAAGTTTGACCTTAGACCCTCCAAGGACGATTTCAGGAACCACCGTTCCCTATTGAAGCTGTTTGCTGAGAAAGATTTGAACTTAGCAAAATCACAGGTACACATTTTCTGCTCCTCATATGGACAACTGTGCTTGATAACTGATAAGAATAAGATTGTCCACAATACAAATCTGAGGGCTTCACTACATGATTAGCCCTTTGGTGTTTGAGCTGCCTTATGTTGCAATACTTCTCCAATTTGAAATAAACGCTCTGTTCATTTTTCTTTTTAAATTGAATGCTTCATTCTTCTTGATCATTACTAGTTCCCTTGACATGATGCTTGAACTGATGAGCCTGTTTAGCCACCTGTTTCCTTTCAATTTGTTATATTGCCCCAGGAATTCCTTTATGTAAAAACCAATTTTGTCTTATTTTGATTAGCAATCAAGCATATCAGTTGGGTCATAGATATATGAATGGAACGGTATGGGTGGATGGTAGGGATCTTTCTCTCCGTTCTGGGAAAAAAGGGAACAGAGTGCAAATCTGGAAACAGAAATGGATTTTCTGTGGTATGGAGCAGTGTTTTCCGGCAGAACACCCACGGAACTAAAATTTTGGTAACCATAAATGCAGAAATTTCTGTGTTTGTATGTAGCCCACTTCGATAGCTCATAGGGATTTGGCCCAACATATGGCCAGGTTGTTGTTGATTCGGCTATAGGCTGTAGCTGCTGCTTCATGCTTAGCTTTTTTTT
>NC_041388.1:314629107-314671546 GCF_002162155.2 Triticum dicoccoides | reverse complement strand
TTGTATCTGTGTCCGCATCATATTCGCTCTGTATTCATTTCTGACTCTATTTGCTTCTTCTGTATTTGTTTATGAGATTTCCGTATTTGCTTCTGCTAAAGAAGTACGGAAACAAATGTAATAACACTCAATTCCATCAGTTTCTGCTTCATTTTCATACGTAGTCCTAGCCGTATTCCTTGTCAACTCTAAATAACTTTACTGATTGTATAACTCTTGTCTGGTTCTAATAAACAAAATATTACTCTTGAGTGCCAATATTCTTATATCTCTTATGATGAATGTTATCACAGGTTTTGCAAGCATTTATTGAAGAAGGATCTAAGACGCAAATTAGCGAGGTATGTGTGGGACTATGAATTCTCTTGATTTCTTTTGGCAGGAAACTCATCATGAAGTTAACCATTTTTCTTATTATCATTTCAACTAGGTTGAGTCAGATAATATTGAAATGAAGCAGTCATTTATTGCCTCTGATGAGGAGATAGAGGATATGGTTTCTGATGGAAATTCTGAATCTGATGAAGAGGAGGATGATTTGTTTGATTTTACTTGTGCCATATGTGACAATGGAGGAGACTTGTTAGGGTAGGTGCAAATCTTATATAGGATGAGTTGGTGACCTAAAATTTCCTATCCATAGTCAGCTTGAAGTTTAATTAGTATTTAGTTGCTCATGTCTTCAGTTGAGCTTACACAAGCAAGATATTTGACTGCATGTATTAGCCCTAGTTCTTAGATTTATAAATACTTGGTTGTATCATGCCCAGGAACGGAAACGGGCTGAAATGATTATATCTGATTGTATAAGTTCAATTATGAAGCTGTAGCTACAGAAAGCGGGGTAGATGAACAGGATTTGGTGCTATCACAATAATTGATTTATTAAGTGGTACACACAGTGAAACTAACCAGGACAAATACCCATGGTTAGAATTTTTAGCTATAGCAAGTTAGCAACTAAGTATTTATTTTAGTAATAACCTAACAAGGACTAATTGATACCCATGGTTAGAATCATGAGGGCACATTGCTAGATCAATTACTGATTACCATGCTGGCTCAACTTTTGCTGACATAAGTAAGATTTGATTGCACAACAAGTTCCTATTTTACAATTAATTTTGTACTCCCCCCGGTCCTGTTTGCTCTGCGTATTAGATTTGTGTCAAGTCAAACTCTATAAAGTTCGGCCAAATTTATATTAAAAAATATCAACATCTACAATACCAAATATATATACTATGAAACTACATTTCATAATGAATCTAACAATATTGATTTGGTATTGTGAGTGTTGATACTTTTTCTATAAGTTTGGTCAAAGTAGAGAACTAGAGATACTTTGACTTCGGACAAAACTTATATGCAGACTAAAAAGGACCGGAGGGAGTATATTTATTTAGGGACAAAAGTGTCAAACATTACATTGGCAGTTGTGGTATTTGAGCCATGACCAAGGAGTCGTGTTAAGACTATTAGGCAACAAGTCTATAGCCTCCTTTTCCTTCTAAATATTTTTCGGTTGTGGAGCTGCTAGACTGTACTCCATGGACTTAACAGGTTACTTTTTATAAGCCATCACCTCCAATAAGCTGTAAACTTTCTTTAAATATAAAACTACATTCCCTTGTTAAATGGTGGCTCATAGCTCATCCAGATGCTAGTCGACATCATCACACCTTGCCTGCATGTAGTGTGTGCCTCATGATGTTTATATCAAATCCAGGTCATGAGCATAGAATGTGTGCCACTATGTTCTTCCTTTCTTAAGACTGCAACGTTTGCCCAAGAACATTTTCAGTTATTGATTCTTCTCATTTCATCACTGTCATGTAAAATTTTCTATGGTCATTTGTAAGTAGTCATTTAGTGTCAATATTATAATACTTCTCCGTGTTCTGTTTGCTGTATTATTCTATTGTAGGTGTGATGGCCCATGTATGAGGTCCTTCCATGCCAAAATAGGCACAGGCGAAGATTCGTATTGTGATACCCTTGGGTTCACTGAGGCAGAAGTTGAGGTAGCTTTTGAAATTCCGAGTGGTAAAGATAGCATGAAATTTGAACTTGCTTCTGTTTTATTATTGACTTTTCTCTTTCAATGTGTTTTAGGCAATGAAAACTTTTCTGTGCAAGAACTGTGAGTATAAGCAACACCAGTGCTTTATTTGTGGAGTATTAGAGCCTTCGGATGGACCAACTGCTAAGGTACATTGCCATTGTTTTAACTTTTTTCACTCTGGTTTCACTGTTCATTAACAATAAATTGATTTTCGGCGCCGATCGGCAACACTTAATTACTCCATCCCAAAATATAAGATCATTTTTGACACTACGCTCGTATATTTTGGGACAGAGGGGAGTACTTATTATGCATTAATCTTGCTGTTACATGACTTTAAAGCTGCAATTGTTATTTGCAGTTTTAGGCTTTCAACCACTATACAGCCAGCATTACCTAGGAATGCAGAACTAGGAGTAGTACTATGAAAGAGCATCTAGTTGACATTTCATAAAGTAGATATTCTGAATGTTATGAAATAGTTTAGTTGTTCTAGCAGTTACGTACTAGGGGCATTTAATACCATTTTATCTGTAAAATTTGGCTATTGCAATAAGCCAATAACTAACGGTTAGGTAACTAAAGTGTAACTATGACCGTATTTCAGCGCTTCGGATGGAGTAATTGCATCGTTCTAACTGTTAGGAAGTGCATCTACTTAAGTATCAATGTGAATCATATTTTATTCAGTGCTTTATGATTATGCAGTTTTGCTAATTATGATATTATTCTTTAGGTGTTTCTTTGTAACAATGCTACATGTGGGTACTTTTACCACCCCAAATGTGTTGCAAGAAAACTTCATCCTAACAACAAGGTTGAAGCCTTAGAAAAGGAGAACAAGATAATAGGTGGATCTTCATTTACGTGCCCCATTCATTGGTGTTTTCACTGTAAAGGCTTGGAGGATAGATCACAAGAACAATTGCAGTTTGCTGTTTGCAGACGCTGTCCAAAGTCATATCATAGAAAATGTTTGCCAAGGTGCTGCTGCCTTTCTTTTTCTAAATTTCTTAATCCATATGTGGTCTCTTCTGTTCTTCTCATACTCGAGATATTTCAGAGAAATACCCTTTGAAGATAGCGACGAGGACATTGTTACACGAGCCTGGGACCTTTCAAAAAGAATTTTGATCTACTGTTTGTATGTAGTAACTTCTTCACTTATATTTGTTAAATGCTGTCTACATTGTTCATATACTGACTTGTCGTAAACTGTTCAGGGACCATGAGATAGATAGTGACATTGAGACACCTGTCAGGAGTCATATAAAGTTTCCTGGTACTCCAAAAATTGTAAAACCAGCAGATTACCTAAAGAGAAAAAACAAGGTGTTGATTAACAAGAGAAAGAGAGATTTTGATGAATCATTTCCTGACCAACCTTCAATTAAAGCTGCAAAGCTGCCAGTCAAGGTTCGGGTGCAAGAAGAACATGCCAGAAAATTTGCTGTGAAGAGTTCATCGGAGCAATTTGTTGACAAGCCTGAGAAGAAAAAACCAAAGGTCAAAGATACTTCTGCAAGCAGTTCAAGACCTGCAAATGAGCAGGAAAAATACTTGGCAACTTCATCCTTATCTACTATGGGGAGCTTGCCCCAGAGTTCATTTCCTAGGGTGGACAGTGAAACAGAGAAGAGGTTAGTCACTTGATATAATTACTTGAGGACTCCAGTCACTACACACCCATACATGACCATGTGCTAATTGTACTACGTACTACTACCTCTGTCCGGATTTAAAGGGCCCTTTGGCCAACCTGCCCTGTCCGGATTTACTAGGCTGCATGTAGGGCTGCAAATGAGTCGAGCTCGAGCGAGTTGGAGTTGCCTCAGCTCAACTCATATGAAAATTCGAGCGAGCTCAAACTGAGTGAAGCTCATGATCGAGTTGTAGAACATGACTCGTGCTCAGCTTGTAACGATCTCGAGTCGATCTCGAGCTAGTTTCGAGCTAAATGAGATGGTAAAAATTATAAATCTATGGATGAAAAACAAAAAAGTTAAGGTGAATATGCTGGGAATCTTTGCCAAAATTATAGGATATTTAACTAGTCGACCACGTGCCATAATTAGGCCTAAATCTTCTCTGCACTTAATTAAGTTTTCATGTTCGTTGGTAAATAAAATGGAGAAAAATTATGGACAACATATATGGTAATAAATTATCTTATTTCTATTTAATATATGGCATGATCATTTAACATAATGACATTCTGTCGAGCTAACGAGCTAAAATCGAGCGAGCCAACATTGGCTCAAGATCGGCTCGATTCTCGGTCGAGCTACATAAAGTGTTCAAACTCAGCTTGTTTTCTTTTCAAGTCAATCACGAGTCGAGTTAAAAAACGAGTTGATCTCAATTGGCTCACGAGCCTTGAGCTTTTCTTGCAGCCCTAGCTGCATGTGCATGCAAGTTAGAAAAAGAAATAGGCTGCCGCATGCATGCAATCCATTGGCGCATGCACGGTGGTGAGAGAAGGACGTGCAGGGAGGTGAGAGAAATAGGCTGCGGGAGTCTTGCATGCGTTCTATTCATTGGGGGAGGCTGGGAGGTGAGAGAGAAAGCATGGAAGCTTTTGGGCTAATTAAAGCAATACTTAATTAGAAAGACAAATGCCTTGGTACTAGAGATCTGGTTGCTGGGTCTTATAAACATGGACGGAGGTAGTATAAGTGTATGCTTGGTTTGTGTCCAAAATGTACCCTACATATTTTATGTCAATGGCAAAAAAAAATGGCCTTTGTTTTGGATGGTTGCAGTTTTCTGGCGTGCCCACTTCTACTCTAGTGCAGTTTTGTTGGCAATATTGGCCAAGCCATAGGCAAGAAAAACCTTGGCCAAAGTTTTGGCTAGCCAAATCTTTGGTAAGGTAGACTTGGGCTCATACAAAACACTAAGGAAACTTACCAGAATGCCTGACTCTAAAACCAAACACACATGGAAATGTAGTTCTCCTGGACCTGACCAGGGCCTAAAAGCTTACTTGTTTATCTTGCTACAATTATCTTCTTGCGTCCTGTGTTTAGCCTTTTTCGTTCAGTTTTATTGACACGGATGTGCAAAGTATAAGTTGATCAAACATTATTTACATTTTAGACTTTAGAGTCCTCATGGAGTCATGGTACCACCTGATATATTCTCAATCTTACTTGCAGGGTAATTGCTTTGGTAGAGAAAGAAGGCTCTTCCTTGACACTAAAAGATATATCAAGCAGGTGCCTTGTGCCCTCAACTCATGTATACGCTGGCAGGCAAACTGATAAGATTGTTGCGACGGGCAAGCTTGAGCGTTCTGTTCAGGTCCATTCACTGTTCAGTATTTCCAGCAGGAAATGCAACTTTCATACTAGTTATTATTTGTTCAACATTTTCTGAATGATGGGCTTTTTAGGCTGTAGGAGCAGCTCTAAAAGCGCTTGGTAATGGAGGTAATGTTAATGAGGCGAAAGCAGTGTGTGAACCTCAAGTTTTGAAGCAGCTAACAAAGTGGCATGTATGTATATTCTAATCATATATTTATCTTTCCATATACTGTTGTTTTTGTAGAAACTTGCATAAATATATCATTCCTATGAGATTTATGGCACGCTCTTTCCGTGCGTGAAGAAGATTCACTGTCAGTATACTTTGATAATTACGATGCATCTGTTCATAATTATGCTTCAAGTGGTACTTTGATAGTTTTTGTTAATGCCGTTATAATATTTCTTTGGTGTTATCCTCTGAAGTCGGTATACTTTGTTTAAATCACGTCAGTTCCAACACTTGAGTTAACCGATTATTAGTTATAGTAAAAATATGTCAATCTTCTCATGATCTATGAAAGCCGCAATGGCACTTTTACCCCGTCTTCATCTTAGCGTTTCTCCTTGAGTTGTTGGCGGGAATGAGCCATTTATTTCCTGAGCGTACTGTGATGTTGGGCAGAACATTTGCCTTGCAATGTTATGGTAGCCAATTGATTTCTAACTTTAGATTGTTTTTCTTGTTCCAGACTAGGCTCAGAGTATATATTTCACCTTTCATTTATGGATCACGCTACAGTTCTTTTGGTCGACATTTCACAAAGGTGGACAAGCTTGTTGAGGTACATTCTTATCCAGAAATTATGTTGACACAGCATGAAACATTAACGAGTTTTATATAAAGCCTTAGGTCAAGGTTGTCAGAATCACGATTCTACGACTTTATGATCCAAACTAACCGCTCTGATTCTACGATTTTGGTTAGTAGAATCTACATTTTTACGGTTCTGATAGTTAAGATTCTACTATATGCGATCCTACCATTGGAGCTCCGATCCGATTCAGAAAAATCACGGTTCTGACAACCTTGCTTAGGGGCTGTTTGTTTCTAGGCCTAGTAATGCCACACTTTGCCACACATTTCTTCTCAAACTATCCTAAGGTTAGTTCAGTAAAAATGGAGCCACAAGTTGGCAAGCCCTAAGGGAATCTTGCCACACTAAGTGTATATGATGTGGGGCCCTGGTGTGGGAAAATGCATCTTACCTAAGTATGGATTGAACAAAACACACCTAAATTAGTTAAACTTGCCTCATCTTAGGTGTGGCAACCTTTGGCAAAGTTAGTCTCAAACCAAAAAACTTTAAGTACCTTTAGAGAGACGAGGAGGTTTCTAGTTTCCACTGTTAGAAAGATATTTGTATTTGTACCAGGTCTCATGTATTTCCTTCTGTATTTTCAGATTCCTAGTTTATATATAGATTAAGTTGCTATTCCTCTTAACATGGTATCAAGAACTGAAAGGTTTTTGATCGTTTTTCCTTCCCTCCACCACGTGCCAGCAACTCACCCCCTCCTCCCCGTACGCATTGATCTTTTCCCCTATCACACGCTAAAAGCTATGTCGAAGACCAAGCTCCAATTAATTTCTTTTTTGTGGTGCCTGTCTGATGTTATGGTCTGTTTTTTTTTAATCTTAGCTTACTTTGTGGGATTTCTGCCCACTTGTCAATTTGACCTTTTGGTTGACAATAATATCCTCTCTTGAAATTCTTACTTGAATGCACTTCACCGAGAAGCTCTTTCTGCCAGATTTTTTTTGCTCCATAGACCAGGGATCAAGAAACCAACATCAGGAACTGCTTTTCACCCTCTTTGGTTTTAGAACAAAAAAGGGCCAGCTCCATGGTCTAATTGTCACCTTTTGATCTCCCCTTTATATTGGAACAGACATATTTCTTGTGCATGATCCAAATGTTTCTCTCGTGAGTTGGAACCAGAAAAGATTGGCCAGCTGGAAATCACCTTGGGAAATTTCTGGCCAAGAGCTATTAAAGGATCATGAATATTTTTGCAAAGGAAATCATAGAATCTGACTGATTGCTCCCATTCATCCCGCTGAGTGCTTCAAACTACCTATTTGTTTGTTATTTCTCTTTTTCTACCTGATGTTTGTTATTTCTCTCTACTGAATAATTTACTTATAATTCTATACAATTACACCTCATTAGCAGATTGTTGATAAACTTCATTGATATGTTACAGATTGTTGATAAACTTAATTGGTATGTGGAACCTGGTGATACGGTATATTCTCTCTCTAGTACATGAGGCACATACTTGTGTCATTGATTATGCCCTCTATTGAAGCAGTGTTCTAGTTATTTTAAAAAGGCTAAATATGTGTAACCCACCATTGCATATGCTATCCCTACTGAGTGCTCATGAATGAACGATAATCAGAATGATGTTTTACAGTATGTTACATACTGTAGGTCTGCTCAGTGCTCACTAATGAATGATAATGAAAAAGATGTTTTACAGCATGTTAGGTCTCTGCTCAGTGCTCACTAATGACGGTAACGAAAATTTATGATAATGTTTGCTGTGATAACCAATCTCAACAAATAGTACAAAAAAGAGCTTAACTACCAGGAGTAGAATCGAGGTTTTGTACTAAGTTACAGCCTATTCTTGAGCTGTATGAAGTACCCATTTTTTAAATCATGGCAGGTTATTTTAGTTTAGTTTTTAGGAGGGCTTCTGGCTTTTATCCGTCTTTGTTTAGCTTTGGATTATGTGGATCTATTGCATATTAATACGATTTTACCAGTAGGGATCTCCCGTACTGTCCTTGTAAAAATGCTATTTTCATTTTATCATAGCCGCCACACACAGTATCACCGATTCATTGTATTTGCATCATGCCTTTGATATATCTTGAATTCTGTTGAACTTGAAGATAGTGGATTTCTGCTGTGGCGCAAATGATTTCAGTCGATTGATGAAAGAAAAACTTGATGAAGTTGACAAGAAGTGTTATTTCAAGAATTATGATCTTATCCAACCACAGGTAAACTACCGAGTCCTTTTGAGTTGATAGCACAGTCCTTGTTTAATTTTCTTTGGGAACATAAAATCCTTGGTTTATTTATCCTCTGGTACTTTGTTGCTTTGTTCCTGATAATTGGTTTAAAATTAGACAACTAGTCTTTGTTTAATCTATGATTGGCAAATCGTAACCTGGGCCAGTGGACCACTTGACTAGAATGGGTACTTGCATGACTGGGTGACTAGTCGATGATTTGCGGTGGCTAATTGAATCTGCCTGGTAGTGCGACTTAAGGCCCACTGCCAGTTTTTGAGATATATATATATATATACTATGTTTTGAGAGGCAATTTGAGGCCACTACACCACACGCTGCCAGGCGAAGAGAGGGATGAGCATCACACTAACCACACAGCAGTGTCATGGCCACTGGTTATTGCCGCAGCTCGTTGGAACCGTCAGCCCATCTCCGCCTTCGGCCTTTGCAGGTGACTCCTCTGTTCTTTCTTTTCATCTCCTCTTCCATCTCCCGTCATGCTCTGTTCTGTAGGCTATGCTCTGGTCTGTTGCTTTGTTAGCTAGTGTAGTACCTGCTTTCATTCCTAATGCGTGTACTAGCGTTATACCGCAGATTTCTTTTAGAATTAGACTGTTTGTTGATGTTTACAACACTACTACTGGTTTTAGCGTGAGACATACTTGGATAATTAGATCTGCAGATGTTTTACACTAGCAAATATTCCTGTGCTTCTTTGATTCTATGATTTCTACCAACTAGCAAGTTCAACTAATGCAATACTATGTAACATTGGTTTCTGCAGGTCCCATGGCTCAGCTGCATGGATGTGATCCAATTGCAGCCATAGCCGCTGACTCTGAGGCACCCACGGATCCCGCACAGTATCAAGTTATTTTGGTGCAGTATTGTATAGTCTAGTATTTGTAGCTGATGGTAGGATTATTCACGACTAACCTTAACTAGTACTCCCTCCGTAAACAAATACAAGACGTTCTAACTTTTTTCTGATTCGGATGTGTATAGACGCATTTTAGTGTGTTTGTTCACTCATTTCAGTCCGTATGTAGTCCATATTGAAATGTCTAAAACACCTTATATTTGTTTATGGAGGGAGTAGCAACTAGTCGGTGTACCCCAACAGTCAAGATTTAACGACTTGTAAACCTTCCCATCAAATAGAGCTCCTGAAGTAAATGCATTAGGACTTACCTACTGTGATTTGTTTATTCCATGGCCTGAAAGTGCCCTTACTGGAGTTCCAATTGCTTTCCCACTTTCATGCTTACTCCCAATATTTATGCCCTTCCCAGAATAGCTTTTGCTTTGAAAGGAGGGATTGGATGACTGTGCAGCCAGACGAACTGCCTGGCGGAAGCCGACTGGTATACTTTATGCGACACAGATACTAGTTGTTCTAGAGTACAAAATAATTCCTACTGCTGGTTAACATCTATTAATACTTGATTAGATAATGGGGCTTAATCCTCCTTTTGGAGTCAAAGCAGCTCTGGCGAACAAATTTATCGACAAAGCATTGTCTTTTAAGCCCAAGCTTGTTATACTAATTGTCCCAAAAGAAACTAAAAGGTAACCACCATATTCCTTTCTGTTAAACTTTGTGTTGAATTGTTAAGATTGTTATATTGACATCTCTTTTTCACACTTTCTTTGGACTCTGTTCATGCTCTCCTCATTTTCTGGTATTGCCAGGTTAGATCAAAAGAAGACACCTTATGATTTGGTTTGGGAGGATAGTAACTGTCTTGCTGGGAAGGTAAAGGGCTTAAGAACTTCAATAAATCTTATTGACCTTTGAGCGTAGTTTATTCCCTTCTTGTTTTGCCTAATATATTTCTTTGAATTGGCAGTCGTTTTATTTGCCTGGTTCTCTCGATGTGAATGACAAAATAGTTCAAGGGTGGAATGCATCTGCACCACCCCTCTATTTGTGGAGTCGTTCTGATTGGACAAAAAAGCATAAGGAAGTAGCCAAGATGCATAATCACACAAGTGTGGGGAAAATCACTCGCCGTGTTGAACAGGGTAATTTGTCAGATGACGGCCCTGCGAAGAAAGAAGCTGAATCTTCTGATGTGCTTAATTCAAGATCAGGGAAAGAAAAGGAGAATATAGGAAATACCTCATGCCACCCAAGAGAGGTCAATCTATCAGATAATGTACCTGCACGGAGAAAAGCTGAACCTAAGAGTAAACAAAATGCTAGATCAGGAAAAGCTAAAGAGACTAGAGAGAAGGCTACATGTGATTTCAGAGAGGATAGTCCATCAGGAAAAGCAGAAGAGAGAAGGCATAAGGCGGCATGCTCTGTCGGAGAGGTTAGTCCATCAGATGACCACCTTGTGAAGAAACAAGATAGACTTGGAGAAGAGAAAGCAGCCAGAAAGGCCAACTTCACGGTGAAGAAGCAAGCTAGGCCCAGAGAAGAAAAAGAAGCTAATCTATCAGGTAACCACCCCCTGAAGAAACAAGCTGAAGCTACCTCTCAACAAATTTCCCGACCAGGGAAACAGAATAGCAGGGATGGAAGCAAGAGCTCTGATGACAGGAGCAGGAAAAGGATCCCTGACGAGGCAGACAGCCTCCCTCCAGAAAAGCAAGTGGAAGTTGCCTATGAGGAGACAAGAGCTATTCCAAGTAAAAGGGGTATGCACCATGGACAGAGCAATGGAACTAGTGCTCGTGTAAAGGAATCGAAAGGGAGTTCAGACATGAGTATGTCATCATCCCTTGAAAACAGCACTGCTCGTCACAGATCCAGAAGCAATTCCCCATTTATACCAACTGAACAACCCTGTGGTTATACGACAGCGCACCGCGATAGTAATATGAAGTATCATGTGAAAGAACCTCGCGTCTCTACATTCAACAGCGCTACTACTTATCAGGGAAGTTATTTGGCAAACAGTGATGGGCGCAAGGATGCAATTGGAGAGAGGAATGACCCCACTTTTTACACGGGTGCTGATGATAGGTCAAGTGCGTACAACTCTAGCATTGAAGAGATGACCAAAAGGTATGCCCCTGGCCGAGCTGGGGACGCGTGCAGTCCGCAAGGTCAGGGAAATGGTGGCAGCTTCTCCAGGAGGCAGGATGATCACCTTCAGACCAGTCTTTACTCCCTTGGTTCTTCAGGTGCTAGATATGACCAGATTGGTTCTTCAGGTGCTAGATATGACCAGATTGTTTCTTCAGGTGCAAGATATGACCCGCGATCTTTAACTTCGCCGTCTTATGGGCTATTGAGTACAACTCCACGGAGCTCAGTCATAGACAAGTACAGTCCAGGGTTCTCGGGTTCAAGTGGATCTGGACCGTCAGTCATGGACAGCTACGCTCCTGGTTACTTGGGCGCAAATGCACCAGGAAGAAGCTTGGTAATGGACAGATATGCTCCACCCCTCGATGAAACGAACTACGCAATGCGAGGTGTTCATGATGTGCCTGGATATGGAAGGGACATGCCTCCACAGTACCCCTACAGAGGGCCAGATCCTTCTGGCAGAGGGCCGCCTCATATTTGATTACTGAAGCTTCTTCAAGTTACCCTAGCCATGCAGTTTTAATTCTTTCTGACCCGACCTGTTCAAAGTGACTTCTGTAATTAGGTTGTCACGAATGAAAGGTATGCAGATGATGACTCGCTGTTTAGTCCTTGCCAATGTTGTGATACCTGTTATGTGAAAATCTCTATTTTGCGCCCTGTTTCATGCGTTCCTTTGCTGGTGCGGATTGTACAGGAGGTGGGAAAGATCATACCTTGCAATACAATATAGCCTGTATGATATAGCCTGTATGGTCAGAGACCGTGTGAGGGTATTTCATGGCACCCTGGCCCACTGCTTGGTTTCAGGCTGGTCGTAGTGGTAGTATCATAGCTAGTATCATGCATGTCAACTAGAAAATTTTGATGAGATGTCGTAGCATTAAATGAAGATAGAGAAAGTGGAGTATCATATCATGACACTGTATCATAATTAATGTTATGCTACTTTGTGTCATGCATGATAATAAATAAAGTACCACATTGATACTAATATAACTATGCATTATAAAGATAGTATCATACACTGGTATCATATGTATGATACTAGCATATGATACTCCCCGTTACACCTGTCTCATCCGGATGCGAACGCTCCTTCGCGCAGCTGTCTCCTCTGACTGCCACGTGTCCCCTGGACCCCACCACCGATATAACCTCTGTCTAGCCTTTCGTGGGATATCTTTTCAGCCACACGTCCTCAGTCTTCCTGGTCAAACCGTTTTCTCCCCATCTTCTCTTCCATCCCGTGGGGATCTCATCCACCATGGATGGCCTTCATTAGCTCTCTTTTCAAGTGATGCGAGGGCGCTACGAGGCTGGTCCGGCTGCTGCGAGCCCACTGCAAGGCTGCGACAACAACCCAGCGATGCTGCAACGGGATCTCAGCTGCGGCGGTGGCTCAGACCGCTCCGGCGATGCTGCGGCGGCGCCGCCGTGCTGCAACGACATCTCAGTGACGGCGGCTGAACTGCTGCGAACGGTGGCTCGGGCTGCTCCGGCGATGCTGCGATGGCGTTGTCATGGTGTGAGCCAGTGCTGCGCCGGCAGCTCAACTGCTGCAATGGTGTTTTCGGGCTGCTCTGGTGATGCTCCGACAATGCCGTCGTGCCAGTGCTACGACAGTCATCGACAAGCTATGAGTGGGTGCTGCGACGGCGCCGCCGTGCTGCGAGGCAGACGGAGTTGCTATGACGGGTGATGTTGTTGCGAGCCGGTGCTGCCAGCACCGTCGTGCTGTGACATGTTGCAAGCGGGAGTGTTGCATGCTGGTGCTGCGGCGGCGCTGCCATGCAGGCCGCCGGAGTTGCTAGGTGCTTTGGACGTGAGATGGCGTTATGCAACGGGAAGACAGAGGAAAGGACGACCATGTGCGTTGACTTTCATCGGTCCTAGCTGAGCAGTGTGCATCCATGTGGCCGCTCTGGTGCGCAGCCCGAGGGCCAAACCGTCAGATGGCGAGCCTTGACCCTACCATCTTCATTTTCATCCTCCCTTTTGTCCGCGCCACCACCATGACCTGGTCTACGTCTTGTTGTTTAAGCTTCAAGCTTGATGTCGACCGGTAGCCATGGTCTGCAAAAGGTTACTTACTACTCCCTCCGTTTTTAAATATAGGTCTTTTTAGAGATTTCAATACAAACCACACACACACACACACACACACACACACATATATATATATATATATATATTCGAGCATATATTTACTTATTTTGTTCCGTATGTAGTCTTTTATTGGAATCTCTAAAAAAGCTTATATTTAGGAACGGAGGAAGTACAAGATGCTGACCCATGGTTTGGCAAAAGGTTACCTACTATAAGAGCTGATTCCGATAGTAATTCTAGTGGAGATGGAGGCATGACACGTCGCTCGCATTGCAACCGGATGAGGGGGGACGCATTAGAGTTTTGTCCTACTACCAGTAACCACGAGGCCGGCGGCTCCGGCATGAATGTCATCAACATATCGGATGACAAGTAGACCTTTGCTTATTTTTAGCTATGTACGTTCATGAATTTTCTGTTGTATGTGCTAGTAGTATGGATTTGAGGATCCGAAAATGAAGACTATGATTTGAATGTCTAAAATTGAGGGGTGATACTATGGACACGTCCGAGATGTATAGGGGTCTAGATTTGTGCAGTCTGGGTATACATGATCTAATACCCAACATCTGTAGGCCTATAGCGATTCCTTGTAGAAATAAAATATCAGAGGCTTCCATAAACTGAAGAAGTAAGGTGGAGCTGCACTCAAGTCCTCATTTGGTGCTCGAGATCTGCAACGCCTGGAGCCGGTGGACATTTTATTCTGTGCGTCACGACACAAACATCAAAATTTATTAACAAGGTTCGACGAACTCGTCTACTTCCCGGGCCATGAGTATTGATGCTCTTCGCATGATATCGTGGCCGTCCAAGTGCCGACACATGCTGTTGCCTCCCCCTGCATGCCTGTCTATACCCCCGGGTGTTTTATAGGAAATCAAGTCGGACTCCGACACTAATTATATCCTATCCACACTCACACATACTATTCGACACAAACTTAACTTGACGAATGTTCTTCACCATCTTAAATTCGTCTGTGCGTTGAACTTCCATGTACTTCGGTCTTGGGTGGCCTCCTTCGTAGATTATCGAGAGCTGTACGACAAGTCTGACTTGGCCCTAGACCTGTCGTCTCCATGGTACCTTGCTGCTACTCCTACAATTCCAGCCTACAATAGTGCATCTTTGCAACTTGTAAAGATGCGAAGCCGTCCTCTCATCGATAGAGCCATGTGCAATCCAGCAAGGGCCGCCGCCAAGTTTTTGCCCCCCTGGTTTTCTCTTGCACCCAAGGTCCGCCAATGCATGCTCTCTCCCATCATTATGGTCACCTCATCCTTCATGATTCTCATGGTCCTCATCACAATGAAAGAACATACCACCATCATAAAGAATTCCAAGCGAAATTATATTCCCTCTTAGCCCCGGCACATGCCTGACAAAGCACTGCTTAACTTCGTCAAACATCTTGGTTTTGATGTCACCTACTTCAACAATACGGCTAGCCAATGCCATCAAGCATATAGGCTAACCAAACTCAATAGATTTGGACGAAGAGAACCACTCCCGGTTGGGAGCCACATAAAAAGTGCTAGCTGAATCCAACATCCACGCTTCACCTTTGCCTGATACTATGAGGACACTGCAAGGACATCACTACGGATATCTGAGTCATCACCAAAAGGCCATGTTAGCACTTACGGTTGAGATCTGGACAGTCCTTTCTCATATGTACCCGTTGCTTACACTTGTGACTCGACACCTTTTTCTTTTCTTGTCCTTCCCTACCCCATGTCCTTTCCTCCCTAGCTCACACTTGAGCAGAAAACCTTCACATTACAAATATGAGAAGTGGCAAAGGAACTGAAAACAAATTCAGGACAGGCAGTGATAGGTTGAGGTATTTCTTTAAAATTTTCAAGTCGGAAAGCTGGATTTCATTTGTACTTACAGTAAGCTATTACTACCAAAATAACTACACAGCATGCTACTGACCCAAATGATCTCACATAATTCAGGGGAAACAACTTAGAAGATATAATAAACCAGTCTTTTTTGTTGCCAGGAACTGCACATCTACAAGACATCATATGACTAGTGAAGAACAAAAAGTTTAGCGGTGTTTGCATTCTCACAGGTAGCGCGCGCACACACACACATTTTCAGTCATTCTCCAATCTTGCAATGTACTCATCGTAGAACTTGCCTGCCTTCTCGAGCTCACCAACTTCGGTGTAGCAATCGGCTATTGCCCCATATGCCTCAGTGACACCAGAATCCTCTCCAGTCATCTTGGAGATGCTGAGAACCATGGAGTGGTACTTTATTGCTTCCTTGTAATTTCCTTGTCTTTGCAATGATGCTCCTGATGAACGCAAAGGACTTCCGTCAGTTGGATTTCACAAAAAGTAAATAAAAATGGGCACCACAATGCTTGCAATTAGTACTGCTACTCTGTTTATACGATTCAGTTTGTTATGGTGAAATTGTATTTACATTATCATGTTCAAACTATCATTGGCATGTTCAGGAGGGGCGCAAATTCTGCTGAGCTCTCTAGGCAACGAAGTACGCATCAAAGCACGATCAGTTTCAAATGTGCGTACAAGCAAATGATAAATGAAATTCATGCCAAACAATGACGGACCTAATCCTCGTGCCGCCTTCTTCTCTTCAACATGATCACCCAAAGATTGTGCAAGATCAAGAGCTGCCTTAAACTCGGAAAATGCCTTGTCTGGAGCTTGGTTTCTCAGGTAGTTCTTCCCAGTCCTCAGATATGTGAGCAGGCGCTGTTTGTGAGGATCAACAATGACTTCTGATTCTGGTATCTTACTAGCAGCCGGTGCATAGCTCAAAGCAGGAGCATAGGATTCTATCTTGGCTTGTCTTCTCAGTGAAGCATTTATCTGTCGTAGCTGATCGTTAAGCTTTTTAAGTTCCCCTTTCCTTTGTCTCGCAAGGAGCCCTACAGGGTTTCTGAATTGTTCAATCTAAAGTAGGAAAATGTTGCACCTCCAGAGAGACAAACATATTACAGAACTTACAGAATAACCAAGGGTAACTAAGCAGTATGAAGTAGTAACTACTGCATATGTCATTTTCTCTACAAACAAGAGCATGATGGAAAACGGCCATCACAAAAGAAACAGTCATTGGCAGAAATAGTCATATAGGCAAAAGCTAACCGCAACATGCTTGAACAAGCTGAAAGAATTCAGGTCTTTAAGGATACATACACTGTTTTTCATGTAC
This sequence comes from Triticum dicoccoides, assembly GCF_002162155.2. Taxonomy (NCBI): domain Eukaryota; kingdom Viridiplantae; phylum Streptophyta; class Magnoliopsida; order Poales; family Poaceae; genus Triticum; species Triticum dicoccoides. The sequence continues at coordinate 314,654,792 of NC_041388.1, read as the reverse complement.
TAATAAATAGCAAGCAAAAAGACAAACGTGAATGTTTGTTTGTCTTTGGTTTTCTCGAGTTGTACTTGCACAATGTCTCTGGTTTCGTTGAGTTGTACTTTGTGCCTTCTTGGCGCTTTCCTTCTAATACAATATGACACACACTTTGGGGCGCTTTTGGAGAAAAAAAATAAGCTTTATAAGGCTGTAGATTAGATTTCTACCGTCTCCCAGAAGTTGTCAGCAGTTCAAAAAAATTGCATATTTTTTAATGTTTGATATTCATAACTGCTCAAGATGTTGATGAAGTATTAAAAAAATAATATAAGGAAAATCAATTGTGTAGTGTTGGGCTGAAACTTAAAGCTAGTTTGCTAGCCACAAACAATTTCCTACGTGCTAAGATCCTTGACAATGTGATATTACCTCCAACAGTAGCACCGACCATGGCTATCGCAAACAACAGCGGCATGTTAGGAAGAGAGTACCCCGGGTCGCATTCTTCTGCCAAGCAACTGGGCGGCATCACAAGCATGACAGCACTGCTGGTCACCAATGCTTTCCCGAAACAAGAAGATACAGCTTTCTGCAAAGAGATACAAATCGTATAAAGTTGTAGCTGAGACATCAACATAACTGTATCTGCAAGCAGTTCAAATGGAGCTCCCTACTGAGAATTGAAATAATACTATACTATCCGTTGAAAATACATTCAAGGCAACTAAAGCATATTTCAGCTTTATGCTCAACAAAGGTCCGGTCCATCTTGATTATTCGGTGATGCAACGCGAAAAATAGACCGAGGGACTCACCATCATACCTGAAGATCAGATGTAGACTTGATAAGGACATGACCATGTCCATTAGCTATATCAAAGTTGTCGCTCCCAGGACGCACCGGATCAGTCGACGACGAGGCATGTCTAGCTACAAGAAACATTCGCTCTGCAGGACAGAATTCCATAACATGTCAGATATCATTAAATGGCATGTAGTATAGTAGAATAAGAAACAGTCGATGCAGTAACAGATTGTGCTATGACAAGGTTTTTGACCAAACATTTTGCATCTAGCATTTTTAAGAAGTTGATGAATTATGACAAGCATACCGAAGTGGAACATAATAAAAAAAATATGCATCTCCAATCTAACGCTGGAAAGCATTAGAGGCATGGAGGTCAAGGGGACAGTCGCCATCGCTCAGGGATGCCCCAACATTACGGTAACGAGAGATACAAGCAATACTGCAATAATGTAGGTGGATGGGAGGCGATGAACACTCACCTGAGGTCTCGGGGAGTACGGCGTATAATCTCGTGGTAGAACCTCCGTGGCTTCGCCGGTACGGCGGCGACGGCGCCGCCGCCGGTGGGGAGAGAAGCATGAGAAGCGGCATCAGGAGGATAAGGAAAATCTCCTCCCTGTGCCTCGTTGGGTGTCGCTTCGGGAAGATGATAAAGTGCCTCGGTTGTTATTTTGCACATAAGACCCGACAATATTAAAATAATACATCTTGGTTTGATTTTTTTTCAAGAATACGCCAAAAGCGTACCTTACTTTTATAGAAGAGAGCAAAAGATTTACAAGAACCCATCGAATGATGCGAACATCAATCAATGGACACCTCCACACACCCACTAGTCTAAAACTAACTTCTCAAACGATCTAGACCTCCTACACCACCTCTGGCATCCCTCCACCCCCTAATCTCACTGGTGATACACATAGCCAGACCCAACAGCTGTTCCATCTATTCCGGGCGATTGAAGATTCTAGCGTTCCTCTGCTTCCAAATCGCCCATGCCGTCCCCAGCACCAGTGTCGAATCCACGCCTATCACTAGTCTTGAACCTCTTCCTAGTTCTGAGCCACCAATCAACAAAGGTATCGTCAGCGACCGGTCCAGACAAGTTGAGCTGTAGCAAGTCGAAGCAAGTGTGCAAAACTTCTCTAGCGTACACACACTGTGTAAGAATATGATCAACATTGTCTTCCTCTTGAAGGTAGGTGTAGCAAGCGGAGGGTGAGTCTTGCAATCCGTGCAGAGCCTTCTATCCGATGTCCACAGGCGGTATTGGGCTGCAAGCCACGCAAATATTTTGCGTTTTAGAGGAGCCCAACTTCGCCAAATGCAGCCAGCTGTAGGAGATTTCTTCATGACTTGGCACAGACAGGTATATGTGGATTTGGCAGAGTAACTCTCGGTGATGGATGCGGGCCAAGTGAAAACGTCTTCAGCCTCAACATCTCTGTTCACTATAGCAATTGCATGTATTACGTGCATCAACTGGATCAAAGCCATGAATGGAATAGATTGAATCCTCTGTACCCTGATTTTACGCAAATAAGCTTTCACATTTAGGTGTCGCTTCTAGAAGATGATAAAGTAGGCAAGGACACGGCTTCGAGACTGCCGACGACCATCATCGAGCAACTGCTACTTGTAAACTGCGCTAGGATTTCCCCGAAGAGGAGGGGTAAAGCACTACAGTAGAGATAAGTATTTTCCTCAATGAGAATTAAGGTTATCGAACCAATAGGAGAACCAAACAAACTCCCCTAAGCAACATTTACATACAAAAGCAAATACTTGCACCCAACGCGGGGAAGAGGGTTGCCAATCCCCTTGAACTCGTTACTTGAAAGTATTAATTCTAATAATGATAGATAGATAAATTGCAAAGTAAAGTAAAATTAAATAAATTGCAACAAAGTATATTCAGATTTTTAGCAATATGATAAAATAGAGCCGGGGGCCATAGTTTTCACTAGAGACTTCTCTCTCGAACACATATCATAAGGTTGGTGAACAAATTACTACTGGGCAATTGATAGAAAAGCGCATAGTTATGACGTATTCACAACAATGATCATGTATATAGGCATTACGTGCGTGACAAATAGACCGACTTCGGCCTGCATACACTTCTATTACTCCACCAATCAACCGCTATCCAGCATGCATCTATGGTATTAAGTTCATGAAAACAGAGTAATGCCTTAAGCAGGATGACATGATGTAGACAAAGTAAACCCAATCAATATGAATAATGTTGGGAAACATAGCATGCAATTTCAAAAAAATTCCTACGCTTACGCAAGATCTATCTAGGAGATGCATAGCAACGAGAGGGGGGGAGTGTGTCCACGTACCCTCGTAGACCGAAAGGTGGAAGCGATAGTTTAACACAGTTGATGTAGTCGAACGTCTTCTCGATTCAACTGATCAAGTACCGAACATACGACACCTCCGAGTTCTGCACACGTTCAGCTCGATGACGTCCCTCGAACTCATGATTCAGCAAAGTGTCGAGGGAGAGTTTCGCCAGCACGATGGTGTGGTGACGGTGATGGTGAAGTGATTCGCGCAGGGCTTCGCCTAAGCACTATGACAATATGACCGGAGGGGTAAACGGTGGAGGGAGGCGCCGCACACGGCTTGGAACAATTGATGTGTGTTAGAGGCGCCCCACCCCCGTATATAAAGGAGGGAGAGGCGAGGAGGCCGACCTAGGGGCGCCCCAAGTGGGAGGAGTCCCACTTGTGCTCCTAGTAGGATTCAGCCCCTTCCTTTTATCGGAGGGGAAAAGGGGGAAGGAGAGGGAGAAGGAAAAGGAAAGGGGGGGGGGCGCCGCCCCCTTCCCTAGTCCAATTCGGACTATCCCTTGGGGGGTGGGGGGGGGGGCGCCACCCCTTGTGGGCTGGCCTGCCTCCCTCCTATGGCCCATATGGGCCATATCTCCCCCCGGTACTCCGATATGTACCCGATACATGCTGAAACACTTCCGGTGTTCGAATACTATCATCCAATATATCAATCTTTACCTCTCGACCATTTCGAGACTCCTCATCATGTTCGTGATCTCATCCGGGATTCTGAACAACATTTGGTCACCAAATCACATAACTCATAATACAAATCGTCATCGAACGTTAAGCGTGCGGACCCTACGGGTTCGAGAACTATGTAGACATGACCGAGACACCTCTCCAGTCAATAACCAATAGCGGAAACTGGATTCTCATATTGGTTCCTACATATTCTACAAAGATCTTTATCGATCAAACCGTAATGACAACATACGCAATTCCCTTTGTCATCGGTATGTTACTTGCCCGAGATTCGATTGTCGGTATCTTCATACCTAGTTCAATCTCGTTACCGACAAGTATCTTTACTCGTTCTGTAATGCATCATCCCGCAACTAACTCATTAGTCACATTGCTTGCAAGGCTTATCATGATGTGCATTACCGAGAGGGCCCAGAGATACCTCTCCGATACTCGAAGTGACAAATCCAATCTCGATCTATGCCAACCCAACAAACACCTTCGGAGATACCTGTAGAGCATCTTTATAATCACCCAATTTCGTTGTGACATTTGATAGCACACAAGGCATTCCTCCGGTATCCGGGAGTTGCATAATCTCATAGTCAAAGGAATATGTATAAGTCATGAAGAAAGCAATATCAATAAAACTTAACAATCATTATGCTAAGCTAAGGGATGGGTCTTGCCCATCACATCATTCTCCTAATGATGTGATCCCGTTCATCAAATGACAACACATGTCTATGGTTAGGAAACTTAACCATCTTTGATTAACGGGCTAGTCTAGTAGAGGCATACTAGGGACACTGTGTTTTGTCTATGTATCCCCACATGTATCAAGTTTCCGGTTATTACAATTCTAGCATGTATAATAAACATTTATCACGATATAAGGAAATATAAACAACAACTTTATTATTGCCTCTAGGGCATATTTCCTTCAGTCTCCCACTTGCACTAGAGTCAATAATCTAGATTACATTGTAATGATTCTAACACCCATGGAGTCTTGATGCTGATCATGTTTTACTCGTGGAAGAGGCTTAGTCAACGGGTCTTCCACATTCAGATCCGTATGTATTTTGCAGATCTCTATGTCTCCCTCCTTGACTTGATCACGGATGCAGTTGAAGCGTCTCTTGATGTGTTTGGTTCTCTTGTGAAATCTGGATTCCTTCGCCAAGGCAATTGCTCTAGTATTGTCACAAAAGATTTTCATTGGACCCGATGCACTAGGTATTACACCTAGATCGGATATGAACTCCTTCATGCAGACTCCTTCATTAGCTGCTTCTAAAGCAGCTATGTACTCCGCTTCACACGTAGATCCCGCCACGATGCTTTGCTTGGAACTGCACCAACTGACAGCTCCACCATTCAATATAAATATGTATCCGGTTTGTGACTTAGAGTCATCTGGATCAGTGTCAAAGCTAGCATCGACGTAACCATTTACGACAAGCTCTTTGTCACCTCCATCAATGAGAAACATATCCTTAGTCCTTTTCAGGTATTTCAGGATGTTCTTTACCGCTATCCAGTGATCCACTCCTAGATTACTTTGGTACCTCCCTGCTAGACTTATAGCAAGGCACACATCAGGTCTGGTACACAACATTGCATACATGATAGAACCTATGGCTGAAGCATAGGGAATGACTTTCATTTTCTCTCTATCTTCTGCAGTGGTCGGGCATTGAGTCTGACTCAACCTCACACCTTGTAACACATGCAAGAACCCTTTCTTTGACTAATCCATTTTGAACTTCTTTAAAACTTTATCAAGGTATGTGCTTTGTGAAAGTCCAATTAAGCGTCTTGATCTATCTCTATAGATCTTGATGCCCAATATATAAGCAGCTTCACCGAGGTCTTTCATTGAAAAACTCTTATTCAAGTGTCATTTTATGCTATCCAGAAATTCTATATCATTTCCAATTAACAATATGTTATCCACATAAAATATTAGAAATGCTACAAAGCTCCCACTCACTTTCTTGTAAATACAGACTTCTCCAAAAGTCTGTATAAAACTAAAACCATATGCTTTGATCACACTATCAAAGCGTATATTCCAACTGCACCAGTCCATAAATGGATCGCTGCAGCTTGCACACTTTGTTAGCACCTTTAGGATCGACAAAACCTTCTGGTTGCATCATATACAACTCTTCTTTGAGAAATCATTAAGGAATGCAATTTTGACGTCCATTTGCCAGATTTCATAATCATAAAATGCGGCAATTGCTAACATGATTCGGACAGACTTAAGCATCACTACGGGTGAGAAAGTCTCATCGTAGTCAACTCCTTGAACTTGTCAAAAACCTTTCGCAACAAGTCAAGCTTTGTAGACAGTAACATTACCATCAGCATCAGTCTTCTTGAAGATCCATTTATTCTCTATGGCTTGCCGGTCATAGGGCAGGTCAACCAAAGTCCATACTTTGTTCTCATACATGGATCCTATCTTAGATTTCATGGCCTCAAGCCATTTCGCGGAATATGGGCTCATCATCGCTTCCTCATAGTTCGTAGGTTCGTCATGGTCTAGTAACATGACTTTCAGAACAGGATTACCGTACCACTCTGGTGCGGAATGTACTTTGGTTGACCTACGAGGTTCGGTAGCAACTTGATATGAAGTTTCATGATCATCATCATTAGCTTCCTCACTAATTGGTGTAGGCATCACGGGAACGGTTTTCTGTGATGAGGTACTTTCCAATTTGAGAGAAGGTACAATTACCTCATCAAGTTCTACTTTCCTCCCACTCACTTCTTTCGAGAGAAACTCCTTCTCTAGAAAGGATCCATTCTTAGCAACAAATATCTTGCCTTTAGATCTATGATAGAAGGTGTACCCAACAGTTTCTTTTGGGTATCCTATGAAGACGCACTTCTCCAATTTGGGTTCGAGCTTATCAGGCTGAAGCTTTTTCACATAAGCATCGCAACCCCAAGCTTTAAGAAATGACAACTTAGGTTTCTTTCCAAACCATAGTTCATACGACATCATCTCAACGGATTTAGATGGTGCCCCTATTTAACGTGAATGCAACTGTCTCTAATGCATAACCCCAAAACAATAGTGGTAAATCGGTAAGAGACATCATAGATCGCACCATATCTAATAAAGTACGGTTATGACGTTCGGACACACCATTACACTGTGGTGTTCTAGGTGGCGTGAGTTGTGAAACTATTCCACATTGTTTTAAATGAAGGCCAAACTCGTAACTCAAATATTCGCCTCCGCGATCAGATCGTAGAAACTTTATCTTCTTGTTACGGTGATTTTCCACTTCACTCTGAAATTCTTTGAACTTTCAAATGTTTCAGACTTGTGTTTCATTAAGTAGATATACCCATATCTGCTCAAATCATCTGTGAAGATTAGAAAATAACGATACCCGCCGTGAGCCTCAACACTCATCGGACCGCATACATTGTTGGAAATATGCCCTAGAGGCAATAATAAAAGTGCTATTATTATATTTCTTTGTTCATGATAATAGTCTTCTATTCATGCTATAACTGTATTATCCGGAAATCGTAATACACGTGTGAATACATAGACCACAATATGTCCCTAGTGAGCCTCTAGTTGACTAGCTCGTTGTGATCAACAGATAGTCATGGTTTCCTGGCTATGGACATTGGATGTCGTTGATAACGGGATCACATCATTAGGAGAATGATGTGATGGACAAGACCCAATATTAAGCATAGCACAAGATCGTGTAGTTCGTTTTGCTAGAGCTTTTTCAATGTCAAGTATCTCTTCCTTAGACCATGAGATCGTGTAACTCCCGAATACCGTAAGAGTGCTTTGGGTGTACCAAACGTCACAACGTAACTGGGTGACTATAAAGGTGCATTACAGGTATCTCCGAAAGTGTCTGTTGGGTTGACACGGATCGAGACTGGGATTTGTCACTCCGTATGACGGACAGGTATCTCTGGGCCCACACGGTAATGCATCCTCATAATGAGCTCAAGGTGACCAAGTGTTTGATCACGGGATCATGCATTGCGGTACGAGTAAAGTGACTTGCCGGTAACGAGACTGAACGAGGTATTGGGATACCGACGATCGAGTCTCGGGCATGTAACGTACCGATTGACAAAGGGAATTGCATACGGGGTTTGATCGAATCCTCGACATCGTGGTTCATCCGATGACAACATCGAGGAGCATGTGGGAGCCAACATGGGTATCCAGATCCCGCTGTTGGTTATTGACCTGAGGTCGTCTCGGTCATGTCTGCATGTCTCCCGAACCCGTAGGGTCTACACACTTAAGGTTCGGTGACGCTAGGGTTATCAGGAAGACAAGTATGTGATTACCGAATGTTGTTCGGAGTCCCGGATGAGATCCCGGACGTCACGAGGAGTTACGGAATGGTCTGGAGGTAAAGATTTATATAAGGAAAGTGGTTAAACGGACACCAGAAAGTTTCGGTGGCATACCGGTATTGTACCGGGGCCACCGGAAGGGTTCCAGGGTCCACCGGGTGGGGCCACCCCTCCCGGGGGGGCCACATGGGCTGTGTGGGAGAGGGATCCAGCCCCTAGTGGGCTGGGCGCGCCTCCCCACCTAGGCCCATGCGGCTAGGGCAAGGGGAGGGGAAACCCTAAAGGGGGCGCCCCCCTAGCTTGGGGGGCAAGCCACCCTTTTTCCCTCTCCCTTTGGCCGCCGCCCCCCCTTAGGGTTTCCCCTAGAGGGCCGGCCCCCTTGCCCCTCTCCTCCTATATATAGAGGGGTGAGGGGAGGGCTGCTACACACAAGCCAAGGCGCAGCCCCTCCCCTCCCCAACACCTCTCCTCCTCCGTGCGTGCTTGGCGAAGCTCTGTCGGAGTACTGCTGCACCAACAACACCACGCCGTCGTGCTGCCGTTGGAGCTGTCTTCCTCAACCTCTCCTTCCTCCTTGCTGGATCAAGACGGAGGAGACGTCGCCCGTACCGTACGTGTGTTGAACGCGGAGGTGCTGTCCGTTCAGCACTTGGTCATCGGTGATCCGAATCACGTCGAGTACGACTCCATCATCACCAACCCCTTGAACGCTTCCGCACTCGATCTACAAGTGGTATGTAGATGCAAACTCACTCCCTTGACTCGTTGCTTAGATGAACTCATAGATGGATCTTGGTGAAACCGTAGGAAAAATTTTATTTTTCTGCAACGTTCCCCAACAGTGGTATCAGAGCTAGGTCTATGCGTAGTTCTCTTTGCACGAGTAGAACACAATTTTGTTGTGGGCGTAGATCTTGTCAACTTGCTTGCCGCTACTAGTCTTATCTTGCTTCAGCGGTATTGTGGGATGAAGCGGCCCGGACCAACCTTACACGTACGCTTACGTGAGACCGGTTCCACCGACTAACATGCACTAGTTGCATAAGGTGGCTGGCGGGTGTCTGTCTCTCCCACTTTAGTTGAAGTGGATTCGATGAAAAGGGTCCTTATGAAGGGTAAATAGAAGTTGACAAGATCACGTTGTGGTTATTCGTAGGTAAGAAAACGTTCTTGCTAGAACCCAATTGCAGCCACGTAAAAGATGCAACAACAATTAGAGGATGTCTAACTTGTTTTTCCAGCAATTGTCATGTGATGTGATATGGCCAGAAGTTGTGATGAATGATGAATGATATATTGTGATGTATGAGATCATGTTCTTGTAATAGGAATCACGACTTGCATGTCGATGAGTATGACAACCGGCAGGAGCCATAGGAGTTGTCTTTATTTTTTGTATGACCTGCGTGTCATTGAAGAACGCCATGTAAACTACTTTACTTTATTGCTAAACGCGTTAGTCATAGAAGTAGAAGTAGTCATTGGCGTGACAACTTCATGAAGACACGATGATGGAGATCATGATGATGGAGATCATGGTGTCATGCCGGTGACAAGATGATCATGGAGCCCCGAAGATGAAGATCAAAGGAGCTATATGATATTGGCCATATCATGTCACTACTTTATATAATTGCATGTGATGTTTATTATGTTTTATGCATCTTGTTTACTTAGAACGACGGTAGTAAATAAGACGATCCCTTACAACAATTTCAAGAAGTGTTCTCCCCTAACTGTGCACCGTTGCTAAAGTTCGTCGTTTCGAAGCACCACGTGATGATCGGGTGTGATAGATCCTTACGTTCACATACAACGGGGGTAAGACAGTTTTACACATGCAAAACACTTAGGGTTAACTTGACGAGCCTAGCATGTACAGACATGGCCTCGGAACACGGAGACCGAAAGGTCGAACACGAGTCGTATGGAAGATACGATCAACATGAGAATGTTCACCGACGATGACTAGTCCGTCTCACGTGATGATCGGACACGGCCTAGTCGACTCGGATCGTGTAACACTTAGATGACTAGAGGGATGTCAAATCTGAGTGGGAGTTCATTCAATAATTTGATTAGATGAACTTAATTATCATGAACTTAGTCTAAAACCTTTTGCAAATATGTCTTGTAGATCAAATGGCCAACGCTAATGTCAACTTGAACTTCAACGCGTTCCTAGAGAAAACCAAGCTGAAAGATGATGGCAGCAACTATACGGACTGGGTCCGGAACCTGAGGATCATCCTCATAGCTGCCAGGAAACAATATGTCCTAGAAGGACCGCTAGGTGACGCTCCCGTCCCAGAGAACCAAGACATTATGAATGCTTGGCAGTCTCGTGCTGATGATTACTCCCTCATTCAGTGCGGCATGCTTTACAGCTTAGAACCGGGGCTCCAAAAGCGTTTTGAGCATCACGGAGCATATGAGATGTTCGAAGAGCTGAAACTAGTTTTCCAAGCTCATGCCCGGGTCGAGAGATATGACATCTCCGACAAGTTCTATAGTTGTAAGATGGAGGAAAATAGTTCTGTCAGTGAGCACATACTCAAGATGTCTGGGTTGCACAACCGTATGACCCAGCTGAATATTAACCTCCCTGATGAGGCAGTCATTGACAGAATCCTTCAGTCGCTCCCACCAAGCTACAAGAGCTTTGTGATGAACTACAATATGCAGGGGATGGTAAAGACCATTCCTGAAGTATTTTCTATGCTGAAGTCAGCAGAGGTTGAAATCAAGAAAGAACATCAAGTGTTGATGGTCAATAAGACCACTAAGTTCAAGAAGGGCAAGGGTAAGAAGAACTTCAAGAAGGACGGCAAGGAGGTTGCCGCGCCCGGTAAGCCAGTTGCCGGGAAGAAGTCAAAGAATGGACCCAAGCCTGAGATTGAGTGCTTTTATTGCAAGGGGAAGGGTCACTGGAAGCGGAACTGCCCCAAATACTTAGCGGATAAGAAGGCCGGCAACACTAAAGGTATATTCGATATACATGTAATTGATGTGTACCTTACCAGTACTCGTAGTAACCCCTGGGTATTTGATACCGGTGCCGTTGCTCATATTTGTAACTCACAGCAGGAGCTGCGAAATAAGCGAAGACTGGCGAAGGACGAGGTGACGATGCGCGTCGGGAATGGTTCCAGAGTCGATGTGATCGCCGTCGGCACGCTACCTCTACATTTACCTATGGGATTAGTTTTGAACCTTAATAATTGTTATTTGGTGCCAAGTTTGAGCATGAACATTGTATCTGGATCTCGTTTGATACGAGATGGCTACTCATTTAAATCCGAGAATAATGGTTGTTCTATTTATATGAGAGATATGTTTTATGGTCATGCCCCTATGGTCAATGGTTTATTCATAATGAATCTCGAGCGTAATGTTACACATATTCATAGTGTGAATACCAAAAGATGTAAAGTTGATAACGATAGTCCCACATACTTGTGGCACTGCCGCCTTGGTCACATTGGTGTCAAGCGCATGAAGAAACTCCATGCTGATGGACTTTTGGAGTCTCTCGATTATGAATCGTTTGACACATGCGAACCATGCCTCATGGGCAAGATGACCAAGACCCCGTTCTCCGGAACAATGGAGCGAGCAACCAACTTGTTGGAAATCATACATACCGATGTGTGCGGTCCAATGAGCGTTGAGGCTCGCGGAGGATATCGTTATGTTCTCACTCTCACTGATGACTTGAGTAGATATGGGTATGTCTACTTAATGAAACACAAGTCTGAGACCTTTGAAAAGTTCAAGGAATTTCAGAATGAGGTAGAGAATCAACGTGACCGAAAGATAAAATTCCTACGATCAGATCGTGGAGGAGAATACTTAAGTCACAAATTTGGCACACACTTAAAGAAATGTGGAATCTTTTCACAACTCACGCCGCCTGGAACACCTCAGCGTAACGGTGTGTCCGAACGTCGTAATCGCACTCTATTAGATATGGCGCGGTCTATGATGTCTCTTACCGATTTACCACTATCATTTTGGGGATACGCTCTAGAGACAACTACATTCACTTTAAATAGGGCACCATCTAAATCCGTTGAGACGACACCGTATGAATTATGGTTTGGGAAGAAACCTAAGCTGTCGTTTCTAAAAGTTTGGGGATGCGATGCTTATGTCAAGAAACTTCAACTTGAAAAGCTCGAACCCAAGTCGGAAAAATGCGTCTTCATAGGATACCCTAAAGAAACCATTGGGTATACCTTCTACTTAAGATCCGAGGGCAAGATCTTTGTTGCCAAGAACGGATCCTTTCTGGAAAAAGAGTTTCTCTCGAAAGAAGTAAGTGGGAGGAAAGTAGAACTCGATGAAGTACTACCTCTTGAACGGGAAAGTAGTGCAGCTCAAGAAAATGTTCCTGTGATGCCTACACCAACTGAAGAGGAAAATAATGATGATGATCAAGGTACTTCGGATCTAGTTGCTATTGAACTTCGTAGGTCCACAAGGACACGTTCCGCACCAGAGTGGTACGGCAACCCTGTCCTGGAAATCATGTTGTTAGACAACGGTGAACCTTCGAACTATGAAGAAGCGATGGCGGGCCCAGATTCCAACAAATGGCTAGAAGCCATGAAATCCGAGATAGAATCCATGTATGAAAACAAAGTATGGACTTTGACTGACTTGCCCGATGATCGGCGAGCGATAGAAAACAAATGGATCTTTAAGAAGAAGACGGACGCGGATGGTAATGTCACCATCTATAAAGCTCGACTTGTCGCTAAGGTTTATCGGCAAGTTCAAGGGATTGACTACGACGAGACTTTCTCTCCCGTAGCGAAGCTTAAGTCCGTCCGAATCATGTTAGCAATTGCCGCATACTATGATTATGAGATATGGCAGATGGACGTCAAAATGGCATTCCTTAACGGTTATCTTAAGGAAGAACTGTATATGATGCAACCAGAAGGTTTTGTCGATCCTAAGAACGCTAACAAAGTATGCAAGCTCCAGCAATCCATTTATGGGCTGGTGCAAGCATCTCGGAGTTGGAATATTCGCTTTGATGAGATGATCAAAGCGTTTGGGTTTATGCAGACTTATGGAGAAGCCTGCGTTTACAAGAAAGTGAGTGGGAGCTCTGTAGCATTTCTCATATTATATGTAGATGACATACTCTTGATGGGAAATGATATGGAACTTTTGGACAACATTAAGGCCTACTTGAATAAGTGTTTTTCAATGAAGGACCTTGGAGAAGCTGCTTATATATTAGGCATCAAGATCTATAGAAATAGATCGAGACGCCTCATAGGTCTTTCACAAAGCACATACCTTGATAAAATTTTGAAGAAGTTCAAAATGGATCAGTCCAAGAAGGGGTTCTTGCCTGTATTGCAAGGTGTGAGATTGAGCTCGGCTCAATGCCTGACCACGGCAAAAGATATAGAAGATATGAGTGTCATCCCCTATGCTTCAGCCATAGGATCTATTATGTATGCCATGCTGTGTACCAGACCTGATGTAAACCTTGCCGTAAGTTTGGTAGGAAGGTACCAAAGTAATCCCGGCAAGGAACACTGGACAGCGGTCAAGAATATCCTGAAGTACCTGAAAAGGACAAAGGACATGTTTCTCGTTTATGGAGGTGACGAAGAGCTCATCGTAAAGGGTTACGTCGACGCTAGCTTTGACGCAGATCTGGATGACTCTAAGTCACAAACCGGATACGTGTATATGTTGAATGGTGGAGCAGTAAGCTGGTGCAGCTGCAAGCAGAGCGTCGTGGCGGGATCTACATGTGAACCGGAGTACATGGCAGCCTCGGAGGCAGCGCATGAAGCTATTTGGGTGAAGGAGTTCATCACCGACCTAGGAGTCATACCCAATGCGTCGGGGCCGATCAAACTTTTCTGTGACAATACTGGAGCTATTGCCCTTGCGAAGGAGCCCAGATTTCACAAGAAGACCAGGCACATCAAGCGCCGTTTCAACTCCATCCGTGAGAATGTTCAAGATGGAGACATAGAAATTTGCAAAGTACATACGGATCTGAATGTCACAGATCCGTTGACTAAACCTCTCTCGCGAGCGAAACATGATCAACACCAGAACTCTATGGGTGTTCGATTCATCACAATGTAACTAGATTATTGACTCTAGTGCAAGTGGGAGACTGTTGGAAATATGCCCTAGAGGCAATAATAAAAGTGTTATTATTATATTTCTTTGTTCATGATAATAGTCTTTTATTCATGCTATAACTGTATTATCCAGAAATCGTAATACACGTGTGAATACATAGACCACAATATGTCCCCAGTGAGCCTCTAGTTGACTAGCTCGTTGTGATCAACATATAGTCATGGTTTCCTGGCTATGGACATTGGATGTCGTTGATAACGGGATCACATCATTAGGAGAATGATGTGATGGACAAGACCCAATATTAAGCATAGCACAAGATCGTGTAGTTCGTTTTGCTAGAGCTTTTTCAATGTCAAGTATCTCTTCCTTAGACCATGAGATCGTGTAACTCCCGGATACCGTAAGAGTGCTTTGGGTGTACCAAACGTCACAACGTAACTGGGTGACTATAAAGGTGCATTACAGGTATCTCCGAAAGTGTCTGTTGGGTTGACACGGATCGAGACTGGGATTTGTCACTCCGTATGACGGAGAGGTATCTCTGGGCCCACTCGGTAATGCATCCTCATAATGAGCTCAAGGTGACCAAGTGTTTGATCACGGGATCATGCATTGCGGTACGAGTAAAGTGACTTGCCGGTAACGAGACTGAACGAGGTATTGGGATACCGACGATCGAGTCTCGGGCATGTAACGTACCGATTGACAAAGGGAATTGCATACGGGGTTTGATCGAATCCTCGACATCGTGGTTCATCCGATGACAACATCGAGGAGCATGTGGGAGCCAACATGGGTATCCAGATCCCGCTGTTGGTTATTGACCTGAGGTCGTCTCGGTCATGTCTGCATGTCTCCCGAACCCGTAGGGTCTACACACTTAAGGTTCGGTGACGCTAGGGTTATCAGGAAGACAAGTATGTGATTACCGAATGTTGTTCGGAGTCCCGGATGAGATCCCGGACGTCACGAGGAGTTCCGGAATGGTCCGGAGGTAAATATTTATATAAGGAAAGTGGTTAAACGAACACCGGAAAGTTTCGGTGGCATACCGGTATTGTACCGGGGCCACCGGAAGGGTTCCGGGGTCCACCGGGTGGGGCCACCCCTCCCGGGGGGCCACATGGGCTGTGTGGGAGAGGGAGCCAGCCCCTAGTGGGCTGGGCGCACCTCCCCACCTAGGCCCATGCGGCTAGGGCAAGGGGAGGGGAAACCCTAAAGGGGGCGCCCCCTAGCTTGGGGGGCAAGCCACCCTTTTTCCCTCTCCCTTTGGCCGCCGCCCCCCCTTAGGGTTTCCCCTAGAGGGCCGGCCCCCTTGCCCCTCTCCTCCTATATATAGAGGGGTGAGGGGAGGGCTGCTACACACAAGCCAAGGCGCAGCCCCTCCCCTCCCCAACACCTCTCCTCCTTCGTGCGTGCTTGGCGAAGCTCTGTCGGAGTACTGCTGCACCAACAACACCACGCCGTCGTGCTGCCGTTGGAGCTGTCTTCCTCAACCTCTCCTTCCTCCTTGCTGGATCAAGACGGAGGAGACGTCGCCCGTACCATACGTGTGTTGAACGCGGAGGTGCTGTCCGTTCAGCACTTGGTCATCGGTGATCCGAATCACGTCGAGTACGACTCCATCATCACCAACCCCTTGAACGCTTCCGCACTCGATCTACAAGTGGTATGTAGATGCAAACTCACTCCCTTGACTCGTTGCTTAGATGAACTCATAGATGGATCTTGGTGAAACCGTAGGAAAAATTTTATTTTTCTGCAACGTTCCCCAACATACATCAGTATGTATTATTTCCAATAAGTCAGTGGCTCGCTCCATTGTTCCGGAGAACGGAGTCTTAGTCATCTTGCCCATGAGGCATGGTTCACAAGCATCAAATGATTCATAATCAAGTGATTCCAAAAGTCCACCTGCATGGAGTTTCTTCATGCGCTTTACACCAATATGACCTAAATGGCAGTGCCACAAATATGTTGCGCTATCATTATCAACTTTGCATCTTTTGGCATCAATATTATGAATATGTGTATCACCACGATCGAGATTAAACAAAAATAGACCACTCTTCAAGGGTGCATGGCCATAAAGATATTACTCATATAAATAGAATAACCATTATTCTCTCATTTAAATGAATAACCGTCTCGCATCAAACAAGATCCAGATATAATGTTCATTCTTAACGCTGGCACGAAATAACAATTATTCAGGTCTAAAACTAATCCCGAAGGTAGATGTAGAGGTGGCTATCATATCGACCTTGGAACCATTCCCGACGCGCATCGTCTCCTTGTCCTTAGCCAATCTTCGTTTAATCCGTAGCCCCTATTTCGATTTGCAAATATGAGCAACAGAACCAATATCAAATACCCAGGCTCTACTATGAGCATTAGTAAGGTACACATCAATAACATGTATATCGAATATACCTTTGTTCACTTTGCCATCCTTCTTATCCGCCAAATACTTGGGGCAGTTCCGCTTCCAGTGACCAGTCCCTTTGTAGTAGAAGCACTCAGTTTCAGGCTTAGGTGCAGACTTGGGCTTCTTCCCGGGAGCAGCAACTTGCTTGCTATTCTTCTTGAAGTTCCCCTTCTTTCCTTTGCCCTTTTTCTTGAAACTAGTGGTCTTGTTAACCATCAACACTTGATGCTCCTTCTTGATTTCTACCTCTGCAGCCTTGAGCATTGCGAAGAGATCGGGAATCGTCTTGTTCATACCTTGCATGTTATAGTTCAACATGAAGCCTTTATAGCTTGGTGGCAGTGATTGAAGAACTCTGTCAATGACACTATCAGCCGGAAGATTAACTCCCAGCTGAGTCAAGTGGTTATGGTACCCAGACATTCTGAGTATGTGTTCACTGACAGAACTATTCTCCTCCATCTTGCAGCTATAGAACTTGTTGGAGACTTCATATCCCTCAACTCGGGCATTTGTTTGAAATATTAACTTCAACTCCTGGAACATCTCATATGGTCCATGACGTTCAAAATGTCTTTGAAGTCTCGATTCTAAGCCGTAGAGCATGGCACACTGAACTATAGAGTAGTCATCAGACCGCATCTGCCAGATGTTCAAAGCATCTACATTAGCGGGAGGGGGATTTTCACCTAGCGATGCATCAAGGACATAATTCTTCTGTGCAGCAATGAGGATAATCCTCAAGTTACGGACCCAGTCCGTGTAGTTGCTACCATCATCTTTCAACTTAGCTTTCTCTAGGAAAACATTAAAATTCAAGGGAATGGTAGCACGGGCCATTGATCTATAACACAGATATGCAAAAACTATCAGGACTAAGTTCATGAAAAATTAAGTTCAATTAATTATATTACTTAAGAACTCCCACTTAGATAGACATCCCTCGAGTCATCTAAAGGATCACGTGATCCATATCAACTAAACCATGTCCGATCATCACGTGAGATGGAGTAGTTTCCAATGGTGAACATCTCTATGTTGATCATATCTACTATATGATTCACGTTCGACCTTTCGGTCTCCAGTGTTCTGAGGCCATGTCTGCACATGCTAGGCTCGTCAAGTTTAACCCGAGTATTCCGCACGTGCAAAACTGCCTTGCACCCGTTGTATGTGAACGTAGAGCTTATCACACCTGATCATCACGTGGTGTCTCGACACGACGAACTATCGCAACGGTCACTACAAAAAAATACACTTTCGCGATGATACGTGTTTGTCATAGTAGGTCACATTTTCTGTCATGCATGTACATCCATGACAAATTTATGACAGAATGAAGATAGTCATACCTGTGCTGTCATAGAAGTGTTCCATGACATTGCCAAAATTATCATCACGGAAGTGTCCACTTCCATGAGGATAAGTCACGCGTCATAGAAGTGCTTTCATCAAGGGTGACCCACACGTGGCATCCACCGTAACGGGACGCCATTAAGCTATCGGGTCCGGTTTTGGATCCGTTAACCCGCTAATAGCCACGACCAATGCTGATTTTCCACGTGTAAAATTGTCATTGGCCGACGGAACCACGCGTCAGCTCCGCGTTGGCACAGGTGTCACTCATCCAACGGTCGAGATGTGCCTATGATATGTTGACACATGGACGGGCCCGAAAGTGGCCCATAAAGTTTAAATGGGCCGGCCCAACTAAAAGCCCACAAGATTTAGTGGACCATAATGGGCCGACCCAGCTAAAGGCCCACAAGCTTTTGCAGACCATAATGGGCCGGCCCAGCTAAAGGCCCACAAGATTTAGCGGACCACAATGGGCCAGCCTAGCTAAAGGCCCACAAGATTTTGTAGACCATAATGGGCCGACCCAGCTAAAGGCCAAACATTCTCAATTAAGGCCCGTACGACTAGTGTCAAATCGGCCCGTCAACGACCTGTCCTAAACTTGTCATCATCGCGACCCATGGTCACTTCTGGCCCGTTAACAGTCCGCTAAGTATATGGGCCGAATTACGACCCTGTGTATTTCCGGCTTGTTAAAGGTTCTTCATTTGGGCCCATTTACATGCCATTGAAACTTTCGGCCCATAAACGACTGTGAAGGATTTGGGTCATATACGGCCATGTCTGACATTCGGTCTCTTAGAGGCCCACTATAGATTTGGGCCACTTTCAGCTTGTTGTGATTTTCGGCCTGTTAATGTCGGACGAAATCCACGGGCCATATGTGGCCCAACGTCACATCGGGCCCATTAACGGCCCATATAAAAATGACGATAATCTAGCCCGACCGAACTTCCGGCCTGTTGAAGGCCCGTGTATTAGGTCGGCGCATTTACGGCCCGTTCGAATTTCGGCCCGTGAAAGATCCGCATCGTAAATAGGCCACCATTTCGGCCTCCTAAGACCAGTGGGTTATTTGGCACAATCAAGGCCCAATCTCACTTTTGGTCTATTAAAGGCCCATGTTTTTTATGGGCTCGAGATATTTACACTTGTAAATGGCCTATTGTTACTGAGGGCCCAAATTATGTTTAGGCCTGTTAAAGGCCCACTATGGGCACATGCCTACCAGAAAAATATGAAAGCTTATGCTGATTTAGGCCTAGATATTTTTAGTGGGCTACATGCAAATTTCGGCCCATAATCGTTTTTAGCCCAATTGGAATGGGCCCGGCGAATGTTGGCATGTTGGGCTCCTATGAAGCTTTCGGCCGAATACATTACTAAGATAAACCTACACTATACAAAAATAGCATCGTAATTACTGCAGCCTTTGGCAGCATCATAAATGTTGTATCACAACAAAATAAATTCCAACCATACAACAAAAGGCCTGTTGGCATAAAGTTTACAGTCCTTGCAGATAAAAGCACCATCATATGTATAGAAGCACAAATCATTTGACCTAAGTGCTAATGTTTCAGGCTGTAGAATCTGATGGAGCAGCATGATCTTCACCTTTTTTCCGCCATTGCTCTTGAACAATGAAGCGAATGTCTGATAGTCTGGTTTCAAAACCATTCATATCTTGACGACATTTGTCAACCACTGTTCTTGTTTCCAAAACAACGTCCATTAGGGATTGGACTTGTGTTTGGAGCACAGATATATCACTCTGTCTAGCAGGAAGATTTTGTTCAGTAGGCGATTGGGACGAGGTTACCTCGACAACCAACCCAAAATTACGCAGGAAGGTGCTTTTTGCACTGCTAGTGGAGAGATACTGACACACTGCAGCAAGAGGTGACATTGTGCCTGTGGTAGCCTCATCACCTTCATGTGGTTGTGGCTGTTCAATCATTTGTTCCATAGCTTCCTGAAAGTTTGAACCTGTAGATTAGTGTACCAGATAAGTTACTAATGAGATAAAAACAAACAAAGTAGGTTACGCGTTTATACATAACTTATTTTGGTGAACTACTGTAATACATTAGCATGTATTGTAGTGCCAACTACATAATAAAATCACTTTCGGAACATATGTCCATGTAGCATGCCTACTGTATTGTCTATTTCCTCACATTCGTTGACATCTAAGGATAAAGAGACATGGTTTAAAGTAGGATGAACATAGTATGACATCATTCATATCATGGGCAAACAGATATAAAACAAATATGCTATTTTATCATTGTGTGCGCACGTGAACATAACAACTAGATTACAGATCAAGACCAAAAGAATATCCTTCATCTCTTTTAAACCATGTAAGGTGAAATGATACGTTAAGACAACCGTGTATAAAAGTGAACAGAGTAACTGACATTGGCTGCAAACCAAGTAGTTAAATGAACACATCACAGTACCAGTCAGTTCAAAGGCAGGAGGAGTAAGGACTTACAACAGTGGCTTGAACTGGTGTGCTCATGCCCTTCATCTTGCTGGTGTGGCAATCCTTGAAGATTTGCACTGCATTTGGTTTAGGTTCTTTTTGGTCTGCACAGGCTTTCCTCTGTATTTGGAACAAGTCAATATAGATACGATAATATGACACAGAAAAAAGAAGGAAGTAGCAGCTATTTACAAGAGCCTCATAGTGTGCAATATAGCTACGAGATCCTGTTATCTGGTGGAATTTCACTTTAGAACGGTTGGTCTTGTTCTTTAAACAGTTAGCCTAGAAGAAGATACACTTGTAAGGCACATACATAAATACAAGTTCAATATGTGGTCTGATCAAATACATATAGCCTACCCGATACTTTGGATCAGACTAGTGTTTAACGAGGGCTGTCTAGTCTTCATCTGTAATATATTCCACTGGAGATGTTTGGGCGATTTCATTGTTAGCCCTGCCTTCAAAGTGAGATTTTCTAAGGTGGTACTGATACTGTCGCAGAGCAGACTGAAAAACATGAGTGCATGCTTGTTTAGTCGCATCATCTTTCGGATCCAACTTGAACCTCATCTGTTGAAATAAGAATGTGAGTCTTATTAGGAGGAAGCTAGAAAGTATGGGACAGAGCAAGACAATATTACTAGTTGCGATGAATAACATTCCTTACGGATAAATGGTCAAGGAAGGTGTTAAACTGGGTATTGTCTTTCTCATTCCTGTACTGGATCCACGTCGGGAGGATACGTGCATGACACCTAACGACAACGGCTGCCTCTGATACTAACTTGGCTGACTCCATAGCATCACGTGGCCTTTTTAAACCTGCCTCAAAATGCATCTCCATTCTTCCTCCTTTAGATTTTGTTAATTTGTCAAGAATTATCCCTGATGTCTGTTTTCGCTTGCGCCGTGGTGCTAGTTCAACAATAAATATGGAAAGTGTTAGTGTACATCAAACTGTGAGAGTACATATAAAGGAGCATGCAACTGCAACTTGACTCGGTCAGGTACCGTCTTGGTGTTGATGCTCATGAGGTTCATCTGATCTTGCCAAGTCCTGTTGTGTCAGCAGTGCTTCAGAAGTAGTGTTAGGTGTGAAGGCAGCTTGGGAACTGGCCAGTTCCGGAGCAAACGAACGAGTAACTCGTTGAGATGCTGGTACAGTTGAAGCGAATGCTGCAGCTGGTGGAGCAGGTGATACTGTGTTTGTAGATTTAGCCAGTGGACTTGGACCTTCTACTGCACTATAAGTACTAGCAGAATCTGGACGACAGATCCTTTTCTGTTTCTCCCAATGAGTAACACCACTCCCTACTATATTATTTTCCTTGCTCTTTTTTGACTTTGCCATGTCAAGCCGTATCCACAACACAAAAGAATAGAATCGCTCTTCAAAACTCATTGATGCATGATACAGACAAGCAATACTTTGATGTAAGACAACCGTATGAGGATGGAATATGTAAGAAAAACAGGACGTCATGACATATTCACATCTACGATGTGTAAACTAAGTAGAAGAATTTTCAAGAAAATAGAAGTAATGCAAGCTAGACACCATATGAAAGATGCAACCAATATTACTCTGCCAAGTTAAAAGTGTCTTGTCATAAGTGGCAATTTGAAAAATTAGAAGTAGTACAATGTAGAAATCAATGCAAGATGCAACCACTATCAAACCGCCACGTTAAAAGCGTCCAATCATGAGTGACTGATGCGGGATACACAACAATAGTACTTTGATGTAAGAACATGGTACGATAGATAGATGCAGTGTATTCTAGACACAGAACGCCATGTCATATGCACATGTATAACGTATAAACTCAGCAGGTGCAATTTAATCAAAATAGAAGAAATACAGGCTAGACAACATATGCAACATGAAACCAATTATCACACTGTCAACTTAGAGCAAGCACCTGCGATGGTGGAGTACAAGAGATGAACTCATCATGTAGACTTGGGACTTCAACTTCATTAGCAGTAGCAGTGGCAAATCTAGAGAGTCTCTGTTTGCGTCGGTGCGGAGGACCACCAACATCCCCTAACTTACTCTTTTCCTTCCTATTTTCTGATATTTCCTTATGAAGTCAAAACCACAAGAAGATGAATAAAATTAGCTCTGCGTAACTGGTTGATGCATGATACAGACGAACACTACTTTGATGTAAGGCAAGCGCATGATAGGAGGATGGAATATATACAAAAAAGTAGCATTTCATATTCACACGTATGATAGGAGGATGGAATATGTATGAAAAAACAGTAAGCGGAAGGCATTTCAACAAAATTAGAAGAAATGAAAGCTAGGCACCATATGAACATGCAACCAATATCACTCTATCAGGTAAAAAGTGTCTCGTCGTAAGCGCCATTTCAAGAAATTAGAAGCAGTACAAGCTAGAAGACAATGCAAGATGCAACCTACATCACAATCCCAAGTTAAATGTGTCTTATGGATAAGTGATCATTGCAGGTATAAGTTGTAAGCTACGCAGATGCAATTCAACATAATTAGAAGCAATACAAACTAGACATCATACGGAAAACGCGACCACATATAACAGTTCCAAGTTAGAGAAAGCACCCGTGATGGTGGAGTAGGGGAGGTGTGCTCATCATGTTCACGTATGTTCTAGAAACAGGAACACGTGTCATATTCACAGGCATTATGTGTAAAGTAAGCAGATGCAATTCAACAAAGTTAGAAGCAATACAAGCTAGACATCATACACAACATGCAACCACATATAATAGTGCCAAGTTAGAGCAAGCACCTGTGATGGTGGAGTAGGGGAGATGTGCTCATCATCTACACAACTACGTTGACTGCCTAGCCATGCGTTGTCTTGCGAATCTTGTTGGGAGGATGGCGGAGTAGAATCTATAGAGAACCTCCGTTTCAGTTGCTCGGAAGGACCACTATCATCCAATGCCTTGCCAATTTCCTTCAGCTTTATTGATTTTGCATTGTGAGGTCAAACCGACAAGAAAAAGGAATAAAATTCGCTCTTCAGAACTCATTCATGCATGATACTGACGAACACTACTCGGATGAAAGGCAAACACATGATGCGAGGATGGAATATGTATGAAAAACAGGATGGTGTGACATATTCACACCTATGAAGTGGTAACTAAGCAGAAGGCATTTCAACAAATTAGAAGCACTACAAGCTAGACACCATATGAAAGATGCAACCAATATCACTCTGCCAAGTTCAAACTATATGGCGTTTCAACAAATTAGAAGCACTATATACAAGAAATCATATGCAAGACACAACCAATATCACAGTGGTGACTTAAAGGTGCCTTATCATAAGTGACTGATGCGGGATATGCAAGAACAGTAGTCTGATGTAAGAACATCGTGTCATCAGATATAGTATGTTCTAGAAACAGGAACATATGTCATATTCACAGGCATTATGTGTAAAGTAAGCAGATGCAATTCAACAAAGTTAGAAGCAATAGTACAAGCTAGACATCATACGCAACATGCAACCACATATTATAGTTCCAAGTTAGAGCAAGAACCTGTGATGGTGGAGTAGGGGAGATGTGCTCATCATCTACAAAACTACGTTGACTGTCTAGCCTTGCGTTGTCTTGCGAATCTTGTTGGGAGGATGGCAGAGTAGAATCTGTAGAGAACCTCCATTTCAGTTGCTCGGAAGGACCACCATCATCCAATGCCTTGCCAATTTCCTTCAGCTTTATTGATTTTGCATTGTGAGGTCAAACCGACAAGAAAAAGGAATATAATTCGCTCTTCAGAACTCATTCATGCATGATACTGACGAACACTACTCTGATGAAAGGCAAAGTCATGATACGAGGATGGAATATGTACGAAAAAATGGACGGCTTGACATATTCACACCTATGATGTGGTAACTAAGCAGAAGGCACTTCAACAAATTAGAAGCACTGCAAACTAGACACCATATGAAAGGTGCAATCAATATCACTCTGCCAAGTTAAAATTGTCTCGTCATAGGTGGCGTTCATCAAACTAGAAGCAATACATGCTAGAAATCATATTCAAGATGCAAACCAATATCACACTGCCAACTTAAAGGTGTCCCATCATAAGTGACTGATGCAGGATACACAAGAAGAGTAGTTTCATGTAAGAACACGGTGTGATAGACAGATATAGTATGTACCAAAAACAGAAAAGCGTGTCATATTCACACGTATCATGTGTAAGCTAAGCAGATGCAGTTTACACTAATTAGGAGCAATACAAGCTAGACACCATATGCAACATGAAACGTTAGAGCAAGCACCTTGGATGGTGGAGTAGTGGAGTGAAGACTTGGACCTTGTAATGCACTATCAGTACAAGGAGAATCGGTACAGATGCTCCGTTTATGTTGCCGTAGAGGACCACCATCATCGCCTTCCTTGCTCTTTTCCTTCCTCTTTCTTGATTTTGCCTTGTCAAGTCAAACCCACAAGAAAAAAAGAATAAAATTTGCTCTTTAGAACTCATTGATGCATGATACTGACGAACACTACTTTCATGTAAGGCAGCCGCATGATAGGAGGATGGAATATGTATGAAAAACAGGATGGCGTGACATATTGACATGTATGATGTATAAAGTGTAAACTAAGCACAAGGTGCTTGAACTTGTTAGAATCAATGCAAGCTAGAAACCATATGAAAGATGAAACCAATATCACTCTGCCAAATTAAAAGGGTGCCCTAACAAATGTATTTGACCAAATTAGAAGCAATACATGGCAACAAGCTAGAAATAATATGCAATATGTAACGAATAAAGGTGACTCATCGTAAGTGATTGATGCAGGATACAGAAGATAGGTAGTTTCATGTAAGAACAAGGTTAACACATAGATATAGTGTGTACCAAAAATAGGAAGGCATGTCATATTCACAGGTATAATGTGTAAACTAAGTAGATGCAATTTACCCTAATTAGAAGCATTACAAGCTAGACACCATATGCAACATGCAACCACATATCACACTGCGAAGTTAGAGCAAGCACCTGTGATGGTGGTGTGGGGGAATTGCGGTCATCAACTAGTGCGCTACGTTGACTATCTTCATTTAGCCTTGCTGTT
>NC_041388.1:314566083-314628904 GCF_002162155.2 Triticum dicoccoides | reverse complement strand
GTCTCATAGTAACCCACTGGGGTGACTGTCTCATCATAAGTGATTGACGAGTGATACGAAAGAGCATTAGTTTGATGTACGAACATGGTTATTAGACATATGTAGTATGTATTAAAAATAGGAAGGCATGTCATTATCGAAGGTATAATGTGTAAAGTAAGCAGATGCAATTTAACCAAATTGGAAGCAATACAAGCTAGACACCATATGCAACATGCAACCACATTTGACAGCGCGAAGTTAAAGCAAGAACCTAGGATGGTTGTGTGTGGCAATTGAGATCATCAACTGTGGAGCTACGTTTACTATCTCCAACTGCTGACACTGCACCCTTTAGAGCGCCGAAACGCTTAGTGCTTATCTTCAAATTACACTGGAGCAACTTCTGTCTTTTCTTTTTTGCATTCATCAACACTGCGTCAGACTCTGGAATACCCATGCATAAAAAAACAATAGTGTGAGTATGGGTGAAGTGTGTGCACAAATAGTACAGTGTAAAGGTAGCAGATAGCAGGTCGGTGAGAAATAAATGACGGGAGACATATGATAGCTCTACAACATGCATGGCACACTAAATTACTACAGGATTCTATGAAAATAATAGTCGACTGAAAACAAATAGGTCAGTCCATTTTTTCTGCACCATCCGATGTACAAAGAACGGGCAGATCGCCTTCATCTACCTCCAGCCAGTCAGTGTTGACGATCTTCCTTGAAACGCTAGCGACCATCGGCCCAGTCCCCTGCCTGCGCCCTCCCCTCGACCTCACCGCACCGCCATACTTGGCACCGCCCCCGGCCATCCATTCAAGCCCTGCCGACCTCCAGATCGGACGCAAGCAGCTCCTGCGCCCCACACGCCTATGATAGACACTGATGCGCCGCTTCCCCAGCGAACATGAGGACTAGGTGCTCCGCGCGCCTAAGCGGGTGCTGCTTCTTTTAATTGCGGTTCGACTGACCCTGAATTGAAATCCAGGCGGGCTACTGACCTATAGCAAAGGTGAAATAGTAAAGGGAGGAAACCTTGTGCATTTAGTATCACGAAGAAGATGCAGTAAGAAGCGCTCAACTAGTTTCTTTCGTGGGATGAATATGGTGTGAGCAGAGACGTAAGGTTTGCACGAATAAGGGAAGAGGAGTACCTCTTCTGCTAGCAGTTCTGTGTCCTCCTTCTGTTTTTCCAAACGATCTTCTTGTGGTTCGCTGGAAAGGAGAAGTTGTGGAGGACGGTGGAGCCTTAGACGAACCCATGGCCAAGTTGTTGAGTGTGGTGCGGTGGCCATCTATCGGCGGCGGGGAACCAGATCCGAGGCGGCGAACGACGGCGTAGCGGGAACCGCTCCGGTGCGGTGGACGGTTGCAACAGTGGAGCGTCAGCAGTGAGGCGCAGGACGATGTGGTCGGAGTGGTTCTAGTACGGCGCACGTCGGCGTCGGCGTCGTGGAGGCAGCTCTACCTCGGCTTCAGCCGCTAAGTCCTTGAGAGCGTTGCGGTTACGGTTGCGTTGGACAACGATGTCGGGGTACTGGCTCCAGCGTGATGGATGAGGGCGGTGGTGGATTGGGCGCTATGGGGTGGAGGATGGAGGAGGCTGGGGTTTCGCGGCTGGTGGAGAGGGAGTTTTGGTGCCCACGGAGTATGAATGGGGAAACGGAGGGAGGCGGGGAACTAAGGGGGAACAATGTTTCGGTTTGGGACGCGCTTGTCTGAAATTTGGGGAAAGTTACAAACTTTGCACCCATCTAAAATTTCGGACATATTGCAGGTTGGGGGTAGGACAGTAATCTTAGGTGTCCCAAATGTGGACGGGATAGATTTCGGCCGAGGGCATGGGTGTTTAGGCGCCCACGGCCTATGAATGCTTCTCGGAGGCGGTTGAGACTGGCGTCATGGTGAAGTTACAAACCTACCCCGGTTTAGACCTTTGGACATCGGGCCGATAGGCTACACGGGCCAGAGTTAGGATAGTAATTTCCTACCACCAAACATTAGTCTCGCGCGGTTTCGGGTGACCAGAGGCCTATTTGGCGCTTTGTTCAATATTTGGGAGCAGAAGCATTAACTTTTTCGGTTCTCTTGAATTGAACTTCCAGGATTTGTCAAACTTCACAAATCTTTACTCTTGAAAATCCTAAAGCTATGATTATTTTGGAATGGAGGGGGTACATTTGAATATACATTGTACACGAGTATATATTAAAAAATATGCAGCTTACCTCAGTTCATGCATGGTTTCAGATATAATCTCCTTGGTTGCAAAAAAAGTTAGACATGCGTATGAATATATATAGCATGTTCAAACGCACAAGAAAGATTGATGCCCCCTTTTACATCTGATTTACAAATGCCATTATCTCGGGTTCAAATAGATGAATGCACTTCCTATGAATTCGAATCTTCTAAACCCCCTTTATGTTGAATTCGACATGTATTCTATTTCATAGCTAGCAATTTGGAATGTATCCATGCAAGTGACAAATGTATAAAGTGCTTCATACTAACAACATGGAGTGCACTAACTAATGTTTATATATGAATTGCAAAAGCATCCATTGCCTGCATTTCAAACCGCTCTCACTCTATGGATCGATAATATGAAATAAACACATGCACATGCTAGAATTCAATAGAGTATGGGTGTCTGATAGACCGATTTTCGTCCATACGCAATTTGCAAAATTCATGGTCTCATCCAAAAATAATAATGCCATATATATTTTAATTTAATGCGTAGAACCGCCTTTTACACGTAGATGCACTATGCCTCGACCCGTTCTCACAAACACGCTATATCTCTCTCTATTTACCGCATAAGTGCACACACTTTATATGCATTGGCATTTCTCTATCACACATGCTCACAATGTCTCTCACATGCATATATACACACACGCACAGTCTTTACTAGCCCTCTATACGCACATATATGTGCCTACGTGTCTCCCGCACGCACATTATCTTTAGGCCTCTCGCACACATTGCCCCCCCAGACACACCTCTCTCTTAGTACTTGGCAGATATGATTCCATCGTATCATTCAGTAGGATATCCCTGACTGTTAGGCTGGATGGTAATACGAGGCAAAGTTTTACCCTTGTTCGGACCCTTGCAGTTGAGGAAAAAGCCTACTCCTGGTACTGTATATTAGTGATAGGGGTGTGTACAAAGTACACGTGAATACCAGGCATTGTGCGTGTGTGTATACTATCGACGAACTAGCCCCCAAGCTTCTATAACATACTGGGGGCCTAGGGTTACAAATCATATATAGTCGGCTTATCACCAGTGGGAATAGAGTCCTCTGCGACTCTGGTAGCTAGCTTCGTGTTGTACGCCGAGTCCTCCACATGGGTCTTCGTATAACGCGTCTCGGTCCAACCTATGTGGCGCAGGATGGAACCAACCCATGAGTCCTCATGTTGACCCACCACAACTAGAAATGATGTGCCCACCACACCACACACGCAATCGGCCACTAAGAAAATAAGCATATACAATAGTACAATGTTATACATGAAAGTTAATTTCATGGTGCATCCAAAAATATTTGTTCTGCATTGTGAATGTTTATATATTCTCCTAAAATATTAGTCACGGGAAAGAGAAACGAAGGGCATATCTCTCCTTGTCTCCACCGGACACCCCCTCTTTCTACACCACTTTCACGTATGCACACAAACTATCTCTCGGCCCTCTAAAAGTATGCATGCCCACGACACATTCACGCGTGACGGTCACTGTATTTCAAGCTAAGGCACTATATGGTCACTGGACTTCAGAATATCCTCATTATGGTCACCGTATACATTATCGTGGTGATCATATGGTATCTAGCTCACGATACGTCTCCGTATTTTCTTGATGACACTGCCGGACTTTGCATTTGATGCATGCTCCGTATTTTGTTGATGACACTTACAGTCATTTTATTTGAAGTGAAAGCACGATATGGTCACTGGACCTCAGAATAAGCTCATCACGGTCACCGCATACATTTTGTCGTGCTAACCAACATGTGGTTGGATGGTTAGGAGGAAAGTGGTTTATCGAGCCCACCAGGGTTAAAGTCCCGGTGCTCGCATTTATCCTGGGTTAATTTTAGTATTTTCCGGCGATGTGCGTTCAGTGGGAGGAGACGTTCCACTCGACTATGAGGCACCTATGGTGACTTCGTAAAATCTCAATATCATATGCTGGCTCACTCTCTCGAAGGTGCTCATAGGGGTAGGGTCTGCATGTGTGCACTTATAGCGGTGAGTTCTTGCACGTATATATGAGCCCTTGCGTTTGTACCGTGTTAAAAAATACATGTCATGATTATACGGTCACTGGCTCACCCGTACAACTCCGTATTTTGTTGATGACACAATCAATTGACCAGTCAAACATTCCACGTGGCGCAACTAGTGTTGCACCATCGGGCACGTAACCGTGGGGCCCACCTGTCAGCCCGTGTATGAAAGAAAGAAATGGTAGTTTGAGTCTGTACTGTGTTAATAAAATACATTTTAGGGTGATCATACGGTCACTGGCTCACCATACAGCTCCGTAATTTGTTGATGACACGATCAATTGACCAGTCAAACGGTCCACATTCAGCAGCGCACATTACCATAGGGCCCACCCGTCAGCGCGTATATGAAGGACATAAATGGTAGTAAATTAGTGGTCGGTGGGTACTCGAAGTCGTGAGACCTCTGGTTGGCAGTCGCCGGCGGTGGGGGGGGCATTGATTGGGCGGTGGGGTGGGGATCACAGTAGAAAAAGCTCGGCGCAGGGGGGGCTAGAGGGATGGCCGGTGCGGCGGCAGACCAGCAGTGGGGAGTGGTTTCGGGGCAGGCGGGGCGGCGCGGGCCGGCCACGGGCGGCGAGGGCCGGTGGTGGCTGGCGGCTCAGGGGGGTGGAGTTTGATGATAAACTGCAGGTCCTTGATTTCGTATCCAATGGCTGGAAAATCTAATGACCAGAGACGAACAAGTCAATCGACTGACGTGTAGCCTCACCCGCACGTACACATGCACGCACTCAAGAGACGCACGCATGCAGGCATGCAACACTGACACGTACGCATAACAAACACACGCACGCATGCAGGCATGCAACATTGACACATACACATGCACTCATGAACACACACACGTACGCACACACGCATGCAACAGTGAAACGTACCCTTGCATGCACGCAACACTCGCAGGCCTGCATGCACACAACACACGACGCAAGACACACGCTCAACCTATACGTGCATGCACCCTTTGTTAAGGACATGGATTGTTACAGGTATTAATCAATCTTATCTGCGATAAGAAGAACATTAATGTTTGCAGCGGTCTTTATGAATCACAATGTATCAAACGGGCTATCAACATAGTAGGCTTATCTACATGAAAAGGATGACGTCACACTCAATGAACAATCATCGGTTTATGAAATGCCCGCTTCTGACTGCCCTGGCCCACCAAAGGTTCCTCTGCTGTGCGCCGCCTGCGTTGGGTCACTGACATGCAGGCCATGTACCCAAAGAGCCCACATGTCAGTGGAAGAACGGCGCTGTGTCCTACGTTAGAGTCGAGGGCGCCACTCGCTGCACACCCGGTTGAACACGCCTCCTTGCCACATTCAAATGCCTCCATGAAACCCGCCCGTGTGGAAGCCGAGAAACCCACTCTGGACACACGTCCGGCATTAAACGCAACGCCGGCCGAGCTCCTCCCGTCCGCTATCTATTTAATCTCCTATTTAAATGAGGCAAAACGCCGGCCAAGAATCGCACACCTCCGCCGCTCCCCTATCTCCTCCTTCACCATTTTGTCCACTCTTACAATGGCTTATGAAGATTAGTTATTCCGCACAAGCCATTTGTCTAGGTTTGTATCTCTCACACACACCCACGTAGGTGGGGGACATGCATGAAGAGAAGAGGTGCACGCACGGCGCACGTACTCCCGTCTCTTTCCCAACCACACCCGCGCGGGTACACAGAGGAGCTCATTTCTGTATGAAAATGCAGCCCACGTGGTAATTTGACCATGTACTGGTTGTCCACTTGGTGGAGGGAGGATCGTCTACCACGGGTGAACAAAAAAATTGCGACTTGACGCGTTATGTTAAAAAAGAGGCAAACCATGTGGGGCCTACCTTAGAGGCAAGGCTCTATACACTGGAGTACTTTTGATGTGTCCGTCAACTTGCAGAACAAGGAGAAGCTTGCTTAGTACGCCGTCTCCCCCGCCCACGGGCGCGGTGGCTCGCAGGATGAGGTGAAGCTTGCTTACTAGCAGTAGTACTGTACGCCTTACGCCCGCTCCCTCGCTCACGCGCGCGGTGGCTCGCACGACGAGGAGAAAATTTAACTACTCCCTCCGTTTACTCCTCGTCCCTACTACCTTGGTTAGAGAGATTATCATATTGTTTGGAATATATATGTCCTTTAGTACTCCCTCCATTTACTTATACAAGGCCACTATAAAAAAAATACATTTTGCATCTATACAAGGCCACAAAATAGTAATTGAGACAAAAGTTACTACTCCCTTCCAGTTTATGGCTCAATTTCAAAATCTCTCCAACCAAAGTAGACGGTGAGTGGTCGAATTAATTTCGTACTCCTAGTTTGCACAAGTAATTAGTATGCTCGTTTTTCTCAAGAAGTTATGTTTACCGAGGCATTAATTAGAACAAATGCATGAATGACCACTAAATTTCCATGAACTTCTACATGCATTGGTGAGTTTTCTCTTGACACTGCTTGCATCGGGTGATCTAACGCACCTCGAAATCCAACATGTGATGGTACTACTACTAGTAGTAGAATTGAGACATAAAATGGAAAACAAATGTTTTTTAGATGAGCTATATAAACCCTAGTGGGTACGTACTCCGTAAAATCAGATTTTCCCAAAACTAAGTCGCTCAACCTTTATTTGCTTGTTTCCCTTCCCGCCTCCTTGCCTCGAACAGAGTATGCCAAACTCCTCTGCCTACTGCGCGGGAAAAGACCCGCCCTCGCCTTTTTTTAGTCCGGGTTTGTATCGATGGATCATGCGAAGCAACAAAAACCCAAGCCGTGTCTTGTACTCCTCCGTCGACGCTCGCTTTCATGAATTCTGTACTTCCTGTCACCGACATGTGGGACATATAGCAACCGGGTCGACGTGCCAAGCACCAAATAACAGTGCAGAACAGCAGGGGGACGCACCCCAGTCGTACCGCCCCAGTAGTAGTAGTAATGAGCAATGAGACGTCAAATCACAATGCCGCACCTTCCAGACGGACGAAGCAACCATTATTTCACACTTCAGTTCGCCATCATCTCAAACCACGTAGTATTGCTTCTGCCTCAAGAGGGACACGCGCATTGCCTTGGTACATCATGACACGTGGGACCGCATGACAGGCCATGCTCCCCCGCCGATCGCTCGGTAAAATCACCTCATTTTTACTACTATACTTCCTCCGTGTCGGTTTACATGGCATGCACGTCGTTCTAGGTTGAGAATTTAACTGGCTACATATGTGATGAACAATATATGTTTAGAAACTACATCCGCTTAATAATCCAATGATATACTTTTTGTGACATAGTAACTCATATTTAGTTAGTCAAATGGATGACCTAGAACTACGTGCACACCCCATAAACCGAGACGCCTAAAAAGACGAGACAGAGAGGGTAGTTTAGTACGTATCTTTTTAGATCAATATAGTCGGGATTCACCAAGGAGCAAAACCAAGTGGTAGGCTGCACCTGTCGTGTTGGCGTAGCAACTCAAGCAGGGTCAGTCCGGACACAAAATGGCGACACACTTAACAGGACCCCTTTGGCCGACATGTGGATCATCCATCGTCTTGTTCCACATGTGATGCACCAAATTACAGTTCGGAGCAGCGGTTGGAATTGGAGGCACCCCGATCGTAGTGCCGCAGTAGTAGAAAATGAGCGATGAGGGGTCAACAAAGCCCCACCTTTCCCGCATTAAGCTGGACGGACGAAGCAACCATCATTTCACTCTAGGGCGCAAGAGCATAAATAAAAGAGAAAACCAATGATGCGTGCGGCAGCTACCTAGGGCACCCTAGGGTAGGGGTCTCCACTACATATCATTTTTTAAAGCGCCTCTACTACAAATCGGCTTCTCCCTCGTCCTCTTGAAGAAACCGATGATGCGTGCAGCGGTAGGGTTTGTAGGAGTACTACTACGCCGTGCGGGGCCACGTCGTAGTAAACGGGAGAGGGATTGAGTTTGAGTCGACGCCTTAAATATGTGTGGGCCGCTTGGTTTTAGGGAAACGAGGCAGCATTTTGGGTTCGGGGACCAGTGGAGATATAGTACGTACAAAAAATTGTGGACGTAGGTTCGACCGAAAGGCAATGATGCATGGGCCCTACATTTTGATATACCCGGGGCCGCGTGAAATTTGCTACTCTACTCAAAACTAGTAAGGTACACATGCACTGAACGCATGAGATTTCGAAACCAAATTATGAATAAATACACACTATAGCATGTAAAGCTTTGAGTCATATATGCATGATGTAGATGTTCGTTTAGTTCTTATAGTTCATCTCATTCAAAATCAATTAGTTTTATAAAAATGTTAAGATTCATGGGGTTGTGCATTGTAAAGCATAAAGCGAAAAACAAATAATGGCAATTCATTTAGAAAAAAAATCAATTATGATACGGAAGATTCTAGAACAAAGGAGAAGTGCTTGTGTTTTGAGGTTTGTGCATTATGCTTAAGTTCAACCATGGGGTCTTCTAAATTGTACATGTGGCAGATCTGGTGGAATGTTGATGATATCCAACGGCCAGTAGTGCTCGGATTTGCCATCTCTACACTGTCGGATTAGCTTCATCCAGCGACCATCTTTCAAAGTTATTCGCACACTATAGTTCCTGTGCCATAGTTGTAGGGAAAAAAGCTACTAGTGGATTGTACTAGCTATTTAGGAATGGAAGATGTATACATGGAAGTTGTAGGGAAAGAGATGACATGGATTATCTCAATTCCTATGAGTAGGGATTGGAAAAGAGATGTCATTTGGTTCACATCATAGGAACTTTTCTATTGAATCTAGAGATGATATGTATCTCAATTCCTATGAGGAGGGATTAGAAAAGAGATGTAATTTGGTTCATATCATAGGAACTTTTCTATTGAATATACGTTAATGTTTATTTTCCTTTGAAATTATGGGAGTATAGGAACCCATTCATATGAACCAAGTGGCTCTAAAGCTATAGAAATGATATCATGTTTATTTCCTTTGAAATGTGGAGTATATGAATCTATTCCTATGAACCAATTGGCTCTAAAGGAAAAAATCCTATAAAAATCATATCATATAGAGTTCCTATGATATTTCTCCACACCAAAGGATGGTTGAAATTGCTACAGGTGATACGATGGTCTTTCTTTGTAGACTCCTCCCCCATCTTTATAGTTACCTCTCGAAGATGAATGAAATGATATATACAGGGTATTCTACATGTGCAATTTGGTACACGAAAACTCGGTAAAAAGTTTGCGAGGTTCAAATTTTCAATAAGCTACATGCACTGCATTTTGGAACGGAGGGAGCATACGACAGTTGGTAACACTCACATGGAAGATTTTTGTGTAGGAGGAGTGGCTGTTCTGTTAAATGACATGGCAAAACTGACACTGTCGGATGCTGATCTAACGGTTCTTATGGCGTTCGTCAGGAAAAGGCTTGTGGCGAACGTTTGTCGGATAATGATTTACGGACACATGCATTGCATTGATACGTGCCCCCCCTCTCTCATGCACATGCACCCTCATGAGTCACGACTCTCCCGAGTCCTCTGGCACCCACCGTCTATCTGCAGGTAGACGTCACACACATATGTGCTCTTCACACCCTACCCTCAGAACTTCTAAAAAACAAAAGATGCCCCGCACATTTTATTTTAGCTCACACGTCACACACTTATACTATTACTCTTGTGGCGAATATTCTTTGGCATAGTATATTGTACTCTCACAAAGAGAAGCGGTGCACGCACGCACTAGTTCTCTCACACCCACTCGCGGGTACACGTAGGAGCGCATTTTTTTGAAGCTGGTGCAACAAAATCACTCCACTATATATATAAGCAGGAGCCTTAGCACTTGCTTTACTAGGGTTCCTCTCATTCACTCTCTCATGCTCTCTAGATCTAAGCAAGACATAGGTGGCCACACTCTCTCTCAGCTCACGACTGGTCACAAATCTGGCCGGACAACCTTGATCGGGGCAGGGGTGTAGGTGCATCGTTCATGCTGTCGCCGGCGGCGAGGGAGGAGACCAACGGCTGCCCGCGCATCCCGATCGGCGGCCATGCCGTTCTCTCCGAGAGAGCACCGGCTTGGGAGGGCCTCTGACCCCTTCTTGCTCCCTGTGGTATTGTGGCCAAGATGCAGCCTCTCGACGCTGTCTTTGCCACATGCCGGCGACCCTCAGGTATATATTCCTTCAAACCTGCCTTGCTCTACTGCCCCAGCTCCCCACTTGGCTTCGTGTGGATCTTTTTCTACTTCCGTCTGCTGTTCCAAAGACACCTACACTTTTACTATTATTAGAGGTAAAGTTAGTTCATACAGTCAACTCTAAGAGTTGGTTCAAATAGGGAAGAAAGTGGGAAAGCTGTAGCATGAATCTAGGACTTGGTTCTAAGAGGAAACGGGGGAAAGTAGTAGATACTGGCTACCCAACCGGTCTCTTGGTTGAAAAGACGAAGAAAGCATGGTGGATGGAGAAGGGTGGGGGGAAGTGGACCTATCTATTGGTTTAAAAGGGAAAGAAAGTGACGGGTGTTGGGGGACAACGCAAATGAGAATGAGCAGGTCTAGATTTCCTGTGCTCACATAGGAAAATGTCGCCCAGGAGATCAAAAATGGGAAAAATGCAGACATGCTGCCTGAGTGTTTGCCGCTCTCGGAAACCACATCTACCTCACCACTTTATGCCCCTGCTGTCCCTACGCCCATATCGCTACCGTTAATGTAAAATCACATGAAGCATTAAGCAATGCCACCTAATGTCACTATAAGTAATGGTCTAGTGCCTCCTATAAATTGAAGCAATGCCACCACCATTTTATGAAGTGCTTCCGTCTTGCTTTATTTCCCATGAATTGTGTTTTTGCAGTTACACTTAAATCTCACACCGCTAACATTGCTTCATCCTAGTGGAACTGCACAAATTTGATTGCACATTTACTGACCACGTGCTACTCTCATGACAGTAATACTAATGCTATTGTTCTACATGTTAATCTAGTGGCAGTGTTGATGTGATGTGATGCTACTTACTTAAGGACACTTTCATACTGTCAATCTAGTGCCAATTATAACACAATAGATGATGTTGTTAATCATACGCCACTGCAAATATCTGTCACTGTTTAAATAACCGTATTTCATATTTGCGCAAATAGGGATGTCTGTCTCCATATCGTTTCAGGATGTCTGCCTCCGTATCGTTTCTATCCGCGCAATCAAAAGCACACACCTCAGTTTTAGTAGAACTGCGCAAAATGAGATGGCTATCCCTCGTTGCCTTTGTCTAACCACCCGTCTTCCAGGTATTCCTACATTGGTAGTTACTAGGTAGAATGACCAACACAATATAAAATAAGTTGATTCATACATTTTACTTCCTGATTGCAGTGTAGGGACAAGCGAAAACAACTGCATCCTAGTCTAGAATGCACTTTCTACCAGTTCATCCATGGACTGAGGACTAGCTGGCACGGCTGCATGGTGGTTTTTTGGACAGGTGCGCGGACAAGAGGCATTGTGGTTTGCTTATTTTTGCAAATAGCGGTGCTTAAATTTAGTGGAATGCACAAGAATTTCACCTGGTCAGTACACTACATGGTTCAGTTCAGCATTACAGCTGAGAACACAATTATAATTGGTTATTCTAGAATGAGAGAACCTAACCCTGGATGGTGGCAACATGAAAAAACCAGAGTGAACTCCAGAAAATTTAAGCCTACCGGGAGGCCCTTTGCTCAGAGAAGCCTTGCTTGTTTTTTCCTGATTTGTAAACTTTCTCACAACTTTGTCTTTTGTTGTGAACTAGTACATGTTTATTATGTTCTATGAATCATCGAGATGTATAAAATTGCTTAACTTATGCTTTTCAAGTTTTTTATGAAGCCGAGTTTAATGTGAGTGTTCCACATGAACGCTGGACTAGCGTGTGAATGTTTGGAATTTACATTGTGGCCTCAGTTAACTGCATGAAACCACTGTAACAAGATACATAGTTGCTTATATGTCAGACATCAGATTGTTGATTGTTAGCTGGTCGATAGCCTAGTGTTGAAGCGAGTTGAGCCAATGTGCTGTGTTTTGCACAACTACTTACAAGTGGGGTAGCACCAACAATGTTTACAAGTACTTATGTATACGTCGGTGCACAGTTCTCGAGCGAGTACTCTATTTCATCAAAACACACACTACTCGTATGATGAATCATGACAACTTATGTCTTACCATGCCATATTCATGAAAAAACTAGTGAGGACACATCTGTTTCGGCAACAATTATGATGGTTCTCACATGATTCATGGGCACACAAAAGTAGCAGCAGTTCCCATAGATGGATTCAAACAGAGTACTAGCCCTAGAGGGCTCGATAACAGGCAAGGTTCGGATAATTAGACACAATCCAAACTACTATTAAACACTAGCTAGGGAAACTATTTCATGCCTCGATCTAATTTGGGTTGGACACAAGACGGACCTTGCCATGAACATCATCGAGGAAGTCTGACAGCAGCTCAATCCTATGAACCTTCATGAAGACAACCTTGTGGCCTTGCTACTCATAAACTTGTTTGTGGAGGCATGCCACGTCATCTTCCTGCGCAAGCTTGACAAGAACAGTATGCCTCACAAACGAAGGAGTAGCTTTGAACTTCTTGTGCTTCAGTACACCCTGGACAACACGCCTGACAACAGTGAGGCTGTAATACAACTCTTCATTGGTATAAGCACAAATGGCTTCCAGGATCCAACAGCCTAAAAACTCTGTTTTCCCAGTGCGTATATTCAGGTCATCCACCTCACAGCGAGTGACTACAACCACACAATCCTTGTCTGCAACAGGGCTATAATTGAAACAGAAACAAATTCTGAATTACTTTCCAGTATAAGAAAGACAAGTTTTTTAAACCACTATGTATAGCATGGCATCGAAGCTAATAAAATTTTGCATTATTCATCACCACATACTTAGATGAAAAACCACAATCGAGATTGGCAAAGAAGAAAATCACCTTGGGCAGCTCAGCGGGGGTGGGGGGACACATCCTCGAAGGGGGAGGGCTGTAACCTCAAACGGGGCGTTGACCATCTCAGTAGTGGTCGTGAGCGTATCTGGGGTCGGCTCGGTGGCTGCCTCCATCTTCTTGAAGCTCTCTGTCTCGTGGGGATCAGCCTCCCGCGTCTGCTCCAATATCAGCAGATCTTTGCCTGGTTCTCCTTGGTCCATCATGAAACTGACGAATACTAGGAGACCACTGAAAGGAAAACACAATCGCAATGACAATGAAACAAAAAGGAGAGTGAGGATCGGTTACTGCTTTGCAAAAGTTCTTTTTTTTTCTCTGAACAAAAATATACCAACATCACAGATCTGCTTACCTCCCCTTCGTTGGGAGAGAAGAACAGTGGCAGATGCGAGTGTTGCCTTTCTTGAAGATGGTGAGGGAGAAGGGGATTCAGCGAAGAGTGAAATGATGGTTGCTTCGTCCGTCAAACTTAGACTACGGGGAGGTGGGGTTTTGTGATACGACGACTCGTTACTGCCGCGCTACGACCGGGGTGACTCTCCGCCTGCATACTGCCTTCTAATTTGGTGGATGGCATTTGGGCCCGCGCGCTGCATGGCCCGCATGTCGGCGAACAAAAGTATAATGACATTTAGTAAAGGGAGACGTTTCGATGACCTAGGAGGAGCCAGAAGCGGTATTGTATCCATTATATTAGTAGTAATTGTTTTTCTGGGTAGCTGTAGAGTGTCTCCACTGTACTAGTAGTAATGGTTTCTCTGGGCCCAAGACAAAACAGCCCATCCAGCCTAGTAAATAGTAAAATCAATTCAGAAGTCCATATATTTACTGAATGAGAGGAGCTACCCACACCCAGCTCACCGCCCCCCAAAAAACCTGGGTGTTCTTCTTCCTCCTCACTCCCACCCACCTCACGTCAACTCGCTCCACTCGTACCCCCAAATTCCTCACCTCACTCCTACAGAAAACCCCAGCTCCCCTTCTTCCTCACTACTATAGAAAACCCCAGCCCCCCTTCTTCTTCACTCGCACTATAACTAGGCTCGTCATTCGTTACTCTACTCAAATCCGTGAACGCGACGCCCTCGAGGAAAATGGAGTCGGCTGACCCCAGCGCCAATAAGATGAGGCTCCCACCATCGGCGATGCCTGTTGTAGATCCCGCACCTGGCAGCGCGGGGATAAGCGGCGACCCCTTCCCCACAGGATCCCAGGAACCCCAAGAATCTCGGGTGGACCGCATCAGCAATCTCCCGGACGCCGTCCTTGGGGAGACATCTCACTTCTCCCCACCAAGGATTGCTGCTGCACCCAAGTCCTCTCAATTTGGTGGTGCCCTCTATGGTGCGCCGTGCCCCTTAATCTCGACTGTCGTCAGCTATCTCTCTTCAATGATTTTGAAATCCCCAGAGCCATCATCTCCTCCCACCAGGGCTCCATTCAAAGCCTCCGCATCCCGTCATGCTACCTGAGCAAGCATACCATGCCCTGCATGGTGGACGCCTGGCTAAAATCCCCTGAATTCACAGAACTACAGCTGCTTGAGTTCTACTATTCCCCTGGAAATCACCTACCAGGTACCGAACGCCATCTACCTGTGCCCTCAGCACCGATGTCCATCTCGTGGTTTTTGTCCTCTCTCCACACCGCCACCTTTGCGCTGTGCGACCTACCTGACAATCTGGTACTAAACCTTCGACTCCCATTTCTCAAGAAACTTTCACTTGTGCGGGTTCATATATCGGAGGCCTCATTGCAACATCATCCACTCCAGTTGCCCTGCCCTGGAGTGCTTGGTGCTTGTTTTCACAGTTAGAATCGATTGTCTCCAACTAAAGTTGCCTAACCTTGTAAGAATTGGAATTTCTTTTGACATAAGGCAGCTCATCATCCAAGATGCCCCTTCACTTCAAAGGTTGATCCTTGATTCTAGTTATTCACCGTTGCAAATAACCGTGCTCTCTGCGCCTAAACTGGAGGCCTTGGGTGTAATACATGATCTCTGTGCTCATTTCAATATGGTGTTTGGCTCCACAGTTCTTCAGGTACTTTATATTATCATCTACACTTGTAACCATAAGCTGCATTTTAAATTTATGCGCATAAGTTATATGTCATCTTGGAGTACACATTTTGTACTAATATTATGTTCTATGATCAATGAAGAGTTTCTCCATGGATGGCCTACAAAAGGTGCTGGATTCTGTCAAGATCTTATATATCCAAATGAATAGTTTTGATCTAAACAAGATTATTGGCTTGCTGCAATGCTTTCCTTGTCTGGAGAAGTTGTATATAAAGGTGATAATTTCACGCACATTGGAAGCCCGCATATAGTGTACTAGAATTAACCGTTCAGCTGTTGCTCTTTCGACACTGTTTTTTTAGACCTTAACTGTTTTCAATCTTCATGTCTATTTAGGCAACATGATGGGGTAAGAAAGTTATAACCAATCGGTGGATTCGTAAGCATCGGGATTTTCTCACTTCTCATGAGATTCGATTGAAGACAATAACGCTAGAACGATATGTAGCCAACCGTGCAAACACTAGATTTGTCACATTCTTCCCGCTGAATGCGAGGTTACTATTGTCCATCAGGCTTAAGTTTACCAGCAGCATGGTTTTGACGGATGGGTATGTGGAAGAGCAAAAAATGGAGTTTCAGGTGGGCAAAAGAGCTTCTGAACGTGTCAGGCTTCTATTTACAACATATTGTGGTCATAATCCAGTAAATTTTACGACCCAGGATGTTCATTCTATGGACCTGACCGATCCA
This sequence comes from Triticum dicoccoides, assembly GCF_002162155.2. Taxonomy (NCBI): domain Eukaryota; kingdom Viridiplantae; phylum Streptophyta; class Magnoliopsida; order Poales; family Poaceae; genus Triticum; species Triticum dicoccoides. Next base: position 314,612,808 of record NC_041388.1, on the reverse strand, counting down.
TTTGACTGTGACTGCCGAAAACAGTGCTGGAGTTAGATGTTGTTTCCCTTTTCAACATGGGTTTTTTTGTAAACCTGATGAACAATTAACGCTCGTGCTTTTGTACAGTTTGTAAGTTGGAGTTAGATGTTCTTGCCCTTTTCAACTCGGCTGTGACTGTCATATTTTCTTTGAAGCAAGGAAAATGGCTTGCCAGTCATTTAATTTAGAGTGAAATATTGTAACAACTAACAAATCCCAACCAAGGGAAATAACATCACTCTTGCCGGCTGCTTGAGCTCACTGTGCATTATAGAAGCCAAGTGATTAGCCCCCACCAGCATCCACAAACTTATTTCGAACTAGCACATCAAATGGGCTGTAAATTTTCATAGAAAGGCTGCATGACCATGACAGATTTGGATTCTGTCATTTGGGACCCACGAGGAAATAGCCTATCCAAGGTGGTGTCGACTTACTAGCCAGTCAACAAATGATTCTGCCTACCAGCCATTGGATTGACATCCAACATCTGTCGTGTATCTTCTATCTCTTGTCTTCTTCTTCCTCCAGCCACCCAAACCAAACCACCCCGTCGGCTCCGCCTGTGTGACGCCCCGAATCCGTTGTGCCAGGTGTCTTCCAGTTATTCGTTGACGTTCCCATGTCTTTTGCTTGCGTGTTGCATTTCATCATGTCATCATCCGCATTGCATCTGCATGTTTTCGAAAACTTGCATTCATCCGGGTCTCCTCGTTCCGTCCGTTGTCCGTTCCGAGCCCAGACACACTTGCACGCGCCCGCGGCATGTCCGAAATAGTATTTTATAAGTGACCGGAAAATGTCCTCGAAATGGGATGAAAGTTGGCGTGTGGTCTTATTATAGTGTAGATAGACCACCTGTCAAGTTTCATCGCATTCGGAGTTCGTTTGACACCCCAACGATTAACTATAGTGGCAATATAGCCGGTCTAACGTTGGACGTTTTCGGTCTCCGGAAACAATCGTCGGGCCTCCCTCTCTTCTCTTCTCTCAGCTCGAGACCATCTACACAGCTCACTACCTACCGCCAGGTCCAACCTAACCTCTCTCGTCAGCCCGCAGCCCCCTCGCGCGCGTCCGAAAGTTGTCCCGAACCCGACCCGGGCAGTCGCCACCGTTGTGTCCGGATCATCCCCAAACATCTACAAAACGTCTCCGTTTTCTCATTTGGACTCCCTAGCCTATTTTTCTTGACCGTCCGATTACGATCGGAGGGACGAGTTAGCCCCTAACCTATCCTACTCGCTATATATATTAGTCTAACCCGAGACCAAATCCCTAGTTTCTAGGGATCCCCATAGCTGCCGCCGCCACTCTTCCTGTCTCCTCCTCATCGGGATCTCCGCCCGATCCACTTGCTCCTCTCTTTCCGTGCCCGCCCAACCACCGCGCTCCGTTTCCTCATTCCCGAGCCGCCGTCCCGTGTGCTCGCCAACACCGTCGTTCCGCCTCCCGCTGGCGAGATCCACCACCGGAGCACCCTCCAGGAGAGCCCCGCCACTGCAGATGAGCCCCGCCGCTCGCTCCTTTCCACTCGTCGGTCTTCTTCTTCCTCCCTGCTCTCACCGATCTCACTCTCTCTCGCTCTCTTTCCCATGGCTCTGCAGGAACCACCACCGCTGCTCGCGTACATCGTCACCGGTGGCGCCAGATCTCGCCGGGAAGGGGCTCCCCGCGCCCGGATCTGCTACCCTCGCCGGTTTTGTGCCTGGGCCAGCCTCCTATGCATCTGCATCTTGCCGTTCATGGCCGAGCCCCTGGCGCTGCATCCTCTGCTTCCTTTGAGCAGAGCAACTCGCCCGACCCCTCGCCCGTTGACCGATCGAGCTGGGCTCCCAGATCCAGCCGGCCCAGCGCTGCCGCACCAAGCCCAGCCAACTGGCCTGCTACCTCTTCCACCGAGCCGGGATTTGGCCCATGTGAGCAGTTTCCCCAGCCTAGTAGTGTTTTTTTAGGTTCAGCGATTTTGTCTATTTTTTCAGGGAATTCCAGTTTTGCAGATCAGTCCCTAAACTTCATGCATATAATAACTTAATAACTGTGCCTCGGATTAAAACAAACTTAATATGAAAGTTGCTTAGAATTTTGTCTAGTTTCATAATATATCACTTTCATCTATGTTTAAAATGTTTAAAATGCTGTTTGCATATAATTTGCTCCTATGCCATGCTAAAATGATTTAATTCATAACTATATAACCGTAACTCCGAATTTAATAAACTTTATATGTAAATGGGGTGGGAAAATGCCTAGTTTAACATGGTGGATTTACTTTGCATGTTTAATAACTCTAAAATTGTGTTTAGGGCAGAACAGTACCAAATCCATAAAATGCACATGAGGACTTTTCCGGACTTGTTGTTTGATGTTTCCGGCCTCATTTAAACTTGCCTAAATGTTTAGTTTGCTTATGCTTCACCCCTTGCATGCTAAACAACATTTAATATTGTTGGGTACATAAATGAGATCGAACTAAATAACTTGTTGTGGTGTTTCATCAATATGCAACTCGTTGCATATTGAGCTCCACTTAATTTGTAGGATTGCTTGTGCACTTTGCCATGCCATGTATCTTTAAACCGGACATGCATCATATTTGGTTGTTCATCATGTCATGCTTATGTGGTGGTTGTTTACTATGGTGTTTGCTTATTTCCGGTGTTGCTTCTTCGGGTTGGCTCCGATAACGTTGCGTTTGTGAGGATTCGTTCAACTACGTCCGTTTGTCTTCTTCATGGACTCGTTCTTCTTCCTTACGCGATTTCAGGCAAGATGACCATACCCTCGAAATCACTTCTATCTTTGCTTGCTAGTTTCTCGCTCTTTTGCTATGCCTTGTGCTGCGATACCTACCACTTTCTTGTCATGCCTCCCATATTGCTAAGCCAAGCCTCTAACCACCTTGTCCTAGCAAACCGTTCTTTGGCTATGTTACCGCTTTGCTCAGCCCCTCTTATAGCGTTGTTAGTTGCAGGTGAAGATTGGAGTTTGTTCCATGTTGGAACATGGATATTTTGTTGGGATATCACAATATCTCTTATTTAATTAATGCATCTATATACTTGGTAAAGGGTGGAAGGCTCGGCCTTATGCCTGGTGTTTTGTTCCACTCTTGCTGCCCTAGTTTCCGTCATATCGGTGTTATGTTCCCGGATTTTGCGTTCCTTACACGGTTGGGTTATAATGGGAACCCCTTGACAGTTCGCCTTGAATAAAACTCCTCCAACAATGCCCAACATTGGTTTTTACCATTGGCCACCTAGCCTCTTTTCCCTTGGGAGTCGCGCTCCCGAGGGTCATCATTATTTTAACCCCCCGGGCCAGTGCTCCTCTGAGTGTTGGTCCAAACTAGAGCCCTGTGCAGCGCCCCCTCGGGGAAACTCGAGGTTTGGTTTTAGTTGTACGGAGCGCTCATCTAAGTGTGCCCTGAGAACGAGATATGTGCATCTCCTATCGGGATTTGTCGGCACATTCAGGCGGTGTTGCTGGACTTGTTTTACCATTGTCGAGGATGTCTTGTAACCGGGATGCTGAGCCTGATCGGATTGTCTTGGGAGAAGGAATATCCTTCGTTGACCGTGAGAGCTTGTGATGGGCTAAGTTGGGACACCCCTGCAGGGATTGAACTTTTGAAAGCCGTGCCCGCGGTTATGGGCAGATGGGAATTTGTTAATGTCCGGTTGTAGAAAACCTGAAACTTACCTTAATTAAAATGCCTCAACCGCGTGTGTAACAGTGATGGTCTCTTCTCGGCGGAGTCCGGGAAGTGAACACGGTGTTGGAGTAATGTTTGACGTAGGTTGTTCTAGGATCACTTCTTGATCATAGTTTCTCGACCGTGCTTTTGCCTTCTCTTCTCGCCCTCATTTGCGTATGTTAGCCACCATATATGCTAGTCGCTTGCTATAGCTCCACCTCATACCTTTTACCCTTCCTATAAGCTTAAATAGTCTTGATCGCGAGGGTGTGAGATTGCTGAGTCCCCGTGACTCACAGATACTTCCAAAACCAACTTGCAGGTGCCGATGTTACCGTGAAGGTGACGCAACCAAGCTCAAAGAGGAGCTCTATGAAGATCTTGTCCTTTGTGTTGTTTCGTTCTAGTCGATCAGTATTGGAGCCCAGTTGGGGTCGATCAGGGATCTATGTAACGTTTGGGGTAGTCTTCTTTTATTTTGGTCCCATAGTCGGACCTTGATTGTACCTGGAAGTTGTAATGCCTTATTCATGTATTGTGTGGAGTGGCGATTGTAAGCCAACTATGTATCTTTTTCCCTTATGTATTACATGGGTTGTGTGAAGATTACCTCATTTGCGACATTGCTTTCAATGCGGTTATGCCTCTAAGTCATGCTTCGACACGTGGGAGATATAGCCGCATCGAGGGCGTTATAGCCTGCTCCCGCCTCCCATGGCTGGCTGCGCCTCCGCCGCCCTACCGTATGTACCCTCCAACGTTGGCCAGTCCCTCCCTCTATTCCCCCACACATCTTGTTATTCTCCAGCAACGTCAGCCCCAACACGCACCCGCACCCGAACCACTCAACCCTCGTACTCCCCTCTGCCTGCGACTAGACCGGCGCATCTTCCACGGCTCCTGTTCATTCCGTCCGAGGCCTTGCCGTCGTCCTCCGCCATGCGGCCTTGGTTTGCTCGCCGTGCATGGTGCGCCGCCCTCTTGTGTTGTGAACATCTTCAACAACCGAGAGGAACAAGGAGATGACTGTACGTGGAGAGGATGACAGTGGGGACCCACCAGCGTCATGGCAGTACGCAAGCAAGTGCCTCTATATTACAAGCCCAAAAATATGGTTCCTCCTAATGGTTGGACATCTGGGGCTCGTCAACGTAGTCAATAAACGAGAGAATTACACTACGAGCGGCTGACACCAGGGACCCAGCAGGTCGCGCAGTTTTTTTGAGGAACAAGTAGTTGTTATTTATACTAGTTTTAGTGACGGATCAGGGTAACAACAGGGTTGTGCGGGGGCTGTGGCCCATCTAGCTAGGGTTTTATTTATGTTTACCACATCATGAGCCCAGTTGTGTTTTTTTCTTGCTGAAAATGGCCAGCCCAGTTCTATATTTAAAGAAATACCCAAACGAGGCCTACTTGCTTTATCAGCCCTGCTGGGCTGCAAATCTTTCAAGACGAGGAGAGTTTCATTCGGTTTGCCCAGAAATGGGCTGTACATTTTTAAAATACATCAAACCGGCAATTAGTTTCAATTTTTTTTCATTACAAGATTTTAAATTCCATTAATTTTTATGCATGGACAATTATTTGGATTTTATATTTATATAAATTATTTTTCAAAATAGTTTGACTGTGAATCGATATTTCAGGATTAAAAATAGTTGACCGCGCCGAAATTTGCAAAATTTCGTATACTTTCTAACCGTGGCCACAATATGGGGTGTAATGCTAACAAAAAGAAGATGGGCTCCAAAAAAATTCTTAAGAATTAGCTAATGGGTTGTACATTATTAGAAATAATGCACACAAGAGCAGTGACTGTTGGATGTCCATCCAACGGCTGTCGTGCTTCTTCAATCTCTGCTCTTCCTGCTCCAGCCACTCAAACAAGCGCCGACGGGACTGCCTGCTCCCTCCTCCCGCGGCAGGCTATGCTTCCGCGCAGGCCTCACCGCCCCACCGTACTCCCATCGCTGGCCTAGCCATCCCTCTACTCACCCACACCTGCTGTTATTCTCCGGGGACGGCAGACGAACCAGTAAACCCCCGTACTCCTTCGCAAGGGAAACAACTGCCGAGTCTGCCCTGGCTCCGTGTCGTTCCCTTCCTAGGCCTCGCCGTCGTCCACCGCCCTGGTGCTCTCGGCGTGGCCTGGTCAACATGGTCAACGACCGACATGCATCTGAAGTGGACTGTATGTGGAGAGGCTGACAGCTGGGTCCACGGCCGCACGCAAGGAAATGCCTCCTTATCACGCGCAAAATAATGATTCCTCCACCTGACATCGGGGACCCACCTAAAGGGCCTCTGTATTTCGTGAAAAAAATGTTACCACCGCTGACAGCTCGGACCCACCAGCTATATATTCGCACGCAAGGAAGTGCCTCCTTATTACGCACAAAAAATGAAGACCCCCTGCTAGCTGGGACCCACCATAGTGGGTGGCTGACTTGTGGGCCTACTAAGTTGACGGGGACGGAGGGCTTTGTCAACTTAGTTAATATGAACGATTCTAGCTCCAGTGACCATACGACGTCCATCCAACGGCCATAGTGCTTCTTCAACCTCTGGTCTTCTTGCTCCAGCCGCCCAAAGCAGCGCCGGTCATGCCACCTGCTCCTGCCTCCCGTGGACGGCTGTGCTGCCGCGGAGGCCTCACCGCCCCCATACTACTCCCACCGCTAGCCAGGCCATCCCTCCACTCGCCCACACCCCTTGTTATTCTGCGGCGACGGCAGCCTCACACCGCAGCCGAACCAGTGAACCATCGTACTCCTCTCCGCATGGGCATCCACTGCAGCGTCTTCCCCGGCTCAGCGTCGTCCCCTTCCTAGGCCTCACCGTTGTTCACCGCCTTGGTGCTCTCGGTGCGGCGTGGTCAATGTGGTCAACGACCGACTTCCATCGAAAGAGTACAATACATTGAGAGGCTGACAGCTGGATCCTCGGCCGCAGCTGGGTCCACGGTCACAACCCAGTTTTTTGTGATTTGCCAAGTAAGTCGCTTTGTCAGGCCTGTTGGGCTGCAAATCTTTCAAGACGAGGAGAGCTTCATTCGGCTGGCCGAGAAAATGGCCTATCAGTAATGAGAAATGGGCTGTACATTTTTAAAACACATCAAACCGAATATTAGTTTCAAATTTCTTTTTTTCATTTCGAGATTTTAAATTTTATTGATTTTTATGCGTGGACAATTTGTTGGATTTTATATTGATATACATTTATTTTTAAAATCAGTTTGAATGCGACTTGAAATTTCAAGATTAAAAACAGTTCAGACCGCACCGAAATATGCAAAATTTCGTATAATGTGTTAACCGTGACCACAATATGGGGTGTAATGCTAACAAAAAGAATATGGGCTCCAAAAAAACCTTAAGAATTAGCAAATGGGCTGTAAATTATTAGAAATAATGGCAGATGGGCTGTATGTTGTTTTCCACATATTTGAGGCTTTCCTAAAAAAAAGGTTGACGCACAAGTAGGGACTGTTGGATGTCCATCCAACGACCGTCGTGCTACTTCAATCTCTCCTCTTCCTGCTCCAGCCGCTCAAACAAGCACCGGCGGGACTGCCTCCTCCCTCCTCCCGCGGCCCGCTGTGCTGCCGCGCAGGCCTCACCGCCCCACCATACTCCCATCGCTGGCCTAGCCATCCCTCTACTGTCACAACCCCAGAATATTGCTTGTACTAGTTGCATGTTAGAGCACTCATGCATCATGTCTAAATTTCTGAAACTTGGAATTGAGGAAAGTGGAAGCCTCAAAAACTTAAATAAAAGAAGGGCAAATAACCCTGGAAATCTCATTCTTTGTTTCCAAGATGTCCTTTTGCAATGTTTGAGAATTTTGGCAAGAGCTATATATCAGACCAAAATTTAGGAACATTTTTAAGGAATTATTTTTGGGACTTTGAATTTAAATCAATAGCTATTTGAATTTGAACTTATATTCATATAACTAGAATATATTTTCAAATGCTTCTGAAATAATTTATGTGCCTTGGAAAAGTCTATGAAGCAACATAAATAAATTCAGAGGAAGTTTGGCACTTGTTTGAATTTTGTTTGAATTCAAACAGTGGAAAATGAACTAAAGGAAATAACAGAAAACTAAATAAATAGAAAATAGCCGAGAGAGAGAAACTCACATGTGCAACCCACCAAAGAGGCCCAGCCCACTAGCTCCAGCGAGCTTCTTCAAGCTGCTGCCAGTAGGAGCAGCTGCGTGCCAGGCGCGCAGCGGGCCGCGCTAGCTCCTCCCTGCCTGCCTACCTCTCCCCGGCTCTTCTAGCGACGCCACGGAGATGCCCCGAAACCCCTCTCTCCTCTCGCTCACTCGCTGCTCTCTCTCCCGTCCCATGTCTTGCTCTCTTCCCCATCACCGAGAGTGCCCGTCGCCGCCGCTCGCTGCCACCGCATCCACCGACCACCCTCGACCCCTCTCCATCTCCGAGAGCTCCGCCATCGTCTACTACGTCTCCTCCGCGAAGGAAGCAAGCCCGGACGCCCAGAAGCATCACCATCAAGCTCGTCCCCGCTGCCTCTGCCGGAGAACGCCGCTGCCGTTCCGTCGTCACCAAGCCGTCCTCGAGCCCACTTAGCGTCTCGTCCAACTCCTTGTGAGATCCTCTTCTCTCCCCCTCACTCCATGCACTCGATTTTGTCCCCTAGCTAGCTACCCCGCCGGACCCGAGAGCTCACCACTGCCGGACCTCACACCGTCGCGGCCAGAGCCCGTTTCCATCGCTCTTGAGTACGTGGACGTGCTCCTAGCATCTCCAGGGAGCTAACCCGCAGCCCATCCTTCTCCCTAGCACACCGCAGCATCGCGCCCGCACGCACCCGAACTCCAGCCGCCACCTAGATCGCAGCTGCCATCGCCTTAGACCACTGCAGCCCCCCTGGTTGGTCCATCAGATGCGCGCGAGCGTCAGCTCGCCGTAGAGGCCAACTGCGTCGCAAACTGCCGCCTGTAGCGCGAGCCCGAGCAACTCTGGCGAGCCTCCGCCGCGAGATGTGGTTGCCGGTGCTTAATCCGGCGATGCTGACGTGGCATGATTAGATTTGGTGCTAATCACCCAGTTAATCAACCCCGAGTCGATGACATGTGGGACCCGCACTGTTAGTGACACAATTAAAGTTAAAATAACCCTGTTAACCCCCTGAGTCAATGACAGGTGGAGCCAACCAGTAATAGTTGACTTTGGTCAACGCTGACGCCACTGCTACCTCTTGAGCTTGCGTTGGATTTCCCCGAAGAGGAAGGGATGATGCAGCAGAGTAGCGTAAGTATTTCCCTCGGTTTTTGAGAACCAAGGTATCAATCCAGTAGGAGGCCACGCTCAAGTCCCTCGTACCTGCACAAAACGATAGCTACTCGCAACCAACGCGATTAGGGGTTGTCAATCCCTTCACGGTCACTTACGAGAGTGAGATCTGATAGATATAATATTTTTGGTATTTTTGGTATAGAGATGCAAAGTGAAAAGTAAAAGGCAAAGTAAAAAAGCAAAGAAAGATTAAAGTGATGGAGATTAATATGATGAGATTAGACCTGGGGGCCATAGGTTTCACTAGTGGCTTCTCTCAAGAGCATAAGTATTCTACGGTGGGCGAACAAAATACTGTTGAGCAATTGACAGAATTGAGCATAGTTATGAGAATATCTAGGCATGATCATGTATATAGGCATCACGTCCGTGACAAGTAGACCGAAACGATTCTGCATCTACTACTATTACTCCACTCATCGACCGCTATCCAGCATGCATCTTGAGTATTAAGTTAAAAATAGAGTAACACTTTAAGCAAGATGACATGATGTAGAGAGATAAATTCATGCAATATGAAATAAACCCCATCTTGTTATCCTCGATGGCAACGATACAATACGTGCCTTGCTGCCCCTTCTGTCACTGGGAAAGGACACCGCAAGATCGAACCCAAAGCTAAGCACTTCTCCCATGGCAAGAACTACCAATCTAGTTGGCCAAACCAAACGGATAATTCGAAGAGACTTGCAAAGATAACCAATCATACATAAAAGAATTCAGAGAAGATTCAAATATTATTCATAGATAGACTTGACATAAACCCACAATTCACCGGTCTCAACAAACACACCGCAAAAAGAAGATTACATCGAATAGATCTCCACAAGAGAGGGGGAGAACTTTGTATTGAGATCCAAAAAGAGAGAAGAAGCCATCTAGCTACTAACTATGGACCCGAAGGTATGAGGTAAACTACTCACACTTCATCGGAGAGGCTATGGTGATGTAGAAGCCCTCCGCGATGACGGCCCTCTCCGACGGAGCTCCGGAACAGGCCCCAAGATGGGATCTCATGGATATAGAAAGTTGCGGCGGTGGAATTAGGTTTTTGGCTCCCCTTCTGATCGTTTGGGGGTACGTAGGTATATATAGGAGGAAGGAGTATGTCGGTGGAGCACCGAGGGGCCCACGAGGCAGGGGGCGCGCCCTAGGGGGGGGGGGGCGCCCCCACCCTCGTGACCGCCTCTCTGATGCCTTGGCGTAGGGTCCAAGTCTCCTGGATCACGTTCGGTGAGAAAATCACGTTCCCGAAGGTTTCATTCCGTTTGGACTCCGTTTGATATTCTATTTCTCCAAAATACTGAAATAGGTAAAAAACAACAATTCTGTGCTGGGCCTCCGGTTAATAGGTTAGTCCCAAAAATAATATAAAAGTGGAAAATAAAGCCCAATATAGTCCAAAACAGTAGATAATATAGCATGGAGCAATAAAAAATTATAGATACGTTGGAGACGTATCAGCCACCCTGACTTAGTGCTGAGGTTTTCTGGAATTTAAAATAAATCAGAAATGATTTATGAATATCAGAAAACAACCTAAACTTCAAAAATTCATAGAAGTTAAACCGTAACTCCAAATGAAATAATTTATATATGAAAACTTATCAGCAAAATATGAAGAATCTGTTTATGGAACTTTCATGCATGTTTGAACAAGTTAACCTCACTGGATAGGATAAATCATGATTAGGGCAATTTATGAACTAGCATTTGGAGTTGGAGTTTAACCTTGTTTGAATTCCACTTCAATTAACTTGACTAGATATTGCATTAGGTGAATTCAGTACCTTAACATGACATGTTATTCATGTGAATGTGCATTGCATCGATTGCATTCTTTCTCTATTTACCGGTGTTGTTCCCTCTCAGTGGACGTTGTTCCAACGTTGAGTTCGATGACACCGATGAAGAGCTATACTATCTTTAGAAGTGCCAGGCAAGCAAAACCCCCTTGTTCATTCCGATACAATCCCACTCTCTCGCTCATGCTCTCTTTTACTACATTAGGACAACAGCGATTCAACTGTTACATGCTGCGGTAGTTGAACCCCTTTCCTCTGCATGACCTATCATTGCCACAGTAAATAGATGAAACCCACTAGCATGAGTAGGAGTTGTTTGAGCCCTAATGTGCCCACTCATTCATGCTTGTTTGTCATGCCTACTATTGCTTAGAGTTGTGTCAGGTCTGATTCATCGGGGATGAATTGGAATGTGGTGAACATGTCCTACTGTTGAGAGCTAAGTGTGTGAACACGATTTGGTAAAGGTAGCGGTGAGAGGCCATGTAGGAGTACATGGTGGGTTGTCTCATTGAAACCGTCCTCAGGAACTGAGTTATGTGTTTGTGATCCATGAACAGTTACTACCACACATTGGGCTCCGGGCACTCCAAGCTCTCTCGACTTATTAATCAACCTGATCTGTGTCCAGGAGTTGCAACTAGTTTCTGGTGTTTGTAGGTAGTGTTAGTAGTCTACCAAGTGGCACCCGGTACAGGTGGGCTTGGGACAGACTAGGCACCGTGGCCGGGTATACCAAGCGTCGCCCGTTTGGTGGGCTTGGGAACCCTGTACACATCGTTTGGGGCCGTGAGCGACACCCCAGCCGGATCTCCTTGCGGATGGAACCCAAATCGGTGATAAACCTGGACTAGAGACTTGCGTGGTTAGTCAGGCCGTGGCCGACTCCCTCGCCAGGCTTCCACTTGAAGGTTGCCGAGATACACGACATGTACATGGTGGTATGTGGCGAGAGTGTGTGTGAAGAAGTACACCCCTGCAGGGTTAACATGATCTATTCGAATAGCCGTGTCCGCGGTAAAGGACTTCTGGGTTGCCTGTACAGTTCATAGACAAGTGAAAGTGGATACTCTAAAATGCGCAAGATAAGCGTGAGTGCTATGGATGGCCTTCTCGTAGGGAGACGGGAGCGGATCCATAGTGGTGTATTGATATGGTGAATATGTGGACTCGTGTGCGCCACCTCAAAGAGTTACTTGCAATCGTAGTTTAGGATAGCCACTGAGTCAAAGCTGGCTTGCTGCAGTTAAACTCCACCAACCCCTTTGTTGATACTGATGCAAATGTAGATAGTTTTGATGTAAGTCTTGCTGGGTACATTTGTACTCACGTTTGCTTAATTTATGTTTTTGCAGAGAGACTTCAGCCTCGCTAGTAGTTCCGCGTGGACATCGACGTTTAGCTACCTTAGCTACGATCTTGTACCCTTGGGAGGGTCTTGTAGACAGTCAGGCTTCTTAGCCTTTTTCTTTTGTAGTTGTCTGTACCCAGACAAGATAAGCTTCCGCATGTGCTTGTTGCTTGTATGACTTGAATGCTGGGTCTTCAGACCCATGTTTGTAATATCTGGCTCTTCAGAGCCTAATGAATAAATACTTTGAGTTGTAGAGTTTTGTTGTGATGCCATGTTGTATTTACACATATCGGGCATATTGTGTGTATGATTGAAATGCTTGGTATGTGTGGGATCCGACAACCTAGTTGTTTATCCTTGGTAGCCTCTCTTATGGGGAAATGTAGTCTAGTGCTTCCACTGAGCCATGGTAGTCTGCTACAGCCCGTTTACCGGAGTCCTGCTAGCCCAGTTACTACTGCTCCGGAACACTTAGACTGGCCGACATGTGTCCCACTTCGTTCCTGTGTCTGTCCCTTCGGGGAAATGTCACGCGGTGATTTCCGGAGTCCTGCTAGCCAGCTACAGCCCGGGTTCCCGGAGTCCTGTTAGCCCAGTTGCTACAGCCTGGATTGACACGCTGATGACCGACACATTCATTGCTGGGTCATGTATGTCTGTCCCTGTAAGTTGGTGCCATTTTGGGTTCACGACTAGTCATGTCGGCCCGGGTTCTCTGTCATATGGATGCTAGCGACACTATCATATACGTGAGCCAAAAGGCGCAAACGGTCCCGGGCCAGGTAAGGTGGCACCCGTGGGAATACCGTGCGTGAGGCCGCAAAGCGATATGACATGTTACATGGTACATCGGTGTGACTTAGGATCAGGTTCCCGGCATCTACTCACCCACACCTGCTGTTATTCTCCGGCGACGGCAGACGAACCAGTAAACCCTCGTACAGTCGTACTCCCCTCCGTGTGGGAAACAACTACCGAGTCTTCCCTGGCTCCATGTCGTTCCCTTCCTAAGCCTCGCCATCGTCCACCGCCCTGGTTCTCTTGGTGCGGCCTGGTTAACGTGGTCAATGACCGACATGCATCTGAAGTGGACTGTACGTGGAGAGGCTGACAGCTGGGTCCACGGCCGCACGCAAGGAAATGCCTCCTTATTACGCGCAAAATAATGATTCCTCCACCTGACATCTGGGACCCACCGAAAGGGCCGCTGTATTTCGCAAAAAAAAAACGTTACCGCCGCTGATAGCTCGGACCCACCAGCTATATCTTCACACGCAAGGAAGTGCCTCCTTATTACGCACAAAAAATGAAGACCCCCTGCTAGCTGGGACCCAGTATAGTGGCAGGCTGACTTGTGGGCCTACTAAGTTGACGGGGACGGAGGGCTTTCTCAGCTTAGTCAATATGAACGATTCTAGCTCCAGTGACCGTACGATGTCCATCCAACGGCCATAGTGCTTCTTCAACCTCTGGTCTTCTTGCTCCAGCCGCCCAAAGCAGCACCGGTCGTGCCGCCTGCTCCTGCCTCTCGTGGCCGGCTGTGCTGCCGCGGAGGCCTCACCGCCCCCATACTACTCCCATCGCTGGCCAGGCCATCCCTCCACTCACCCACACCCCCTGTTATTCTACGGCGACGGCAACCTCACACCGCAGCCGAACCAGTGAACCCTCAAACTCCTCTATGCATGGGCATCCGCTGTCGCGTCTTCCCCGGCTCCGCTTCGTCCCCTTCCTAGGCCTCGTTGTCGTCCACCGTCCCGGTGCTCTCGGCGCGGCGTGGTCAACATGGTCAAGGAACGGCTTCCATCAGACATGGACTACACATGGAGAGGCTGACAGCTGGGTCCACGGCCGTAACAAGGAAGTGCCTCCTTATTATGCGAAAAATAATGATTCCTCCACCTGACAGCAGGGACCCACCGGACGGCCCACCATATTTTGCGAAAAAATGTTTCCCCCTGACTGCTGAGACCCACCGGACGGACCACCGTATTTCGCGAAAAAATGTTCCCCCCGCTGTCAGCTCGAATCCACCGGAAGTGCCTCCTTATTATGCAGAAAAAAATGAATACCCCCTGCTAGCTGGGACCCACCTTGGTGGGAGGCTGACTTGTGGGCCTACTAAGTTGACGGGGACGGAGAGCTTTGTCAACTTAGTCAATATGAACGATTCTAGCTCCAGTGACTGTACGATGTCCATCCAACGGTCATAGTGCTTCTTCAACCTCTGGTCTTCTTGCTCCAGCCGCCCAAAGCAGCGCCGGTCGTGCCGCCTGCTCCTGCCTCCCGTGGCCGGCTGTGCTGCCGTGGAGGCCTCACCGCCCCCATACTACTCCCATCGCTGGCCAGGCCATCCCTTCACTCAACCACACCCCCTATTATTCTGCGGCGACGGCAACCTCACACCGCAGCCGAACCAGTGAACCCTCAAACTCCTCTACGCTTGGGCATCCACTGCCGCGTCTTCCCCGGCTCCGCGTCGTCCCATTCCTAGGCCTCGCTGTCGTCCACCGCCCTGGTGCTCTCGGCGTGGCGTGGTCAACATGGTCAAGGAACGGCTTCCATCAGACGTGGACTGCACATGGAGAGGCTGACAGCTGGGTCCACGGCCGTAGCAAGGAAGTGGCTCCTTATTACATGGAAAATAATGATTCCTCCACCTGACAGCAGGGACCCACCGGACGGGCAACTGTATTTCATGAAAAAACGTTTCCCCCTGACTGCTGGGACCTACCAGCTAGATCTTCGCATGCAAGGGAGTGCGTCCGGGCAAAAAAATGATTCGCCCCCCTAACTGTTGGGACCCACCAGCTACATCTTCGCACGCAAGGAAGTGCCTGACCGTCGGGACCCACCTGGTCGAAGCGTACGTAGCGTTGTCATTCTGGTTGCGAACGTGTACGTACGTACTGGTCGATGCAGAGGTGCGCACGTGTCGTAGTAGAGGCGTGCACGTAGCATGTACATGTACGTACAACGGCCAGTGTGCAAGAAAGAAAATACGACCACGTACATACATACGGGCGGGTCTCGAATGCCTAGTCACGCATACATACGGCCAGGGCTCACGTACATGGCTGGGTCGGAACGGAGAAACTGCGTCGTCGTCGTGTTCATGGGGAGGCAACGAAATGCGTCGTGTTCATCAGGAGGCAACGGAACGTGTGGGAACCAACAGGCTTGGGCGGAACAGCAGATGGAAACGAGGCCTGGCATACCGCACAACGGAGGAAACGGCCTTGTGTTTGACCGACCATGTTTGAAACAGGATCCTGTTCATTAGGAGGGGTCTGGCGTACCGCAAAACGGAGGAAACGGACCTCCTACGGTCGAAACGGGGGTCCTGTTGATCGGGAGGGGTGTGGCGTACCGCAAAATGGAGGAAACAGACTTGTGTTGGAGCGCTACAGTCGAAACGGGGGTCCTGTTCATTGGGAGGGGTGTGGCGTGCCGCAAAACGGAGGAAACAGGCTTGTGTTGGAGTGCTACGGTCGAAGCGGGGGTCCTGTTCATCAGAAGGGGTGTGGCGTACCGCAAAACGGAGGAAACGAACTTGTGTTGGAGCGCTACGGTCGAAACGGGGGTCTTGTTCATCGGGAGGGGTGTGGCGTACCACAAAATGGGACTCCACGGGAAACTGCTCATCTCCACCATCGACCCCCTCCAGCCTCCACGGGCTACTATTCATCCACCGTCGACCTCCTCCAGCCCGCACTTGCGACTGTTCATCCACGAGCTCTTGTTCATCCAGCCTCCACCGCATGCTACTCCACTGGCTACTGCTCAACCAGCCCTCTCCACGGGCTCCTATTCAACCACCCCTCCACGGGCTACTGTTCATCCAGCTCTCCACCGTCTACTATTCATCCAGCCCTCCACGGGGTGGTCCTGTTCATCCAACCCTCCACGGGGTCCTGTTCATCTAGCCCCAACCGACTCGATCGATCGGGGTCCTGTTCATCCAGAGGCAACACCATGGGGTCCTGTTCATCCACCCCCACCGGGAACTGTTCATCCAACCCCCCCAGCAACACTCACTGTTCATCCAGAGGCAGCATCGATCGGCTTCAGTTAGCAGCAGTAGCGAAGGAATCGATCGCTCGGGTTCAGTAACGCGTAGCCTGCAGTGCAATCGCTCGGGTTCAGTAGGAAAACGCCTCACCCGGGTTCAGTTAGAGCCCAACGCCTCGCACCCATGCGCGTGCGTGTACGAGAGAAATGCGCAAACCTCCGTGCATCGCTCGGCCCCGACCACCCGCCGTAACCGGGAACACCTCGATATTTTCCTCGCCCTCGCTTCTACCATAGTTTTTTCCGTCATGGACGACCCAAAGAATGTCATGCAGCTACGTCTCCGGCCTGCCCAGGATGAAAAGCCCATTTTCTGTCATGATTTTTTGTCATAGAAGTAGGAGCCCACCACATCTATGATGATACCGGGTTTTGTCACAATTATCGTCATAGAAGTGTCATAAGTATGACAAAAAAATTCGTTCGGCCGAAAATGTCACTGATGTGTCTTTTTTTTGTAGTGGGTGCATACTCAGGGAGAACACTTATACCTTGAAATTTTAGTGAGGGATCATCTTATAATGCTACCGCTGTATACTAAGCAAAATAAGATGCATAAAAGATAAACATCACATGCAATCAATATATGTGACATGATATGGCCATCATCATCTTGATCCTTTGATCTCCATCTCCAAAGCACCGTCATGATTTCCATCGTCACTGGCTTGACACCATCATAGCTTCGTTGTTGTCTCGCCAACTATTGCTTCTACAACTATCGCTAATGCATAGTGATAAAGTAAAGCAATTACATGGTGATTGCATTTCTTACAATAAAGCGACAACCATAAGGCTCCTGCCAGTTGCTGATAACTTTTACAAAACATGATCATCTCATACATCAACGTATATCACATCATGTCTTGACCATATCACATCACAACATGCCCTGCAAAAACAAGTTAGACGTTCTACTTTGTTGTTGCAAGTCTTACGTGGCTGCTATGGGCTTCTAGTAAGAACCGTTCTTACCTACGCATCAAAACCACAATGATGTTCCAACAAGTTTGCTGTTTTAACCTTCAACAAGGACCAGCCGCAGTGAAATTCGATTCAACTAAAGTTGGAGAAACACACACCCACTAGCCACCTTTATGCAAAACAAGTTGCATGTCTGTGGGTGGAACCGGTCTCATGAACGTGGTCATGTAAGGTTGGTCTGGGCCGCTTGATCCAACAATACCGCCGAATCAAAATAAGACGTTGGTGGTAACCAGTATGACTATCAACGCCCACAACTCTTTGTGTTCTACTCGTGCATATCATCTACACATAGACCTAGCTCGGATGCCACTGTTGGCAAACGTAGCATGCAATTTCAAAAAAATTCCTACGCTCATGCAAGATCTATGTAGGAGATGCATAGCAACGAGAGGGGGAGAGTGTGTCCATGTACCCTCATAGACCAAAAGCGGAAGCGTTAGTTTAACGCGGTTGATGTAGTCGAACGTCTTCTCGATTCAACCAATCAAGTACCGAACGTACGGCACCTCCGAGTTCTGCACACGTTCATCTTGATGACGTCCCTCAAACTCTTGATCCAGCAACGTGTCTAGGGAGAGTTTCGTCAGCATGACGGCGTGGTGAAGGTGATGGTGAAGTGATCCACGCAGGGCGTCACCTAAGCACTACGACAATATGACGGAGGAGTAAACGATGGAGGGGAGGGGGCGCCGCACACGGCTTGGAACAATTGATGTGTGTTAGAGGCACCCCCACCCCCGTATACAAAGGAGGGAGAGGGGAGGAGGCCGTCCTAGGCGCACTCCAAGTGGGAGGAGTCCCACTTGGCCTCCTAGTAGGATTCACCCCCTTCCTTTTATCGGAGGAGGAAAGGGGGAAGGAGAGGGAGAAGGAGAAGGAAAGGGGGCCGCCGCCCCCTCCCCTAGTCCAATTAGGACTCCTCCCTTGGGGGAGGGGGGGAGCCGCCCCTTATGGGCTGGCCTTCCTCCCTCCTATGGCCCATATGGCCCATATCTTCCCCCGGGGGGTTCCGGTAACCCCCCGGTACTCCGATATGTACCCGATACATTCCGAAACACTTCCGGTGTCCGAATACTATCATCCAATATATCAATCTTTACCTCTCGACCATTTCTAGACTGCTCGTCATGTCTGTGATCTCATCCTGGACTCCGAACAACATTCGGTCACCAAATCACATAACTCATAATACAAATCATCATCAAACGTTAAGCGTGCGGACCCTATGGGTTCGAGAACTATGTAGACATGACCGAGACACCTCTCCGGTCAATAACCAATAGCGGAACCTAGATGCTCATATTGGTTCCTGCATATTCTACGAAGATCTTTATCGGTCAAACCGTAATGACAACATACGCAATTCCCTTTGTCATCGGTATGTTACTTGCCCAAGATTCGATCGTCGGTATCTTCATACCTAGTTCAATCTTATTACCGAAAAGTCTCTTTACTCGTTCCGTAATGCATCATCCCGCAACTAACTCATTAGTCACATTGCTTGCAAGGCTTATCATGATGTGCATTACCAAGAGAGCTCAGAGATACCTCTCTGACACTCGGAGTGACAAATCCTAATCTCGATCTATGCCAACCCAACAAACACCTTCAGAGATACATGTAGAGCATCTTTATAATCACCTAGTTACGTTGTGACGTTTGATAGCACACAAGGCATTCCTACAGTATTCGGGGGTTGCATAATCTCATAGTCAAAGGAATATGTATAAGTCATGAATAAAGCAATAGCAATAAAACTTAACGATCATTATGCTAAGCTAACAGATGGGTCTTGTCCATCACATCATTCTCCTAATGATGTGATTCCGTTCATCAAATGACAACACATGTCTATGGTTAGGAAACTTAACCATCTCTGATTAACGAGCTAGTCTAGTAGAGGCATACTAGGGACACTGTGTTTTGTCTATGTATCCACACATGTATCAAGTACCGGTTAATACAATTCTAGCATGAATAATAAACATTTGTCATGATATAAGGAAATATAAATAACAACTTTATTATTGCCTCTAGGGCATATTTCCTTCAAATAAACCTCGCCATTTTACCCTTAATGGCAACAATTCAAGTACATGTCTTGTCCCCTTCTATCACTGGGATATAGAGCACCGTAAGACTGAACCCATTAGAAAGCACCTCTCCCACTGAAGATAATTTAATCTAGTTGGCCAAATCAAACGGATAGATCGGAGAGAAATACAAAGCTATAACAATCATGCATAATAAGGTTCAGAAAAGACTCAATTACTTTCAATGATCTGATCATAAAACCATAATTCATCGGATCCCAACAAACACACCGCAAAAAATATTACATTGGATAGACCTCTAAGAAGATTGAGGAGAACATGGTATTGAAGATCAAAGAGAGAGAAGAAGCCATCTAAGCTACTGGCTATAGATCCGTAGGTGTGTGGTGAACTACTCATGCATCATCGGAAGGAAACAAGGATGATGTAGAAGCCCTCTGTGATTGATTCCCCCTCCGGCAGAGTACCGAAAAAGGCCTCCAGATGGATCGTGGAAGAACAGAAGTTTGCGACGACGGAAAAAGTGTTTTAGGTTGCTCTTTGTTGGTGTGAGAATATTTGAGAATTTATAGAGATGGAATTAGGTCAAAACGAGCTATGAGGGGCCCATGTGCTCAGGGGGCGTTCCTTATGAGCTATGGCCCTCTCGTATATCTTCTGGCCTCCTCCCAAAGCTTCTAGGGCCCCTTCTGGTTAAGAAAAAAATCACCGTAAAGTTTCATCATGTTTGGACTTGGTTTGGTACTGATTTTCTAAACAGCCAAAAACAAGCAAAAACAGGAACTAATACTAGGCACTTGATTAATAGGTTAGTCCCAAAATGATATAAAATAGCATATATACCATCCAAGATTGATAATATAAAAGCATGTAACAATAAAAAATTATAGATATGTTGGAGACGCATCCGCAAGATCGCACACCATCATACCCTTGGTTGCGGATGCCGAGCCGGCTGATAGTGGAGCGGTGTCCCAAAAACCACCGACACTTGACGCACCCGCAAGGAGGAGGGTCTCCACCCATGCAAGCACCACCCGGACCACGCCTAATTCCACCTACCCGGAGGGAGAGCTCCGACTCTCCCCGGGTCCAAACCGGTCCACCCGAGAACGAGTCCCTGATCCAAAGCCACCATCACTGCATGAGTAGCCGGTGCCGCACTAGCACCAAGCCCGCCCCTCCTCCCCTCACCGCCACTTGTGGACGTCGTTGGGAAAAGCCCGCGCAACTCGGTGGTTGATACGTCTCAAATGTATCTATAATTTTTTATTGTTTCATGCTATATTTATATCACTTTGGCGTAGTTTTATCATTAATTTATATTATCTTTCGAGATTAAAATATTATTCCGGTGCCTAGTGCCAATTGCTTTTTTTGAACTTTGCAGGAAAATAAATTTTTCCGGACTAGAAAAATCCAGAAAAAAGCCACCTAAAGTTTCAAGTCCAGAAGCTTCCAAGGGTAATGGAGATAGGCCGGGGGCTGCCTGTGGCCCCTACATGCCCTACTGCATGCCCCCTGGGGCTCCGATCCACCGCCTCTTGGTCCTTTGTAACTAGCAAAGGTAGTGAGACTGACAACCTCACTAGTCTTATTGGGGGCACAAGGAAGTTTTATTTTGTGTGTGCAGGTACTGATTGTTGGTTGTAATCGCTTAACTCCTATTGGTTCAATAAAACTTGAGGTCACTTAAGGAGAATTGCTGCTTGCTATAAACCCTTGCACTTGGGGCCCAACAACTTCCTAGTACATAGGAAGCAGTAGGTGGCAGGGCCCTTTCCTCCACCTGTTTGAGCACCAACGGAGTTGTCGAGTTATCTCAGTGAGATTTTAGGCATTGCCCTCGCATTGGTGCACGCACTAGTGGGGGTGGTCGCGTTTCTAGCATGAGGAGGCACATGCAGGTAGTGCGGTGAGGCTGCGTGAAGGGGTTGCGTATCTGGCAGTTCTGAGGGAGACCGCTCAAGTTCGTGGTGGCCATGACTGACACAGTCGTGCAGTCACGGAGGAGGCATGTAAAGGAGACATCAGGCTTGATGCAAGGCTTGCCAGCGAAGGGGTGTTGTGAGGTCAACGTCGGCTGCGGGCACAGATCTGACTAGGGCGGCGACATGATGGTTATGAGTGTGCATGGTTTTTTGCGGTGTGGCTTGCTGTGCGTGTGATACGTCTCAAATGTATCTATAATTTTTTTGTTAAATTCTATTATGTATCACTCTTGTATGATTTTTATACTTTTTATATTATTTCTCTAGACTAACCTATTAATTTAGTGCCTAGTGCCAGTTCCTGTTTTTTTTTGCATGTTTTTGGTTTCGTAGTAAATCCGTACCTAGGAAGGTCCAAACACGATAAAAATTTATGGAGAATTTTTCCGTAATATATGCAACAACAAAAGCTTGGGGGAGAGACCAGAAGACTCACAGGGCTCCAACAAGCCCAGGGGGAGCGGCCCGGGGGGCGCCGACCAGGCTTGTGGGGCCCACACATACCCGTTTGCACTAATTCTCGGCTAATATATTCCGTAATATTCTGAAACCCTCAAAATCTAGCTAGAAAGAATTTTATCGCTGCCACATGCCTCTGTTCCGAAGCGATCCCATCTGGAGTCCTTTTTCGGTGCTCCACCGGAGGGGTAAACCATTGGGGTGGCCGTCTTCATCAACCTTGCTAACTCTCTCTCTCTCTCTCTCTCTTGATCTTCAATGATGATCTGTGAGTAGTTCCCTTAGGACCTACATGTCCATAGTAGCAGCTAGATGGCTCTCTCTCTCTCTCTTGATCTTCAATACAATAATCTTCTCTAAGATCAATCCAATGTAATATTTTGCGGTGTGTAAGTTGGGATCCAATAAATTGTGGATTTATGATCAGATTATTCATTGAATTTATATGAATCTTTTCAGGTTACTTTGCTGTGTAATTTTATAGCTTTGTATTTCTCTCCGGTCTATCCTTCTACTTTGGCCAAGTTTGATTGATCTATTTTTAGTGGGAGAGGTGCTTTGTAGTAGGTTCAATCTTGTGGTGATCTTGTCCAGTCACAATAAGGACGAAGGCATGTATTGTATTGTTGATACTAAGAATAAAATGACGGGGTTAATCTTATTTCTAGGTTTTCTTCTGTCTACATTATGTCATCTTGCTTATTGTGTTACTCTGTTTTAACGAACTTAGTACTTTGAGATGCATGATACGTCTCCAACGTGTCTATACTTTTATTGTTCCATGCTATTATAGTATCAATCTTGGATGTTATATATATATATATATATATATATAGAGAGAGAGAGAGAGAGAGCATGGATTTGCTATCCACACTAGCTAGGGTGGTGGCTATCGGAACCGTTCAGGCGCGTTGAGATCCGCACCGTTGGGTGGATAAGGTTCAGCCTTTATGAATTGTTGAATTTCACCATTACCTAAGAGGAAAGTTCTGCCGAACCTTTTGGAAGGCATAGTCCAGGAATGGCAACCTAGTTCCTGACTTTTCAGGTGTATTCATAGCAAAAGGCTGATGTGCCTTTCACATCAGTCAGTGGTTACCAGGACCTACTTAGGGAAAATTTGAGCATTGACTGATGGGGTCATTTTTAGTAAAAGTTCCGAGCAGCGCTATGTTGGCCGTGGTATGTAAAATTTGCTATTTTTGTCTAGCTAAATGAGCACGGTTCCACACCTTTTGGACAGTAAATGAACTGTGGCTCGATGAACTTGTTACTGTAGCCGGAAAGTCCCGTCGAAAGCAGCCTAAAGTGTGAACAGTCAACAGAGGTAATGTCTTTTTTTGGCAAACAACAGAGGTAATATCGTTCCACCGATTCGGCCACAAACGCCACTGTCCACCTGCATGTAATTACTAATGCTAGCATCGGGTGTCCGCTTTGCTTTGCATGTAATTTTCTATTTGTTTGGCAGCTTTTTTACGGACTATTCTTTTTCTGCTGAGTAGTACTGGTTTTGTTTTTGCAGTACCTTGATCCGCCGAACAATTTAGTCCCTCAAATTGTCAAGTAAATTTCCATGCTGACACCAAGTCATGGGTTGGCGATGGGGTGCCATTGTACATTTAGCATCCAAGTACTAGGAGTACATTGCGTTCAAAGAGTTCATTCCTCACCTTTGCCCCCCTGCGCTCCAACAAACACCGTGGTTCAGGGGTCATCGTAACAAAAAATGGAGCCGTTTGGAGATGGTCACACAAGTAGATCAAGCCCTGCCGTCAGTGCTGCTCCGATGGAAGGCGTGTTTGCAGGAGCCATCGTCCCTGGTGCCGTCGACCTCGTCGGTGTTCATGCCATTCAGAACAGTGGGCAGCAGGTAATTACATTTTGCTATCGGACAGTTTTGTTTTTGCAAGTAAAGACTATTTTGCTGAGTATTAGATTTTTGTTTTCCAGCACATTGATCATCCAAAGAACTTAGTCCCTCTAACAACGGTATGCTTTTTTTGAGACAAACATCGGTATGCATAAACACCCATGCTATATTTTTGGCTTATTTGCTTCATGGGAAAACCCCTTCACGCATAGTGGTAGTAGGCCCGACTTCTTGGGATGATGTTGAACCATAGGGATATGACGGAAGAGATAAACTTCATCCTCGTTGACGGCACTGGAGCTATTGAGGCAAGGATATGGTATTGTTTCAGACCAGAAATACACTAAAATTCATAGAGAGCGACTGTCAATTTATCAATAAGCGTTTGGCATGACCATTTTCAGGACAATCGACTCGGAGTACATGCAGTCGTTGCGTTCAGTGAGGTAATTGCGTGGTTTTTTGTATATGAATGATATTTTTGGTAGCTCCAGCAGCCCCCCAAAATCCATCTCCACAGACATACTGTCCTTTTTCCTCGTCAAGCGAGGCGATCAAATCGTGAAGCTTCTTAACGCTGCACCTCGAGCTGATCGCAGGCACCTTTCCATTGTGCTGGTTCTGATCTTCTTTGTCTGACCTGACTCCACAACGCCACCTCCAGCAGGGAAACCAATGCCCTCTTCTTCTGATTCCTAGGATGCATCATCGATCCGTCGGGGTGCGCTCGGGCCCGAAGTGGGGATCCCGTACCCATCCATCCGGCGTCCAAACATGACAGCGAAAAAAGAGTCATGTAAAAAGAAGAAGAAGATTCACCATTACAAATTCCGTAGTGCCTTTTTCGACAGCTCGTTGCGTGGCGCAGCGGACAAAAAGATAATTTAGGTATCAAGTTTTTTTCTATAAGTCCACGCGTGAGTACAAGGTTAGAGATTATCGATGGATACATAACAAACTTGTAAATAAACTGGTGAGATTAAGAAATTGAATGCAAACATGATCCAGTTAGGAAATAGAACGGCACTGCACGTCACTGCATGATAGCTCCTGCGGCTCGGACATGAATCCTCCACTTGTTTCTATCATAAACTCTAGGGGGAGAGGGTCATACCTTAGATCTGCTAGCTGTGTGCCGCTGCCCTACGAACAAACGAAGTTCGTCGATCCACCTTACATCGATGAACATCTGCAAAGAAAGGGTGTGGTGGTTATGTGTGATCTAACGATGCGATGACATGGCATACGTGCGTTGTTATGAGAATGCATAATATGCTTTGTGAAGGGGCTCTTTTACCACTGACCCCGTATCAGCGGAGGGAGGGGGCTGAGTACCCGTGGCAAAAGCTCAAGCAAGTATAATCTAACGATGTGAAGACACGTTGTGAATGGGTTATGGAAACAATTGGAAAACTGACATGGTAGTACAATGTAAAACGGAGGGTCTTGTGCAATGACCAACTCATAGAGAGGGCTCTCATGCACAGAAAAAATGTGCCATCGGATGGATATGTACGGTTCCGACAATGTAAAACGGAGGTTCTTGTGCACTGACCAACTTACAAGACACCTGTGGCCAAAGCTCAAGCAAGTATAATCTAACGATGTGAAGACACGTTGTGAATGGGTTATGGAAACAATTGGAAAAGTGACATGGCATTACAATGTAAAACAAAGGTTCTTTTGTAACGACCGACTTATAGGGAAGGCTCTCGTGCACAAAAAGGTGCCCTTGGGTGGGTATTGCATGGTTCTAACAATGTAAAACAGAGATTCTTGTGCAATGACCAACTTAGAAGTTAGAAGGCTTTCGTCCACAAAAAATAGGGGTGCCCCTGGGTGGATGTGCATGGTTCCGACAATGTGAAATGAAGGTTCTTATGCAACGACCAGCTAATGGAGAAGGCTCTCGTGCACACACAAAAAGGTGTTGTTAGGTGGGTGTGCATGGTTCCGACAATGTAAAACAGAGGTTCTTATGTAAGTGTTGCGGTGATGCTATATCTAGCTATCTATCCCTCCACCCCTCTCTAGTCCTTTAACATCTAATTTAACTCGCACGCATCATTAAAAAATTACATGGGGGTCGAATTGTCTGGGTGGATGCAACGTCCGCCTTATACTGATGAACGTCCGCAAAGAAAGGGTGCGGTGGTTATGTGTAATCCAATTCTTGTTCCTTGGTGTTCCACCCTCCATATTTCTGGTGGACTAAATACATGTGGGATTTGACGTCCGCGACCCGGGGGTGCGCTTTTTGGTTTCGGTGGTGACGACTCGAGACAGGGGTGGGTCAAAGTTCGTATGTATCGGGGGGGGGCATGTTGGTTTGTTTTACAACCGGGCAGGGGCGGGGGCGGTCTTTGGTGCATGGGCGACGACTCTAGGGGAAGTAAAGGTTGCTCGACTAGCTCTGCGATGAGCAATGCTACAACGTGTGTATGGACACCATGTTTTTGGGTATACTGGTTTGAGGGGTGGCAGAGCTTGGTTTGGCATGTTATCCCTTATGGTTTCGGGGCTGCATGAAATCCTGAAAACTAACACTCATACGTGGTTCAAAAATTCACGCGGATTCGTCAAAACACATGCGTTGGTTTATTTGGCTGGGTTGCTTACTTATAGGGGTGACACAAAAAGAATTTTGTTGCTATAAAAAATAAATGTTGTAATTGCATCTCTCACTCTTTCTGGTCCTCTTTTCGGGTAAAAAAATAGAGATACTCATCGCACGGAAAAACAAGAAAAAACATTCCAATCGGGTTGTGTTTACTTTTGAGAAAAGAAAAACCGTTTTCAAAAAACATAAATGACGGAACAAAAAAATGTAGCACGAGCAAAGAATTTGCGTTGGCATAAAAACCAATAATATTTTAACATGGTACATCACAACAAAAAAAGTTGTTTGCTTCGAACGTACCAACATCAAACACTGAGGATACAAACGAAAATGTTACGCGCTGGTTCCCCCCGAGAAAGAGGTGGGAGATGAATATCCAGCTTGGGCTGCCAACTTAGTGTGATAGGCAAGACTTTGGTCACCACTAGGTTGTCGTTCCGGTGAAACAGGTGTGATGACTATAGCGTCTCTGTGTCGACGGTTGAATATGGAGAAAACTAAACGAATCCAGAGGAATTGATTTTTGTGCGAGGTACGCGGGTGACCTGTTCCTTCCACGCCTTTCTCCACATGGCATATCCCTTCTGGTGGCTCGATGAGCCGTGGGACCAGTCGCCGGCGCGGCCGGTGTGTCATTGTGAGGCGGCCTGGAGGTAGGTACCTACAGTGGCCGCCCGTGGTTTCTCAGACAAGAAAGAAAGGAAAGAAATGCGAGGGGCATTTGCTGCCTTTCGTGCGGCGTGGTTTCTCGCGCAAGAGAGAATATCGCTTGTACTATATTTACTTTCCAATAATGCGGCTAAACAAATACGTAGACGCCAATGGGATCTGATATTTGAATGGAAAACAATTGTTCGTTTTGCTTGGGGAAAGTGAGTGGTGGTCTGCCTACGTAGCTCGGTCTGGTTGGTTCTGTGGCTGTGACTTAGGATAGATAGCAGGCGCTGGCTGGGGTGGTTCGGAAGGTTGGGTGGTCGCCGCCGATGGCAAGCGGCGGCGACACCTGCGTGTTTGTCTCACGTGGACGGTGTGGAATCCAGCTGCCCAGGATCCTCTGTGGCATGGAGATCGGTGGCGTGGGTGGTGGCCTGTTAGACATTTTTTTGGTGCGGACAGTTGGACTTGGATGACTGGTGTGTCAGGTAAAGAAAATGACGTATTGCAAATCATTTGTCCATCATGACAAAAGGTAAACAACACATAAATTTGTTTTGAGATATATATAAAAATTAGTATTTGTTGTGCACACCAATACCTATGGGCTCGATATGGTGATTTTAAGTTTCTGAATTGTATAGTTTGTCTCGCCCTGAATGTATTGGGCAGTTTGTGTGGCTTTATACACTTAATAAAATTAGTCATACAAAAACAAGAGAAAAAAAATCATAACACGTTGATTTACTAAAAAACGGCGGTGGTAGGAGTTTCTCTTCAGGCGGTTCGTGGCGCCGTCTCACTCGCTCTCCGGGAGCATCTGCATCCGCGAGTGGCGGGCCCCTAGCAATGATGATATAGTCACCCCTTCTGGCTATGAGGAGGACCAGCAACACTAGCTGAACCGTCTCCTCTCGGAGGCGGCTCCGACAGACGAATAGTTCATCTGTCAGATGAAGATCATGTTGGAGCGTTCACGTGAAGCGGGAGCCGGCATCCCCACTCTGTTAGGCGAAGGTCCTGCACACGTCCCCACCACACAAACACGGGCTTCACTTTGCCAACCACGTGAAGCAAGAGCCTGCATCCCCCCGTCGCCTCCACAGCGTGACATATGAGCCCTCGCCGGCCCTGCCACATAGCCATTACGCGCAGGATCGACCGGTCCTCGTCGCCACCAAAGTGGCGTCGATGCATTATGAAGGAGGACTGCCACCCTACACTACCTTGGAGGGGGCTGTTACAGCGGTGCCTCCGGTTATAGGGTCGTGCTATCCAATGGCAGCACGCGGTGAGGGCAGTAGGTGACGTGCGACATGCACAATGCCTTTAGCCGCTTCGGGTTTGTCGCGAAGGACGTGCCGCCTTAATGGGTCCGCAACAACCTGGACCTCGCCATGCATTTGTCACCGTGTTCATGACTCGCTAGTGATGTGTGCGTAGTATCACAATGCAGCCGGTCTGGTTGGTGGGGTAAGATTTTAAATCCCGGCAACCCATATGAGCAATTTATTGCTTTTCGTTACACACAGACATAGAGTGTGGTTCGGGTAGGTGGACTGTCTAATGCCAGGAGTCTGGGTGTGGAGGGGAAGGGGGGCGGGGTGCGAACCCAGTGTGCTTGTGTTGGGGGGGGGTGCAGACGTGATTTTGCGTCCTCATACACCATTGGCTATTGGTCCCCTCTCCTCCCAATAATTCGAGCCGTCAGGATGGCAGCTATGATTTGGGCTTCTCGCCTAGTTCGGATAATCTCCCACATCTACATTCCTTCCTTCACACACAGCAACTGACTAGGTGCTCGATCGACTCTAGGGTCAGCGACGTCACCCCTGGGGGTGAAGTTTATGATGATCTCCGCCCTACGGATGCTACTCTGTGGACTCCTCCTCTCCTCCAGCTCCGAGGATTCCGGTTGCAATCCGGGCTTTGCGCCTAGCCCGGATATCATTAGGCAAACTGTGGGAGCTGTCTCATGCGTCCTCATATTCCGCGAGGGCATTGGATATCCGACCCTAGCTGAAAATTTGGCATAAACATTACACATTGGAACATCTTCGACCTAACAAAAGATGTGTTTTTTATTGTTTTCAATGTCTTTAGCATTTTTTTGTTCACCAGATACAAAATTAGCCCCGACATCAATTTGAATATCTGCATAAAAAGAACACCTTTGTCTGTTTTTCTCACCTTGAATATCCCATTTCTTATTTTGTTTGACAAGGTCTTTAATCCAAATGCACCAACGACGGATCACTCGATCAATCCATTCTTCCGTGCGTACACTCACTCACCTGACCCCAGGCCACATGTCCTAAACTTGCATGCGGGCGCATTTTAAAAATCATTGGCACGCGGGCGGGCGGGTGTGGCAGCAGCCCCATGCTTGCCCACATTCCATGCATGGCTCACGGGAGTGTCCGTCGGGTGGGGCGGCATCACGTCTGGATGTGTCTGGGCGTTAGTTTGTTTCCATTGGTTATAAACAAGCCTCCGTGCATGCACCCTGTTCGTCACCAGTGTTATGATAGCCATGGGTCAACTTTCCAGCAATAGCATGCGACAGTGCATTATGCTTAAGTTTAACCATGGGGTCTTCTAAATTGTACATGTGGCAGATCTGGTGGAATGTTGATGATATCCAACGGCCAGTAGTGCTCGGATTTGCCATCTCTACACTGTCGGATTAGCTTCATCCAGCGACCATCTTTCAAAGTTATTCGCACACTATAGTTCCTGTGCCATAGTTGTAGGGAAAAAAGCTACTAGTGGATTGTACTAGCTATTTAGGAATGGAAGATGTATACATGGAAGTTGTAGGGAAAGAGATGACATGGAGTATCTCAATTCCTATGAGTAGGGATTGGAAAAGAGATGTCATTTGGTTCACATCATAGGAACTTTTCTATTGAATCTAGAGATGATATGTATCTCAATTCCTATGAGGAGGGATTAGAAAAGAGATGTAATTTGGTTCATATCATAGGAACTTTTCTATTGAATATACGTTAATGTTTATTTTCCTTTGAAATTATGGGAGTATAGGAACCCATTCATATGAACCAAGTGGCTCTAAAGCTATAGAAATGATATCATGTTTATTTCCTTTGAAATGTGGAGTATATGAATCTATTCCTATGAACCAATTGGCTCTAAAGGAAAAAATCCTATAAAAATCATATCATATAGAGTTCCTATGATATTCCTCCACACCAAAGGATGGTTGAAATTGCTGCAGGTGATACGATGGTCTTTCTTTGTAGACTCCTCCCCCATCTTTATAGTTACCTCTCGAAGATGAATGAAATGATATATACAGGGTATTCTACATGTGCAATTTGGTACACGAAAACTCGGTAAAAAGTTTGCGAGGTTCGAATTTTCAATAAGCTACATGCAATGCATTTTGGAACGGAGGGAGCATACGACAGTTGGTAACACTCACATGGAAGATTTTTGTGTAGGAGGAGTGGCTGTTCTGTTAAATGACATGGCAAAACTGACACTGTCGGATGCTGATCTAACGGTTCTTATGGCGTTCGTCAGGAAAAGGCTTGTGGCGAACGTTTGTCGGATAATGATTTACGGACACATGCATTGCATTGATACATGCCCCCCCTCTCTCATGCACATGCACCCTCATGAGTCACGACTCTCCCGAGTCCTCTGGCACCCACCGTCTATCTGCAGGTAGACGTCACACACATATGTGCTCTTCACACCCTACCCTCAGAACTTCTAAAAAACAAAAGATGCCCCACACATTTTATTTTAGCTCACACGTCACACACTTATACTATTACTCTTGTGGCGAATATTCTTTGGCATAGTATATTGTACTCTCACAAAGAGAAGCGGTGCACGCACGCACTAGTTCTCTCACACCCACTCGCGGGTACACGCAGGAGCGCATTTTTTTGAAGCTGGTGCAACAAAATCACTCCACTATATATATAAGCAGGAGCCTTAGCGCTTGCTTTACTAGGGTTCCTCTCATTCACTCTCTCATGCTCTCTAGATCTAAGCAAGACATAGGTGGCCACACTCTCTCTCAGCTCATGACTGGTCACAAATCTGGCCGGACAACCTCGATCGGGGCAGGGGTGTAGGTGCATCGTTCATGCTGTCGCCAGCGGCGAGGGAGGAGACCAACGGCTGCCCGCGCGTCCCGATTGGCGGCCATGCCGTTCTCTCCGAGAGAGCACCGGCTTGGGAGGGCCTCTGACCCCTTCTTGCTCCCTGTGGTATTGTGGCCAAGATGCAGCCTCCCGACGCTGTCTTTGCCACATGCCGACGACCCTCAGGTATATATTCCTTCAAACCTGCCTTGCTCTACTGCCCCAGCTCCCCACTTGGCTTCGTGTGGATCTTTTTCTACTTCCGTCTGCTGTTCCAAAGACACCTACACTTTTACTATTATTAGAGGTAAAGTTAGTTCATACAGTCGACTCTAAGAGTTGGTTCAAATAGGGAAGAAAGTGGGAAAGCTGTAGCATGAATCTAGGACTTGGTTCTAAGAGGAAACGGGGGAAAGTAGTAGATACTGGCTACCCAACCGGTCTCTTGGTTGAAAAGACGAAGAAAGCATGGTGGATGGCGAAGGGTGGGGGGAAGTGGACCTATCTATTGGTTTAAAAGGGAAAGAAAGTGACGGGTGTTGGGGGACAAAGCAAATGAGAATGAGCAGGTCTAGATTTCCTGTGTTCACATAGGAAAATGTCGCCCAGGAGATCAAAAATGGGAAAAATGCAGACATGCTGCCTGAGTGTTTGCCGCTCTCGGAAACCACATCTACCTCACCACTTTATGCCCCTGCTGTCCCTACGCCCATATCGCTACCATTAATGTAAAATCACATGAAGCATTAAGCAATGCCACCTAATGTCACTATAAGTAATGGTCTAGTGCCTCCGATAAATTGAAGCAATGCCACCACCATTTTATGAAGTGCTTCCGTCTTGCTTTATTTCCCATGAATTGTGTTTTTGCAGTTACACTTAAATCTCACACCGCTAACATTGCTTCATCCTAGTGGAACTGCACAAATTTGATTGCACATTTACTGACCACGTGCTACTCTCATGACAGTAATACTAATGCTATTGTTCTACATGTTAATCTAGTGGCAGTGTTGATGTGATGTGATGCTACTTACTTAAGGACACTTTCATACTGTCAATCTAGTGCCAATTATAACACAATAGATGATGTTGTTAATCATACGCCACTGCAAATATCTGTCACTGTTTAAATAACCGTATTTCGTATTTGCGCAAATAGGGATGTCTGTCTCCATATCGTTTCAGGATGTCTGCCTCCGTATCGTTTCTATCCGCACAATCAAAAGCACACACCTCAGTTTTAGTAGAACTGCGCAAAATGAGAAGGCTATCCCTCGTTGCCTTTGTCTAACCACCCGTCTTCCAGGTATTCCTACATTGGTAGTTACTAGGTAGAATGACCAACACAATATAAAATAAGTTGATTCGTACATTTTACTTCCTGATTGCAGTGTAGGGACGAGCGAAAACAACTGCATCCTAGTCTGGAATGCACTTTCTACCAGTTCATCCATGGACTGAGGACTAGCTGGCACGGCTGCACGGTGGTTTTTTGGACAGGTGCGCGGACAAGAGGCATTGTGGTTTGCTTATTTTTGCAAATAGCGGTGCTTAAATTTAGTGGAATGCACAAGAATTTCACCTGGTCAGTACACTACATGGTTCAGTTCAGCATTACAGCTGAGAACACAATTATAATTGGTTATTCTAGAATGAGAGAACCTAACCCTGGATGGTGGCAACATGAAAAAACCAGAGTGAACTCCAGAAAATTTAAGCCTACCGGGAGGCCCTTTGCTCAGAGAAGCCTTGCTTGTTTTTTCCTGATTTGTAAACTTTCTCACAACTTTGTCTTTTGTTGTGAACTAGTACATGTTTATTATGTTCTATGAATCATCGAGATGTATAAAATTGCGTAACTTATGCTTTTCAAGTTTTTTATGAAGCCGAGTTTAATGTGAGTGTTCCACATGAACGCTGGACTAGCGTGTGAATGTTTGGAATTTACATTGTGGCCTCAGTTAACTGCATGAAACCACTGTAACAAGATACATAGTTGCTTATATGTCAGACATCAGATTGTTGATTGTTAGCTGGTCGATAGCCTAGTGTTGAAGCGAGTTGAGCCAATGTGCTGTGTTTTGCACAACTACTTACAAGTGGGGTAGCACCAACAGTGTTTACAAGTACTTATGTATACGTCGGTGCACAGTTCTCGAGCGAGTACTCTATTTCATCAAAACACACACTACTCGTATGATGAATCATGACAACTTATGTCTTACCATGCCATATTCATGAAAAAACTAGTGAGGACACATCTATTTCGGCAACAATTACGATGGTTCTCACATGATTCATGGGCACACAAAAGTAGCAGCAGTTCCCATAGACGGATTCAAACAGAGTACTAGCCCTAGAGGGCTCGATAACAAGCAAGGTTCAGATAATTAGACACAATCCAAACTACTATTAAACACTAGCTAGGGAAACTATTTCATGCCTCGATCTAATTTGGGTTGGACACAAGACGGACCTTGCCATGAACATCATCGAGGAAGTCTGACAGCAGCTCAATCCTATGAACCTTCATGAAGACAACCTTGTGGCCTTGCTACTCATAAACTTGTTTGTGGAGGCATGCCACGTCATCTTCCTGCGCAAGCTTGACAAGAACAATATGCCTCACAAACGAAGGAGTAGCTTTGAACTTCTTGTGCTTCAGTACACCCTGGACAACACGCCTGACAACAGTGAGGCTGTAATACAACTCTTCATTGGTATAAGCACAAATGGCTTCCAGGATCCAACAGCCTAAAAACTCTGTTTTCCCAGTGCGTATATTCAGGTCATCCACCTCACAGCGAGTGACTACAACCACACAATCCTTGTCTGCAACAGGGCTATAATTGAAACAGAAACAAATTCTGAATTACTTTCCAGTATAAGAAACACAAGTTTTTTAAACCACTATGTATAGCATGGCATCGAAGCTAATAAAATTTTGCATTATTCATCACCACATACTTAGATGAAAAACCACAATCGAGATTGGCAAAGAAGAAAATCACCTTGGGCAGCTCAGCGGGGGTGGGGGGGACACATCCTCGAAGGGGGAGGGCTGTAACCTCAAACGGGGCGTTGACCATCTCAGTAGTGGTCGTGAGCGTATCTGGGGTCGGCTCGGTGGCTGCCTCCATCTTCTTGGAGCTCTCTATCTCGTGGGGATCAGCCTCCCGCGTCTGCTCCAATATCGGCAGATCTTTGCCTGGTTCTCCTTGGTCCATCATGAAACTGACGAATACTAGGAGACCACTGAAAGGAAAACACAATCGCAATGACAATGAAACAAAAAGGAGAGTGAGGATCGGTTACTGCTTTGCAAAAGTTCTTTTTTTTCTCTAAACAAAAATATACCAACATCACAGATCTGCTTACCTCCCCTTCGTTGGGAGAGAAGAACAGTGGCAGATGCGAGTGTTGCCTTTCTTGAAGATGGTGAGGGAGAAGGGGATTCAGCGAAGAGTGAAATGATGGTTGCTTCGTCCGTCAAACTTAGACTACGGGGAGGTGGGGTTTTGTGATACGACGACTCGTTACTGCCGCGCTACGACCGGGGTGACTCTCCGCCTGCATACTGCCTTCTAATTTGGTGGATGGCATTTGGGCCCGCGCGCTGCATGGCCTGCATGTCGGCGAACAAAAGTATAATGACATTTAGTAAAGGGAGACGTTTCGATGACCTAGGAGGAGCCAGAAGCGGTATTGTATCCATTATATTAGTAGTAATTGTTTTTCTGGGTAGCTGTAGAGTGTCTCCACTGTACTAGTAGTAATGGTTTCTCTGGGCCCAAGACAAAACAGCCCATCCACCCTAGTAAATAGTAAAATCAATTCAGAAGTCCATATATTTACTGAATGAGAGGAGCTACCCACACCCAGCTCACCGCCCCCCAAAAAACCTGGGTGTTCTTCTTCCTCCTCACTCCCACCCACCTCACGTCAACTCGCTCCACTCGTACCCCCAAATTCCTCACCTCACTCCTACAGAAAACCCCAGCTCCCCTTCTTCCTCACTACTATAGAAAACCCCAGCTCCCCTTCTTCTTCACTCGCACTATAACTAGGCTCGTCATTCGTTACTCTGCTCAAATCCGTGAACGCGACGCCCTCGAGGAAAATGGAGTCGGCTGAACCCAGCGCCAATAAGATGAGGCTCCCACCATCGGCGATGCCTGTTGTAGATCCCGCACCTGGCAGCGCGGGGATAAGCGGCGACCCCTTCCCCACAGGATCCCAGGAACCCCAAGAATCTCGGGTGGACCGCATCAGCAATCTCCCGGACGCCGTCCTTGGGGAGACATCTCACTTCTCCCCACCAAGGATTGCTGCTGCACCCAAGTCCTCTCAATTTGGTGGTGCCCTCTATGGTGCGCCGTGCCCCTTAATCTCGACTGTCGTCAGCTATCTCTCTTCAATGATTTTGAAATCCCCAGAGCCATCATCTCCTCCCACCAGGGCTCCGTTCAAAGCCTCCGCATCCCGTCATGCTACCTGAGCAAGCATACCATGCCCTGCATGGTGGACGCCTGGCTAAAATCCCCTGAATTCACAGAATTACAGCTGCTTGAGTTCTACTATTCCCCTGGAAATCACCTACCAGGTACCGAACGCCATCTACCTGTGCCCTCAGCACCGATGTCCATCTCGTGGTTTTTGTCCTCTCTCCACACCGCCACCTTTGCGCTGTGTGACCTACGTGACAATCTGGTACTAAACCTTCGACTCCCATTTCTCAAGAAACTTTCACTTGTGCGGGTTCATATATCGGAGGCCTCATTGCACAACATCATCCACTCCAGTTGCCCTGCCCTGGAGTGCTTGGTGCTTGTTTTCACAGTTAGAATCGATTGTCTCCAACTAAAGTCGCCTAACCTTGTAAGAATTGGAATTTCTTTTGACATAAGGCAGCTCATCATCCAAGATGCCCCTTCACTTCAAAGGTTGATCCTTGATTCTAGTTATTCACCGTTGCAAATAACCGCGCTCTCTGGGCCTAAATTGGAGGCCTTGGGTGTAATACATGATCTCTGTGCTCATTTCAATATGGTGTTTGGCTCCATAGTTCTTCAGGTACTTTATATTATCATCTACACTTGTAACCATAAGCTGCATTTTAAATTTATGCGCATAAGTTATATGTCATCTTGGAGTACACATTTTGTACTAATATTATGTTCTATGATCAATGAAGAGTTTCTCCATGGATGGCCTATAAATGGTGCTGGATTCTGTCAAGATCTTATATATCCAAATGAATAGTTTTGACCTAAACAAGATTATTGGCTTGCTGCAATGCTTTCCTTGTCTGGAGAAGTTGTATATAAAGGTGATAATTTCACGCACATTGGAAGCCCGCATATAGTGTACTAGAATTAACCGTTCAGCTGTTGCTCTTTCGACACTGTTTTTTTAGACCTTAACTGTTTTCAATCTTCATGTCTATTTAGGCAACATGACGGGGTAAGAAAGTTATAACCAATCGGTGGATTCGTAAGCATCGGGATTTTCTCACTTCTCATGAGATTCGATTGAAGACAATAACGCTAGAACGATATGTAGCCAACCGTGCAAACACTAGATTTGTCACATTCTTCCCGCTGAATGCGAGGTTACTATTGTCCATCAGGCTTAAGTTTACCAGCAGCATGGTTTTGATGGATGGGTATGTGGAAGAGCAAAAAATGGAGTTTCAGGTGGGCAAAAGAGCTTTTGAACGTGTCAGGCTTCTATTTACAACATATTGTGGTCATAATCCAGTAAATTTTACGACCCAGGATGTTCATTCTATGGACCTGACCGATCCATTTGACTGTGACTGCCGAAAACAGTGCTGGAGTTAGATGTTGTTTCCCTTTTCAACCTGGGTTTTTTTGTAAACCTGATGAACAATTAACGCTCGTGCTTTTGTACAGTTTGTAAGTTGGAGTTAGATGTTCTTGCCCTTTTCAACTCGGCCGTGACTGTCATATTTTCTTTGAAGCAAGGCAAATGGCTTGCCAGTCGTTTAATTTAGAGTGAAATATTGTAACAACTAGCAAATCCCAACCAAGGGAAATAACATCACTCTTGCCGGCTGCTTGAGCTCACTGTGCATTATAGAAGCCAAGTGATTAGCCCCCACCAGCATCCACAAACTTATTTCGAACTAGCACATCAAATGGGCTGTAAATTTTCATAGAAAGGCTGCATGACCATGACAGATTTGGATTCTGTCATTTGGGACCCACGAGGAAATAGCCTATCCAAGGTGGTGTCGACTTACTAGCCAGTCAACAAATGATTCTGCCTACCAGCCATTGGATTGACATCCAACATCTGTCGTGTATCTTCTATCTCTTGTCTTCTTCCTCCAGCCACCCAAACCAAACCACCCCGTCGGCTCCGCCTGTGTGACGCCCCGAATCCGTTGTGCCAGGTGTCTTCCAGTTATTCGTTGACGTTCCCATGTCTTTTGCTTGCGTGTTGCATTTCATCATGTCATCATCCGCATTGCATCTGCATGTTTTCGAAAACTTGCATTCATCCGGGTCTCCTCGTTCCGTCCGTTGTCCGTTCCGAGCCCAGACACACTTGCACGCGCCCGCGGCATGTCCGAAATAGTATTTTATAAGTGACCGGAAAATGTCCTCGAAATGGGATGAAAGTTGGCGTGTGGTCTTATTATAGTGTAGATAGACCACCTGTCAAGTTTCATCGCATTCGGAGTTCGTTTGACACCCCAACGATTAACTATAGCGGCAATATAGCCGGTCTAACGTTGGACGTTTTCGGTCTCCGGAAACAATCGTCGGGCCTCCCTCTCTTCTCTTCTCTCAGCTCGAGACCATCTACACAGCTCACTACCTACCGCCAGGTCCAACCTAACCTCTCTCGTCAGCCCGCAGCCCCCTCGCGCGCGTCCGAAAGTTGTCCCGAACCCGACCCGGGCAGTCGCCACCGTTGTGTCCGGATCATCCCCAAACATCTACAAAACGTCTCCATTTTCTCATTTGGACTCCCTAGCCTATTTTTCCTGACCATCCGATTATGATCGGAGGGACGAGTTAGCCCCTAACCTATCCTACTCGCTATATATATTAGTCTAACCCGAGACCAAATCCCTAGTTTCTAGGGATCCCCCTAGCTGCCGCCGCCACTCTTCCTGTCTCCTCCTCATCGGGATCTCCGCCCGATCCACTTGCTCCTCTCTTTCCGTGCCCGCCCAACCACCGTGCTCCGTTTCCTCGTTCCCGAGCCGCCGTCCCGTGTGCTCGCCAACACCGTCGTTCCGCCTCCCGCTGGCGAGATCCACCACCGGAGCACCCTCCAGGAGAGCCCCGCCACTGCAGATGAGCCCCGCCGCTCGCTCCTTTCCACTCGTCGGTCTTCTTCTTCCTCCCTGCTCTCACCGATCTCACTCTCTCTCGCTCTCTTTCCCATGGCTCTGCAGGAACCACCACTGCTGCTCGCGTACATCGTCACCGGTGGCGCCAGATCTCGCCGGGAAGGGGCTCCCCGCGCCCGGATCTGCTACCCTCGCCGGTTTTGTGCCTGGGCCAGCCTCCTATGCATCTGCATCGCGCCGTTCATGGCCGAGCCCCTGGCGCTGCATCCTCTGCTTCCTTTGAGCAGAGCAACTCGCCCGACCCCTCGCCCGTTGACCGATCGAGCTGGGCTCCCAGATCCAGCCGGCCCAGCGCCGCCGCACCAAGCCCAGCCAACTGGCCTGCTACCTCTTCCACCGAGCCGGGATTTGGCCCATGTGAGCAGTTTCCCCAGCCCAGTAGTGTTTTTTTAGGTTCAGCGATTTTGTCTATTTTTTCAGGGAATTCCAGTTTTGCAGATCAGTCCCTAAACTTCATGCATATAATAACTTAATAACCGTGCCTCGGATTAAAACAAACTTAATATGAAAGTTGCTTAGAATTTTGTCTAGTTTCATAATATATCACTTTCATCTATGTTTAAAATGCTGTTTGCATATAATTTGCTCCTATGCCATGCTAAAATGATTTAATTCATAACTATATAACCGTAACTCCGAATTTAATAAACTTTATATGTAAATGGGGTGGGAAAATGCCTAGTCTAACATGGTGGATTTACTTTGCATGTTTAATAACTCTAAAATTGTGTTTAGGGCAGAACAGTACCAAATCCATAAAATGCACATGAGGACTTTTCCGGACTTGTTGTTTGATGTTTCCGGCCTCATTTAAACTTGCCTAAATGTTTAGTTTGCTTATGCTTCACCCCTTGCATGCTAAACAACATTTAATATTGTTGGGTACATAAACGAGATCGAACTAAATAACTTGTTGTGGTGTTTCATCAATATGCAACTCGTTGCATATTGAGCTCCACTTAATTTGTAGGATTGCTTGTGCACTTTGCCATGCCATGTATCTTTAAACCGGACATGCATCATATTTGGTTGTTCATCATGTCATGCTTATGTGGTGGTTGTTTACTATGGTGTTTGCTTATTTCCGGTGTTGCTTCTTCGGGTTGGCTCCGATAACGTTGCGTTTGTGAGGATT
Organism: Triticum dicoccoides; assembly: GCF_002162155.2. Classification (NCBI taxonomy): domain Eukaryota; kingdom Viridiplantae; phylum Streptophyta; class Magnoliopsida; order Poales; family Poaceae; genus Triticum; species Triticum dicoccoides. The sequence goes on along the minus strand of NC_041388.1, from coordinate 314,573,247 downwards.
CGTTCAACTACGTCCGTTTGTCTTCTTCATGGACTCGTTCTTCTTCCTTGCGCGATTTCAGGCAAGATGACCATACCCTCGAAATCACTTCCATCTTTGCTTGCTAGTTTCTCGCTCTTTTGCTATGCCTTGTGCTGCGATACCTACCACTTTCTTGTCATGCCTCCCATATTGCTAAGCCAAGCCTCTAACCACCTTGTCCTAGCAAACCGTTCTTTGGCTATGTTACCGCTTTGCTTAGCCCCTCTTATAGCGTTGTTAGTTGCAGGTGAAGATTGGAGTTTGTTCCATGTTGGAACATGGATATTTTGTTGGGATATCACAATATCTCTTATTTAATTAATGCATCTATATACTTGGTAAAGGGTGGAAGGCTCGGCCTTATGCCTGGTGTTTTGTTCCACTCTTGCTGCCCTAGTTTCTGTCATATCGGTGTTATGTTCCCGGATTTTGCGTTCCTTACACGGTTGGGTTATAATGGGAACCCCTTGACAGTTCGCCTTGAATAAAACTCCTCCAGCAATGCCCAACATTGGTTTTTACCATTCGCCACCTAGCCTCTTTTCCCTTGGGAGTCGCGCTCCCGAGGGTCATCATTATTTTAACCCCCCAGGCCAGTGCTCCTCTGAGTGTTGGTCCAAACTAGAGCCCTGTGCAGCGCCCCCTCGGGGAAACTCGAGGTTTGGTTTTAGTTGTACGGAGCGCTCATCTGAGTGTGCCCTGAGAACGAGATATGTGCATCTCCTATCGGGATTTGTCGGCACATTCAGGCGGTGTTGCTGGACTTGTTTTACCATTGTCGAGGATGTCTTGTAACCGGGATGCTGAGCTTGATCGGATTGTCTTGGGAGAAGGAATATCCTTCGTTGACCGTGAGAGCTTGTGATGGGCTAAGTTGGGACACCCCTGCAGGGATTGAACTTTTGAAAGCCATGCCCGCGGTTATGGGCAGATGGGAATTTGTTAATGTCCGGTTGTAGAAAACCTGAAACTTACCTTAATTAAAATGCATCAACTGCGTGTGTAACAGTGATGGTCTCTTCTCGCCGGAGTCCGGGAAGTGAACACGGTGTTGGAGTAATGTTTGACGTAGGTTGTTCTAGGATCACTTCTTGATCATAGTTTCTCGACCGTGCTTTTGCCTTCTCTTCTCGCCCTCATTTGCGTATGTTAGCCACCATATATGCTAGTCGCTTGCTATAGCTCCACCTCATACCTTTTACCCTTCCTATAAGCTTAAATAGTCTTGATCGCGAGGGTGTGAGATTGCTGAGTCCCCGTGACTCACAGATACTTCCAAAACCAACTTGCAGGTGCCGATGTTACCGTGCAGGTGACGCAACCAAGCTCAAAGAGGAGCTCTATGAAGATCTTGTCCTTTGTGTTGTTTCGTTCTAGTCGATCAGTATTGGAGCCCAGTTGGGGTCGATCGGGGATCTATGTAACGCTTGGGGTAGTCTTCTTTTATTTTGGTCCCATAGTCGGACCTTGATTGTACCTGGATGTTGTAATGCCTTATTCATGTATTGTGTGGAGTGGCGATTGTAAGCCAACTATGTATCTTTTTCCCTTATGTATTACATGGGTTGTGTGAAGATTACCTCATTTGCGACATTGCTTTCAATGCGGTTATGCCTCTAAGTCGTGCTTCGACACGTGGGAGATATAGCCGCATCGAGGGCGTTATAGCCTGCTCCCGCCTCCCATGGCTGGCTACGCCTCCGCCGCCCTACCGTACGTACCCTCCAACGTTGGCCAGTCCCTCCCTCTATTCCCCCACACATCTAGTTATTCTCCGGCAATGTCAGCCCCAACACGCACCCGCACCCGAACCACTCAACCCTCGTACTCCCCTTTGCCTGCGACTAGACCGGCGCATCTTCCACGGCTCCTGTTCATTCCGTCCGAGGCCTTGCCGTCGTCCTCCGCCATGCGGCCTTGGTTCGCTCGCCGTGCATGGTGCGCCGCCCTCTTGTGTTGTCAACATCTTCAACAACCGAGAGGAACAAGGAGATGACTGTACGTGGAGAGGATGACAGTGGGGACCCACCAGCGTCATGGCAGTACGCAAGCAAGTGCCTCTATATTACAAGCCCAAAAATATGGTTCCTCCTAATGATTGGACATCTGGGGCTCGTCAACGTAGTCAATAAACGAGAGAATTACACTACGAGCGGCTGACACCAGGGACCCAGCAGGTCGCGCAGTTTTTTTGAGGAACAAGTAGTTGTTATTTATACTAGTTTTAGTGACGGATCAGGGTAACAACAGGGTTGTGCGGGGGCTGTGGCCCATCTAGCTAGGGTTTTATTTATGTTTACCACATCATGAGCCCAGTTGTGTTTTTTTCTTGCTGAAAAGGGCCAGCCCAGTTCTATATTTAAAGAAATACCCAAACGAGGCCTACTTGCTTTATCAGCCCTGCTGGGTTGCAAATCTTTCAAGATGAGGAGAGTTTCATTCGGTTTGCCCAGAAATGGGCTGTACATTTTTAAAACACATCAAACCGGCAATTAGTTTCAATTTTTTTTCATTACAAGATTTTAAATTCCATTAATTTTTATGCATGGACAATTATTTGGATTTTATATTTATATAAATTATTTTTCAAAATAGTTTGACTGTGAATCGATATTTCAGGATTAAAAATAGTTGACCGCGCCGAAATATGCAAAATTTCGTATACTTTCTAACCGTGGCCACAATATGGGGTGTAATGCTAACAAAAAGAAGATGGGCTCCAAAAAAATTCTTAAGAATTAGCAAATGGGTTGTACATTATTAGAAATAATGCACACAAGAGCAGTGACTGTTGGATGTCCATCCAACGGCTGTCGTGCTTCTTCAATCTCTGCTCTTCCTGCTCCAGCCACTCAAACAAGCGCCGACGGGACTGCCTGCTCCCTCCTCCCGCGGCAGGCTATGCTTCCGCGCAGGCCTCACCGCCCCACCGTACTCCCATCGCTGGCCTAGCCATCCCTCTACTCACCCACACCTGCTGTTATTCTTCGGGGACGGCAGACGAACCAGTAAACCCTCGTACTCCTTCGCAAGGGAAACAACTGCCGAGTCTGCCCTGGCTCCGTGTCGTTCCCTTCCTAGGCCTCGCTGTCGTCCACCGCCCTGGTGCTCTCGGCGTGGCCTGGTCAACATGGTCAACGACCGACATGCATCTGAAGTGGACTGTATGTGGAGAGGCTGACAGCTGGGTCCACGGCCGCACGCAAGGAAATGCCTCCTTATCACGCGCAAAATAATGATTCCTCCACCTGACATCGGGGACCCACCTAAAGGGCCTCTGTATTTCGTGAAAAAAATGTTACCACCGCTGACAGCTCGGACCCACCAGCTATATATTCGCACGCAAGGAAGTGCCTCCTTATTACGCACAAAAAATGAAGACCCCCTGCTAGCTGGGACCCACCATAGTGGGTGGCTGACTTGTGGGCCTACTAAGTTGACGGGGACGGAGGGCTTTGTCAACTTAGTCAATATGAACGATTCTAGCTCCAGTGACCATACGATGTCCATCCAACGGCCATAGTGCTTCTTCAACCTCTGGTCTTCTTGCTCCAGCCGCCCAAAGCAGCGCCGGTCATGCCACCTGCTCCTGCCTCCCGTGGCCGGCTGTGCTGCCGCGGAGGCCTCACCGCCCCCATACTACTCCCACCGCTAGCCAGGCCATCCCTCCACTCGCCCACACCCCCTGTTATTCTGCGGCGACGACAGCCTCACACCGCAGCCGAACCAGTGAACCATCGTACTCCTCTCCGCATGGGCATCCACTGCAGCGTCTTCCCCGGCTCAGCGTCGTCCCCTTCCTAGGCCTCGCCGTCGTTCACCGCCTTGGTGCTCTCGGTGCGGTGTGGTCAATGTGGTCAACGACCGACTTCCATCGGAAGAGTACAATACGTGGAGAGGCTGACAGCTGGATCCTCGGCCGCAGCTGGGTCCACGGTCACAACCCAGTTTTTTGTGATTTGCCAAGTAAGTCGCTTTGTCAGGCCTGTTGGGCTGCAAATCTTTCAAGACGAGGAGAGCTTCATTCGGCTGGCCGAGAAAATGGCCTATCAGTAATGAGAAATGGGCTGTACATTTTTAAAACACATCAAACCGAATATTAGTTTCAAATTTCTTTTTTTCATTTTGAGATTTTAAATTTTATTGATTTTTATGCGTGGACAATTTGTTGGATTTTATATTGATATACATTTATTTTTAAAATCAGTTTGAATGCGACTTGAAATTTCAAGATTAAAAACAGTTCAGACCGCACCGAAATATGCAAAATTTCGTATAATTTGTTAACCGTGACCACAATATGGGGTGTAATGCTAACAAAAAGAATATGGGCTCCAAAAAAACCTTAAGAATTAGCAAATGGGCTGTAAATTATTAGAAATAATGGCAGATGGGCTGTATGTTGTTTTCCACATATTTGAGGCTTTCCTAAAAAAAGGTTGACGCACAAGTAGGGACTGTTGGATGTCCATCCAACGGCCGTCGTGCTACTTCAATCTCTCCTCTTCCTGCTCCAGCCGCTCAAACAAGCGCCGGCGGGACTGCCTCCTCCCTCCTCCCGCGGCCCGCTGTGCTGCCGCGTAGGCCTCACCGCCCCACCATACTCCCATCGCTGGCCTAGCCATCCCTCTACTGTCACAACCCCAGAATATTGCTTGTACTAGTTGCATGTTAGAGCACTCATGCATCATGTCTAAATTTCTGAAACTTGGAATTGAGGAAAGTGGAAGCCTCAAAAACTTAAATAAAAGAAGGGCAAATAACCCTGGAAATCTCATTCTTTGTTTCCAAGATGTCCTTTTGCAATGTTTGAGAATTTTGGCAAGAGCTATATATCAGACCAAAATTTAGGAACATTTTTAAGGAATTATTTTTGGGACTTTGAATTTAAATCAATAGCTATTTGAATTTGAACTTATATTCATATAACTAGAATATATTTTCAAATGCTTCTGAAATAATTTATGTGCCTTGGAAAAGTCTATGAAGCAACATAAATAAATGCAGAGGAAGTTTGGCACTTGTTTGAATTTTGTTTGAATTCAAATAGTGGCAAATGAACTAAAGGAAATAACAGAAAACTAAATAAATAGAAAATAGCCGAGAGAGAGAAACTCACATGTGCAACCCACCAAAGAGGCCCAGCCCACTAGCTCCAGCGAGCTTCTTCAAGCTGCTGCCAGTAGGAGCAGCTCCGTGCCAGGCGCGCAGCGGGCCGCGCCAGCTCCTCCCTGCCTGCCTACCTCTCCCCGGCTCTTCTAGCGACGCCACGGAGATGCCCCGAAACCCCTCTCTCCTCTCGCTCACTCGCTGCTCTCTCTCCCGTCCCATGTCTTGCTCTCTTCCCCATCACCGAGAGTGCCCGTCGCCGCCGCTCGCTGCCACCGCATCCATCGACCACCCCTCGACCCCTCTCCATCTCCGAGAGCTCCGCCATCATCTACTACGTCTCCTCCGCGAAGGAAGCAAGCCCGGACGCCCAGAAGCGTCACCATCAAGCTCGTCCCCACTGCCTCTACCGGAGAACGCCGCCGCCGTTCCGTCGTCACCAAGCCGTCCTCGAGCCCACTTAGCGTCTCGTCCGACTCCTTGTGAGATCCTCTTCTCTTCCCCTCACTCCATGCACTCGATTTTGTCCCCTAGCTAGCTACCCCGCCGGACCCGAGAGCTCACCACTGCCGGACCTCACACCATCGCGGCCAGAGCCCGTTTCCATCGCTCTTGAGTACGTGCACGTGCTCCTAGCATCTCCAGGGAGCTAACCCGCAGCCCATCCTGCTCCCTAGCACACCGCAGCACCGCGCCCGCACGCACCCGAACTCCAGCCGCCGCCTAGATCGCAGCTGCCATCGCCTTAGACCACTGCAGCCCCCCTGGTTGGTCCATCAGATGCGCGCGAGCGTCAGCTCGCCGTAGAGGCCAACTGCGTCGCAAACTGCCGCCTGTAGCGCGAGCCCGAGCAACTCTGGCGAGCCTCCGCCGCGAGATGTGGTTGCCGGTGCTTAATCCGGCGATGCTGACGTGGCATGATTAGATTTGGTGCTAATCACCCAGTTAATCAACCCCGAGTCGATGACATGTGGGACCCGCACTGTTAGTGACACAATTAAAGTTAAATAACCCTGTTAACCCCCTGAGTCAAATACAGGTGGAGCCAACCAGTAATAGTTGACTTTGGTCAACGCTGACGCCACTGCTACCTCTTGAGCTTGCGTTGGATTTCCCCGAAGAGGAAGGGATGATGCAGCAGAGTAGCGTAAGTATTTCCCTCAGTTTTTGAGAACCAAGGTATCAATCCAGTAGGAGGCCACGCTCAAGTCCCTCGTACCTTCACAAAACGATAGCTACTCGCAACCAACGCGATTAGGGGTTGTCAATCCCTTCACGGTCACTTATGAGAGTGAGATCTGATAGATATAATATTTTTGGTATTTTTGGTATAGAGATGCAAAGTGAAAAGTAAAAGGCAAAGTAAAAAAGCAAAGCAAGATTAAAGTGATGCAGATTAATATGATGAGATTAGACCCGGGGGCCATAGGTTTCACTAGTGGCTTCTCTCAAGAGCATAAGTATTCTACGGTGGGCGAACAAAATACTGTTGAGCAATTGACAGAATTGAGCATAGTTATGAGAATATCTAGGCATGATCATGTATATAGGTATCACGTCCGTGACAAGTAGACCGAAACGATTCTGCATCTACTACTATTACTCCACTCATCGACCGCTATCCAGCATGCATCTTGAGTATTAAGTTAAAAATAGAGTAACGCTTTAAGCAAGATGACATGATGTAGAGAGATAAATTCATGCAATATGAAATAAACCCCATCTTGTTATCCTCGATGGCAATGATACAATACGTGCCTTGCTGCCCCTTCTGTCACTGGGAAAGGACACCGCAAGATCGAACCCAAAGCTAAGCACTTCTCCCATGGCAAGAACTACCAATCTAGTTGGCCAAACCAAACGGATAATTCGAAGAGACTTGCAAAGATAACCAATCATACATAAAAGAATTCAGAGAAGATTCAAATATTATTCATAGATAGACTTGATCATAAACCCACAATTCACCGGTCTCAACAAACACACCGCAAAAAGAAGATTACATCGAATAGATCTCCACAAGAGAGGGGGAGA
>NC_041388.1:314559769-314565495 GCF_002162155.2 Triticum dicoccoides | reverse complement strand
GGAACAGGCCCCAAGATGGGATCTCATGGATATAGAAAGTTGCGGCGGTGGAATTAGGTTTTTGGCTCCCCTTCTGATCGTTTGGGGGTACGTAGGTATATATAGGAGGAAGGAGTATGTCGGTGGAGCACCAAGGGGCCCACGAGGCAGGGGGCGCGCCCTAGGGGGGGGGGGGCGCCCCCACCCTCGTGACCGCCTCTCTGATGCCTTGGCGTAGGGTCCAAGTCTCCTGGATCACGTTCGGTGAGAAAATCACGTTCCCGAAGGTTTCATTCCGTTTGGACTCCGTTTGATATTCTATTTCTCCGAAATACTGAAATAGGTAAAAAACAACAATTCTGGGCTGGGCCTCCGGTTAATAGGTTAGTCCCAAAAATAATATAAAAGTGGAAAATAAAGCCCAATATAGTCCAAAACAGTAGATAATATAGCATGGAGCAATAAAAAATTATAGATACGTTGGAGACGTATCAGCCACCCTGACTTAGTGCTGACGCAATAAAGGTTTTCTGGAATTTAAAATAAATCAGAAATGATTTATGAATATCAGAAAACAACCTAAACTTCAAAAATTCATAGAAGTTAAACCGTAACTCCAAATGAAATAATTTATATATGAAAACTTATCAGCAAAATATGAAGAATCTGTTTATGGAACTTTCATGCATGTTTGAACAAGTTAACCTCACTGGATAGGATAAATCATGATTATGGCAATTTATGAACTAGCATTTGGAGTTGGAGTTTAACCTTGTTTGAATTCCACTTCAATTAACTTGACTAGATATTGCATTAGGTGAATTCAGTACCTTAACATGACATGTTATTCATGTGAATGTGCATTGCATCGATTGCATTCTTTCTCTATTTACCGGTGTTGTTCCCTCTCAGTGGACGTTGTTCCAACGTTGAGTTCGATGACACCGATGAAGAGCTATACTATCTTTAGAAGTGCCAGGCAAGCAAAACCCCCTTGTTCATTCCGATACAATCCCACTCTCTCGCTCATGCTCTCTTTTACTACATTAGGACAATAGCGATTCAACTGTTACATGCTGCGATAGTTGAACCCCTTTCCTCTGCATGACCTATCATTGCCACAGTAAATAGATGAAACCCACTAGCATGAGTAGGAGTTGTTTGAGCCCTAATGTGCCCACTCATTCATGCTTGTTTGTCATGCCTACTATTGCTTAGAGTTGTCTCAGGTCTGATTCATCGGGGATGAATTGGAATGTGGTGAACATGTCCTACTGTTGAGAGCTAAGTGTGTGAACACGATTTGGTAAAGGTAGCGGTGAGAGGCCATGTAGGAGTACATGGTGGGTTGTCTCATTGAAACCGTCCTCAGGAACTGAGTTATGTGTTTGTGATCCATGAACAGTTACTACCACACATTGGGCTCCGGGCACTCCAAGCTCTCTCGACTTATTAATCAACCTGATCTGTGTCCAGGAGTTGCAACTAGTTTCTGGTGTTTGTAGGTAGTGTTAGTAGTCTACCAAGTGGCACCCGATACAGGTGGGCTTGGGACAGACTAGGCACCGTGGCCGGGTATACCAAGCGTCGCCCGTTTGGTGGGCTTGGGAACCCTGTACACATCGTTTGGGGCCGTGAGCGACACCCCAGCCGGATCTCCTTGCGGATGGAACCCAAATCGGTGATAAACCTGGACTAGAGACTTGCGTGGTTAGTCAGGCCGTGGCCGACTCCCTCGCCAGGCTTCCACTTGAAGGTTGCCGAGATACACGACATGTACATGGTGGTATGTGGCGAGAGTGTGTGTGAAGAAGTACACCCCTGCAGGGTTAACATGATCTATTCGAATAGCCGTGTCCGCGGTAAAGGACTTCTGGGTTGCCTGTACAGTTCATAGACAAGTGAAAGTGGATACTCTAAAATGCGCAAGATAAGCGTGAGTGCTATGGATGGCCTTCTCGTAGGGAGACGGGAGCGGATCCATAGTGGTGTATTGATATGGTGAATATGTGGACTCGTGTGCGCCACCTCAAAGAGTTACTTGCAATCGTAGTTTAGGATAGCCACTGAGTCAAAGCTGGCTTGCTGCAGTTAAACTCCACCAACCCCTTTGTTGATACTGATGCAAATGTAGATAGTTTTGATGTAAGTCTTGCTGGGTACATTTGTACTCACGTTTGCTTAATTTATGTTTTTGCAGAGAGACTTCAGCCTCGCTAGTAGTTCCGCGTGGACATCGACGTTTAGCTACCTTAGCTACGATCTTGTACCCTTGGGAGGGTCTTGTAGACAGTCAGGCTTCTTAGCCTTTTTCTTTTGTAGTTGTCTGTACCCAGACAAGATAAGCTTCCGCATGTGCTTGTTGCTTGTATGACTTGAATGCTGGGTCTTCAGACCCATGTTTGTAATATCTGGCTCTTCAGAGCCTAATGAATAAATACTTTGAGTTGTAGAGTTTTGTTGTGATGCCATGTTGTATTTACACATATCGGGCATATTGTGTGTATGATTGAAATGCTTGGTATGTGTGGGATCCGACAACCTAGTTGTTTATCCTTGGTAGCCTCTCTTATGGGGAAATGTAGTCTAGTGCTTCCACTGAGCCATGGTAGTCTGCTACAGCCCGTTTACCGGAGTCCTGCTAGCCCAGTTACTACTGCTCCGGAACACTTAGACTGGCCGACATGTGTCCCACTTCGTTCCTGTGTCTGTCCCTTCGGGGAAATGTCACGTGGTGATTTCCGGAGTCCTGCTAGCCTGCTACAGCCCGGGTTCCCGGAGTCCTGTTAGCCCAGTTGCTACAGCCTGGATTGACACGCTGATGACCGACACGTTCATTGCTGGGTCATGTATGCATGTCCCTGTAAGTTGGTGCCATTTTGGGTTCACGACTAGTCATGTCGGCCCGGGTTCTCTGTCATATGGATGCTAGCGACACTATCATATACGTGAGCCAAAAGGCGGAAACGGTCCCGGGCCAGGTAAGGTGGCACCCATGGGAATACCGTGCGTGAGGCCGCAAAGCGATATGACATGTTACATGGTACATCGGTGTGACTTAGGATCAGGTTCCCGGCATCTACTCACCCACACCTGCTGTTATTCTCCGGCGACGGCAGACGAACCAGTAAACCCTCGTACAGTCGTACTCCCCTCCGCGTGGGAAACAACTACCGAGTCTTCCCTGGCTCCATGTCGTTCCCTTCCTAAGCCTCGCCATCGTCCACCGCCCTGGTGCTCTTGGTGCGGCCTGGTTAACGTGGTCAACGACCGACATGCATCTGAAGTGGACTCTACGTGGAGAGGCTGACAGCTGGGTCCACGGCCGCACGCAAGGAAATGCCTCCTTATTACGCGCAAAATAATGATTCCTCCACCTGACATCTGGGACCCACCGAAAGGGCCGCTGTATTTCGCAAAAAAAAAACGTTACCGCCGCTGATAGCTCGGACCCACCAGCTATATCTTCACACGCAAGGAAGTGCCTCCTTATTACGCACAAAAAATGAAGACCCCCTGCTAGCCGGGACCCAGTATAGTGGCAGGCTGACTTGTGGGCCTACTAAGTTGACGGGGACGGAGGGCTTTCTCAACTTAGTCAGTATGAACGATTCTAGCTCCAGTGACCGTACGATGTCCATCCAACGGCCATAGTGCTTCTTCAACCTCTGGTCTTCTTGCTCCAGCCGCCCAAAGCAGCGCCTGTCGTGCCGCCTGCTCCTGCCTCCCGTGGCCGGCTGTGCTGCCGCGGAGGCCTCACCGCCCCCATACTACTCCCATCGCTGGCCAGGCCATCCCTCCACTCACCCACACCCCCTGTTATTCTACGGTGATGGCAACCTCACACCGCAGCCGAACCAGTGAACCCTCAAACTCCTCTATGCATGGGCATCCGCTGTCGCGTCTTCCCCGGCTCCGCTTCGTCCCCTTCCTAGGCCTCGTTGTCGTCCACCGTCCTGGTGCTCTCGGCGCGGCGTGGTCAACATGGTCAAGGAACGGCTTCCATCAGACGTGGACTACACATGGAGAGGCTGACAGCTGGGTCCACGGTCGTAACAAGGAAGTGCCTCCTTATTATGCGAAAAATAATGATTCCTCCACCTGACAGCAGGGACCCACCGGACGGGCCACCATATTTCGCGAAAAATGTTTCCCCCTGACTGCTGAGACCCACCGGACGGACCACCGTATTTCGCGAAAAAATGTTCCCCCCGCTGTCAGCTCGAATCCACCGGAAGTGCCTCCTTATTATGCAGAAAAAAATGAATACCCCCTGCTAGCTGGGACCCACCTTGGTGGGAGGCTGACTTGTGGGCCTACTAAGTTGACGGGGACGGAGAGCTTTGTCAACTTAGTCAATATGAACGATTCTAGCTCCAGTGACTGTACGATGTCCATCCAACGGTCATAGTGCTTCTTCAACCTCTGGTCTTCTTGCTCCAGCCGCCCAAAGCAGCGCCGGTCGTGCCGCCTGCTCCTGCCTCCCGTGGCCGGCTGTGCTGCCGTGGAGGCCTCACCGCCCCCATACTACTCCCATCGCTGGCCAGGCGATCCCTCCACTCAACCACACCCCCTATTATTCTGCGGCGACGACAACCTCACACCGCAGCCGAACCAGTGAACCCTCAAACTCCTCTACGCTTGGGCATCCACTGCCGCGTCTTCCCCGGCTCCGCGTCGTCCCCTTCCTAGGCCTCGCTGTCGTCCACCGCCCTGGTGCTCTCAGCGCGGCGTGGTCAACATGGTCAAGGAACGGCTTCCATCAGACGTGGACTGCACATGGAGAGGCTGACAGCTGGGTCCATGGCCGCAGCAAGGAAGTGGCTCCTTATTACATGGAAAATAATGATTCCTCCACCTGACAGCAGGGACCCACCGGACGGGCAACTGTATTTCATGAAAAAACGTTTTCCCCCTGACTGCTGGGACCTACCAGCTAGATCTTCGCATGCAAGGGAGTGCGTCCGGGCAAAAAAATGATTCGCCCCCCTGACTGTTGGGACCCACCAGCTACATCTTCGCACGCAAGGAAGTGCCTGACCGTCGGGACCCACCTGGTCGAAGCGTACGTAGCGTTGTCATTATGGTCGCGAATGTGTACGTACGTACTGGTCGATGCAGAGGTGCGCACGTGTCGTAGTAGAGGCGTGCACGTAGCATGTACATGTACGTACAACGGCCAGTGTGCAAGAAAGAAAATACGACCACGTACGTACATACGGGCGGGTCTCGAATGCCTAGTCGCGCATACATACGGCCAGGGCTCAGGTACATGGCTGGGTCGGAACGGAGAAACTGCATCGTCGTCGTGTTCATGGGGAGGCAACAAAATGCGTCGTGTTCATCAGGAGGCAACGGAACGTGTGGGAACCAACAGGCTTGGATGGAACAGCAGATGGAAACGAGGCCTAGCATACCGCACAACGGAGGAAACGGCCTTGTGTTCGACCGACCATGTTTGAAACAGGATCCTGTTCATTAGGAGGGGTCTGGCGTACCGCAAAACGGAGGAAACGGACCTCCTACGGTCGAAACGGGGGTCCTGTTGATCGGGAGGGGTGTGGCGTACCGCAAAATGGAGGAAACAGACTTGTGTTGGAGCGCTACAGTCGAAACGGGGGTCCTGTTCATTGGGAGGGGTGTGGCGTGCCGCAAAACGGAGGAAACAGGCTTGTGTTGGAGTGCTACGGTCGAAGCGGGGGTCCTGTTCATCAGAAGGGGTGTGGCGTACCGCAAAACGGAGGAAA
>NC_041388.1:314549189-314559449 GCF_002162155.2 Triticum dicoccoides | reverse complement strand
AACAGGCTTGTGTTGGAGTGCTACGGTCGAAACGGGGGTCCTGTTCATCAGGAGGGGTGTGGCGTACCGCAAAACGGAGGAAACGGACTTGTGTTGGAGCGCTACGGTCGAAATGGGGGTCCTGTTCATCGGGAGGGGTGTGGCGTACCGCAAAACGGGACTCCACGGGATACTGCTCATCTCCACCATCGACCCCCTCCAGCCTCCACGGGCTACTATTCATCCACCGTCGACCTCCTCCAGCCTGCACTTGCGACTGTTCATCCACGGGCTCTTGTTCATCCAGCCTCCACCGCATGCTACTCCACTGGCTACTGCTCAACCAGCCCTCTCCACGGGCTCCTATTCAACCACCCCTCCACGGGCTACTGTTCATCCAGCTCTCCACCGTCTACTATTCATCCAGCCCTCCACGGGATGGTCCTGTTCATCCAACCCTCCACGGGGTCCTGTTCATCTAGCCCCAACCGACTCGATCGATCGGGGTCCTGTTCATCCAGAGGCAACACCATGGGGTCCTGTTCATCCACCCCACCGGGAACTGTTCATCCAACCCCCCAGCAACACTCACTGTTCATCCAGAGGCAGCATCGATCGGCTTCAGTTAGCAGCAGTAGCGAAGGAATCGATCGCTCGGGTTTAGTAACGCGTAGCCTGCAGTGCAATCGCTCGGGTTCAGTAGGAAAACGCCTCACCCGGGTTCAGTTAGAGCCCAACGCCTCGCACCCACGCGCGTGCGTGTACGAGAGAAATGCGCAAACCTCCGTGCATCGCTCGGCCCCGACCACCCGCCGTAACCGGGAACACCTCGATATTTTCCTCGCCCTCGCTTCTACCATAGTTTTTTCCGTCATGGACGGCCCAAAGAATGTCATGCAGCTACGTCTCCGGCCTGCCCAGGATGAAAAGCCCATTTTCTGTCATGATTTTTTGTCATAGAAGTAGGAGCCCACCACATCTATGATGATACCGGGTTTTGTCACAATTATCGTCATAGAAGTGTCATAAGTATGACAAAAAAATTCGTTCGGCTGAAAATGTCACTGATGTGTCTTTTTTTGTAGTGGGTGCATACTCAGGGAGAACACTTATACCTTGAAATTTTAGTGAGGGATCATCTTATAATGCTACCACTGTATACTAAGCAAAATAAGATGCATAAAAGATAAACATCACATGCAATCAATATATGTGACATGATATGGCCATCATCATCTTGATCCTTTGATCTCCATCTCCAAAGCACCGTCATGATTTCCATCGTCACTGGCTTGACACCATCATAGCTTCGTTGTTGTCTCGCCAACTATTGCTTCTACAACTATCGCTAATGCATAGTGATAAAGTAAAGCAATTACATGGTGATTGCATTTCATACAATAAAGCGACAACCATAAGGCTCCTGCCAGTTGCTGATAACTTTTACAAAACATGATCATCTCATACATCAACGTATATCACATCATGTCTTGACCATATCACATCACAACATGCCCTGCAAAAACAAGTTAGACGTTCTACTTTGTTGTTGCAAGTCTTACGTGGCTGCTATGGGCTTCTAATAAGAACCGTTCTTACCTACGCATCAAAACCACAATGATGTTTCAACAAGTTTGCTGTTTTAACCTTCAACAAGGACCAGCCACAGTCAAATTTGATTCAACTAAAGTTGGAGAAACACACACCCACTAGCCACCTTTATGCAAAACAAGTTGCATGTCTGTGGGTGGAACCGGTCTCATGAACGTGGTCATGTAAGGTTGGTCTGGGCCGCTTGATCCAACAATACCGCCGAATCAAAATAAGACGTTGGTGGTAACCAGTATGACTATCAACGCCCACAACTCTTTGTGTTCTACTCGTGCATATCATCTACACATAGACCTAGCTCGGATGCCACTGTTGGCAAACGTAGCATGCAATTTCAAAAAAATTCCTACGCTCACGCAAGATCTATGTAGGAGATGCATAGCAACGAGAGGGGGAGAGTGTGTCCATGTACCCTCATAGACCAAAAGCGGAAGCGTTAGTTTAACGCGGTTGATGTAGTCGAACGTCTTCTCGATTCAACCAATCAAGTACCGAACGTACGGCACCTCCGAGTTCTGCACACGTTCATCTCGATGACGTCCCTCAAACTCTTGATCCAGCAATGTGTCTAGGGAGAGTTTCGTCAGCATGACGGCGTGGTGAAGGTGATGGTGAAGTGATCCGTGCAGGGCGTCGCCTAAGCACTACGACAATATGACGGAGGAGTAAACGATGGAGGGGAGGGGGCGCCGCACACGGCTTGGAACAATTGATGTGTGTTAGAGGCACCCCCACCCCCGTATACAAAGGAGGGAGAGGGGAGGAGGCCGTCCTAGGCGCACTCCAAGTGGGAGGAGTCCCACTTGGCCTCCTAGTAGGATTCACCCCCTTCCTTTTATCGGAGGAGGAAAGGGGGAAGGAGAGGGAGAAGGAGAAGGAAAGGGGGCCGCCGCCCCCTCCCCTAGTCCAATTAGGACTCCTCCCTTGGGGGAGGGGGGAGCCGCCCCTTATGGGCTGGCCTTCCTCCCTCCTATGGCCCATATGGCCCATATCTTCCCCCGGGGGGTCGGTACTCCGATATGTACCCGATACATTCCGAAACACTTCCGGTGTCCGAATACTATCATCCAATATATCAATCTTTACCTCTCGACCATTTCTATACTGCTCGTCATGTCTGTGATCTCATCCTAGACTCCGAACAACATTCGGTCACCAAATCACATAACTCATAATACAAATCATCATCGAACGTTAAGCGTGCGGACCCTATGGGTTCGAGAACTATGTAGACATGACCGAGACACCTCTCCGGTCAATAACCAATAGCGGAACCTAGATGCTCATATTGGTTCCTGCATATTCTACGAAGATCTTTATCGGTCAAACCGTAATGACAACATACGCAATTCCCTTTGTCATCGGTATGTTACTTGCCCAAGATTCGATCGTCGGTATCTTCATACCTAGTTCAATCTTATTACTGAAAAGTCTCTTTACTCGTTCCGTAATGCATCATCCCGCAACTAACTCATTAGTCACATTGCTTGCAAGGCTTATCATGATGTGCATTACCAAGAGAGCTCAGAGATACCTCTCTGACACTCGGAGTGACAAATCCTAATCTCGATCTATGCCAACCCAACAAACACCTTCAGAGATACATGTAGAGCATCTCTATAATCACCTAGTTACGTTGTGACGTTTGATAGCACACAAGGCATTCCTACAGTATTCAGGGGTTGCATAATCTCATAGTCAAAGGAATATGTATAAGTCATGAATAAAGCAATAGCAATAAAACTTAACGATCATTATGCTAAGCTAACAGATGGGTCTTGTCCATCACATCATTCTCCTAATGATGTGATTCCGTTCATCAAATGACAACACATTTCTATGGTTAGGAAACTTAACCATCTCTGATTAACGAGCTAGTCTAGTAGAGGCATACTAGGGACACTGTGTTTTGTCTATGTATCCACACATGTATCAAGTACCGGTTAATACAATTCTAGCATGAATAATAAACATTTGTCATGATATAAGGAAATATAAATAACAACTTTATTATTGCCTCTAGGGCATATTTCCTTCAAATAAACCTCGCCATTTTACCCTTAATGGCAACAATTCAAATACATGTCTTGTCCCCTTCTATCACTGGGATATAGAGCACCGTAAGACTGAACCCATTAGAAAGCACCTCTCCCACTGAAGATAATTTAATCTAGTTGGCCAAATCAAACGGATAGATCGGAGAGAAATACAAAGCTATAACAATCATGCATAATAAGGTTCAGAAAAGACTCAATTACTTTCAATGATCTGATCATAAAACCATAATTCATCGAATCCCAACAAACACACCGCAAAAAATATTACATTGGATAGACCTCCAAGAAGATTGAGGAGAACATGGTATTGAAGATCAAAGAGAGAGAAGAAGCCATCTAAGCTACTGGCTATAGATCCGTAGGTGTGTGGTGAACTACTCATGCATCATCGGAAGGAAACAAGGATGATGTAGAAGCCCTCTGTGATCGATTCCCCCTTCGGCAGAGTACCGAAAAAGGCCTCCAGATGGATCATGGAAGAACAGAAGTTTGCGACGACGGAAAAAGTGTTTTAGGTTGCTCTTTGTTGGTGTGAGAATATTTGAGAATTTATAGAGATGGAATTAGGTCAAAACGAGCTATGAGGGGCCCATGTGCTCAGGGGGCGTTCCTTATGAGCTATGGCCCTCTCGTATATCTTCTGGCCTCCTCCCAAAGCTTCTAGGGCCCCTTCTGGTTAAGAAAAAAATCACCGTAAAGTTTCATCATGTTTGGACTTGGTTTGGTACTGATTTTCTAAACAGCCAAAAACAAGCAAAAAACAGGAACTAATACTAGGCACTTGATTAATAGGTTAGTCCCAAAAATGATATAAAATAGCATATAAACCATCCAAGATTGATAATATAAAAGCATGTAACAATAAAAAATTATAGATATGTTGGAGACGCATCCGCAAGATCGCACACCATCATACCCTTGGTTGCGGATGCCGAGTCGGCTGATAGTGGAGCGGTGTCCCAAAAACCACCGACACTTGACGCACCCGCAAGGAGGAGGGTCTCCACCCATGCAAGCACCACCCGGACCACGCCTAATTCCACCTACCCAGAGGGAGAGCTCCGACTCTCCCTGGGTCCAAACCGGTCCACCCGAGAATGAGTCCCTGATCCAAAGCCACCATCACTGCATGAGTAGCCGGTGCCGCACTAGCACCAAGCCCGCCCCTCCTCCCCTCACCGCCACTTGTGGACGTCGTTGGGAAAAGCCCGCGCAACTCGGTGGTTGATACGTCTCAAATGTATCTATAATTTTTTATTGTTTCATGCTATATTTATATCACTTTGGCGTAGTTTTATCATTAATTTATATTATCTTTCGAGATTAAAATATTATTCCGGTGCCTAGTGCCAATTGCTTTTTTTGAACTTTGCAGGAAAATAAATTTTTCCGGACTAGAAAAATCCAGAAAAAAGCCACCTAAAGTTTCAAGTCCAGAAGCTTCCAAGGGTAATGGAGATAGGCCGGGGGCTGCCTGTGGCCCCTACACGCCCTACTGCATGCCCCCTGGGGCTCCGATCCACCGCCTCTTGGTCCTTCGTAACTAGCAAAGGTAGTGAGACTGACAACCTCACTAGTCTTATTGGGGGCACAAGGAAGTTTTATTTTGTGTGTGCAGGTACTGATTGTTGGTTGCAATCGCTTAACTCCTATTGGTTCAATAAAACTTGAGGTCACTTAAGGAGAATTGCTGCTTGCTATAAACCCTTGCACTTGGGGCCCAACAACTTCCTAGTACATAGGAAGCAGTAGGTGGCAGGGCCCTTTCCTCCACCTGTTTGAGCACCAACGGAGTTGTCGAGTCATCTCAGTGAGATTTTAGGCATTGCCCTCGCATTGGTGCACGCACTAGTGGGGGTGGTCGCGTTTCTAGCATGAGGAGGCACATGCAGGTAGTGCGGTGAGGCTGCGTGAAGGGGTTGCGTATCTGGCAGTTCTGAGGGAGACCGCTCAAGTTCATGGTGGCCATGACTGACACAGTCGTGCAGTCACGGAGGAGGCATGTAAAGGAGACATCAGGCTTGATGCAAGGCCTGCCAGCGAAGGGGTGTTGTGAGGTCAACGTCGGCTGCGGGCACAGATCTGACTAGGGCGGCGACATGATGGTTATGAGTGTGCATGGTTTTTTGCGGTGTGGCTTGCTGTGCGTGTGATACGTCTCAAATGTATCTATAATTTTTTTGTTAAATTCTATTATGTATCACTTTTGTATGATTTTTATACTTTTTATATTATTTCTCTAGACTAACCTATTAATTTAGTGCCTAGTGCCAGTTCTTGTTTTTTTTGCATGTTTTTGGTTTCGTAGTAAATCCATACCTAGGAAGGTCCAAACACGATAAAAATTTATGGAGAATTTTTCCGTAATATATGCAACAACAAAAGCTTGGGGGAGAGACCAGAAGACTCACAGGGCTCCAACAAGCCCAGGGGGAGTGGCCCGGGGGGCGCCGACCAGGCTTGTGGGGCCCACACATACCCGTTTGCACTAATTCTCGGCTAATATATTCCGTAATATTCTGAAACCCTCAAAATCTAGCTAGAAAGAATTTTATCGCTGCCACATGCCTCTGTTCCGAAGCGATCCCATCTGGAGTCCTTTTTCGGTGCTCCACCGGAGGGGTAAACCATTGGGGTGGCCGTCTTCATCAACCTTGCTAACTCTCTCTCTCTCTTGAGCTTCAATGATGATCTGTGAGTAGTTCCCTTAGGACCTACATGTCCATAGTAGTAGCTAGATGGCTCTCTCTCTCTCTTGATCTTCAATACAATAATCTTCTCTAAGATCAATCCAATGTAATATTTTGCGGTGTGTAAGTTGGGATCCAATAAATTGTGGATTTATGATCAGATTATTCATTGAATTTATATGAATCTTTTCAGGTTACTTTGCTGTGTAATTTTATAGCTTTGTATTTCTCTCCGGTCTGTCCTTCTACTTTGGCCAAGTTTGATTGATCTATTTTTAGTGGGAGAGGTGCTTTGTAGTAGGTTCAATCTTGTGGTGATCTTGTCCAGTCACAATAAGGACGAAGGCATGTATTGTATTGTTGATACTAAGAATAAAATGACGGGGTTAATCTTATTTCTAGGTTTTCTTATGTCTACATTATGTCATCTTGCTTATTGTGTTACTATGTTTTAACGAACTTAGTACTTTGAGATGCATGATACGTCTCCAACGTGTCTATACTTTTATTGTTCCATGCTATTATAGTATCAATCTTGGATGTTATATATATATATATATATATATATATAGAGAGAGAGAGAGAGAGAGAGAGCATGGATTTGCTATCCACACTAGCTAGGGTGGTGGCTATCGGAACCGTTCAGGCGCGTTGAGATCCGCACCGTTGGGTGGATAAGGTTCAGCCTTTATGAATTGTTGAATTTCACCATTACCTAAGAGGAAAGTTCTGCCGAACCTTTTGGAAGGCGTAGTCTAGGAATGGCAACCTAGTTCCTGACTTTTCAGGTGTATTCATAGCAAAAGGCTGATGTGCCTTTCACATCAGTCAGTGGTTACCAGGACCTACTTAGGGAAAATTTGAGCATTGACTGATGGGGTCATTTTTAGTAAAATTTCCGAGCAGCGCTATGTTGGCCGTGGTATGTAAAATTTGCTATTTTTGTCTAGCTAAATGAGCACGGTTCCACACCTTTTGGACAGTAAATGAACTGTGGCTCGATGAACTTGTTACTGTAGCCGGAAAGTCCCGTCGAAAGCAGCCTAAAGTGTGAACGGTCAACAGAGGTAATGTCTTTTTTTGGCAAACAACAGAGGTAATATCGTTCCACCGATTCGGCCACAAATGCCACTGTCCACCTGCATGTAATTACTAATGCTAGCATCGGGTGTCCGCTTTGCTTTGCATGTAATTTTCTATTTGTTTGGCAGCTTTTTTACGGACTATTCTTTTTCTGCTGAGTAGTACTGGTTTTGTTTTTGCAGTACCTTGATCCGCCGAACAATTTAGTCCCTCAAACTGTCAAGTAAATTTCCATGCTGACACCAAGTCATGGGTTGGCGATGGGGTGCCATTGTACATTTAGCATCCAAGTACTAGGAGTACATTGCGTTCAAAGAGTTCATTCCTCACCTTTGCCCCCCTGCGCTCCAACAAACACCTTGGTTCAGGGGTCGTCGTAACAAAAAATGGAGCCGTTTGGAGATGGTCACACAAGTAGATCAAGCCCTGCCGTCAGTGCTGCTCCGATGGAAGGCGTGTTTGCAGGAGCCATCGTCCCTGGTGCCGTCGACCTCGTCGGTGTTCATGCCATTCAGAACAGTGGGCAGCAGGTAATTACATTTTGCTATCGGACAGTTTTGTTTTTGCATGTAAAGACTATTTTGCTGAGTATTAGATTTTCGTTTTCCAGCACATTGATCATCCAAAGAACTTAGTCACTCTAACAACGGTATGCTTTTTTTGAGACAAACATCGGTATGCATAAACACCCATGCTATATTTTTGGCTTATTTGCTTTCATGGGAAAACCCCTTCACGCATAGTGGTAGTAGGCCCGACTTCTTGGGATGATGTTGAACCATAGGGATATGACGGAAGAGATAAACTTCATCCTCGTTGACGGCACTGGAGCTATTGAGGCAAGGATATGGTATTGTTTCAGACCAGAAATACACTAAAATTCATAGAGAGCGACTGTCAATTTATCAATAAGCGTTTGGCGTGACCATTTTCAGGACAATCGACTCGGAGTACATGCAGTCGTTGCGTTCAGTGAGGTAATTGCGTGGTTTTTTGTATATGAATGATATTTTTGGTAGCTCCAGCAGCCCCCCAAAATCCATCTCCACAGACATACTGTCCTTTTTCCTCGTCAAGCGAGGCGATCAAATCGTGAAGCTTCTTAACGCTGCACCTCGAGCTGATCGCATGCACCTTTCCATTGTGCTGGTTCTGATCTTCTTTGTCTGACCTGACTCCACAACGCCACCTCCAGCAGGGAAACCAATGCCCTCTTCTTCTGATTCCTAGGATGCATCATCGATCCGTCGGGGTGCGCTCGGGCCCGAAGTGGGGATCCCGTACCCATCCATCCGGCGTCCAAACATGACAGCGAAAAAAGAGTCATGTAAAAAGAAGAAGAAGATTCACCATTACAAATTCCGTAGTGCCTTTTTTGACAGCTCGTTGCGTGGCGCAGCGGACAAAAAGATAATTTAGGTATCAAGTTTTTTTCTATAAGTCCACGCGTGAGTACAAGGTTAGAGATTATCGATGGATACATAACAAACTTGTAAATAAACAGGTGAGATTAAGAAATTGAATGCAAACATGATCCAGTTAGGAAATAGAACGGCACTGCACGTCACTGCATGATAGCTCCTGCGGCTCGGACATGAATCCTCCACTTGTTTCTATCATAAACTCTAGGGGGAGAGGGTCATACCTTAGATCTGCTAGCTGTGTGCCGCTGCCCTACGAACAAACGAAGTTCGTCGATCCACCTTACATCGATGAACATCCGCAAAGAAAGGGTGTGGTGGTTATGTGTGATCTAACGATGCGATGACATGGCATACGTGCGTTGTTATGAGAATGCATAATATGCTTTGTGAAGGGGCTCTTTTACCACTGACCCCGTATCAACGGAGGGAGGGGGCTGAGTACCCGTGGCGAAAGCTCAAGCAAGTATAATCTAACGATGTGAGGACACGTTGTGAATGGGTTATGGAAACAATTGGAAAACTGACATGGTAGTACAATGTAAAACGGAGGGTCTTGTGCAATGACCAACTCATAGAGAGGGCTCTCATGCACAGAAAAAATGTGCCATCGGATGGATATGTATGGTTCCGACAATGTAAAACGGAGGTTCTTGTGCACTGACCAACTTACAAGACACCTGTGGCCAAAGCTCAAGCAAGTATAATCTAACGATGTGAAGACACGTTGTGAATGGGTTATGGAAACAATTGGAAAAGTGACATGGCATTACAATGTAAAACAAAGGTTCTTTTGTAACGACCGACTTATAGGGAAGGCTCTCGTGCACAAAAAGGTGCCCTTGGGTGGGTATTGCATGGTTCTAACAATGTAAAACAGAGATTCTTGTGCAATGACCAACTTAGAAGTTAGAAGGCTTTCGTCCACAAAAAATAGGGGTGCCCCTGGGTGGATGTGCATGGTTCCGACAATGTGAAATGAAGGTTCTTATGCAACGACCAGCTAATGGAGAAGGCTCTCGTGCACACACAAAAAGGTGTTGTTAGGTGGGTGTGCATGGTTCCGACAATGTAAAACAGAGGTTCTTATGTAAGTGTTGCGGTGATGCTATATCTAGCTATCTATCCCTCCACCCCTCTCTAGTCCTTTAACATCTAATTTAACTCGCACGCATCATTAAAAAATTACATGGGGGTCGAATTGTCTGGGTGGATGCAACGTCCGCCTTATACTGATGAACGTCCGCAAAGAAAGGGTGCGGTGGTTATGTGTAATCCAATTCTTGTTCCTTGGTGTTCCACCCTCCATATTTCTGGTGGACTAAATACATGTGGGATTTGACGTCCGCGACCCGGGGGTGCGCTTTTTGGTTTCGGTGGTGACGACTCGAGACAGGGGTGGGTCAAAGTTCGTATGTA
>NC_041388.1:314545154-314549046 GCF_002162155.2 Triticum dicoccoides | reverse complement strand
GGTCTTTGGTGCATGGGCGACGACTCTGGGGGAAGTAAAGGTTGCTCGACTAGCTCTGCGATGAGCAATGCTACAACGTGTGTATGGACACCATGTTTTTGGGTATACTGGTTTGAGGGGTGGCAGAGCTTGGTTTGGCATGTTATCCCTTATGGTTTCGGGGCTGCATGAAATCCTGAAAACTAACACTCATACGTGGTTCAAAAATTCACGCGGATTCGTCAAAACACATGCGTTGGTTTATTTGGCTGGGTTGCTTACTTATAGGGTGACACAAAAAGAATTTTGTTGCTATAAAAAATAAATGTTGTAATTGCATCTCTCACTCTTTCTGGTCCTCTTTTCGGGTAAAAAAATAGAGATACTCATCGCACGGAAAAACAAGAAAAAACATTCCAATCGGGTTGTGTTTACTTTTGAGAAAAGAAAAACCGTTTTCAAAAAACATAAATGACGGAACAAAAAAATGTAGCACGAGCAAAGAATTTGCGTTGGCATAAAAACCAATAATATTTTAACATGGTACATCACAACAAAAAAAGTTGTTTGCTTCGAACGTACCAACATCAAACACTGAGGATACAAACGAAAATGTTACGCGCTGGTTCCCCCCGAGAAAGAGGTGGGAGATGAATATCCAGCTTGGGCTGCCAACTTAGTGTGATAGGCAAGACTTTGGTCACCACTAGGTTGTCATTCCGGTGAAACAGGTGTGATGACTATAGCGTCTCTGTGTCGACGGTTGAATATGGAGAAAACTAAACGAATCCAGAGGAATTGATTTTTGTGCGAGGTACGCGGGTGACCTGTTCCTTCCACGCCTTTCTCCACATGGCATATCCCTTCTGGTGGCTCGATGAGCCGTGGGACCGGTCGCCGGCGCGGCCGGTGTGTCATTGTGAGGCGGCCTGGAGGTAGGTACCTACAGTGGCCGCCCGTGGTTTCTCAGACAAGAAAGAAAGGAAAGAAATGCGAGGGGCATTTGCTGCCTTTCGTGCGGCGTGGTTTCTCGCGCAAGAGAGAATATGGCTTGTACTATATTTACTTTCCAATAATGCGGCTAAACAAATACGTAGACGCCAATGGGATCTGATATTTGAATGGAAAACAATTGTTCGTTTTGCTTGGGGAAAGTGAGTGGTGGTCTGCCTACGTAGCTCGGTCTGGTTGGTTCTGTGGCTGTGACTTAGGATAGATAGCAGGCGCTGGCTGGGGTGGTTCGGAAGGTTGGGTGGTCGCCGCCGATGGCAAGCGGCGGCGACACCTACGTGTTTGTCTCACGCGGACGGTGTGGAATCCAGCTGCCCAGGATCCTCTGTGGCATGGAGATCGGTGGCGTGGGTGGTGGCCTGTTAGACATTTTTTTGGTGCGGACAGTTGGACTTGGATGACTGGTGTGTCAGGTAAAGAAAATGACGTATTGCAAATCATTTGCCCATCATGACAAAAGGTAAACAACACATAAATTTGTTTTGAGATATATATAAAAATTAGTATTTGTTGTGCACACCAATACCTATGGGCTCGATATGGTGATTTTAAGTTTCTGAATTGTATAGTTTGTCTCGCCCTGAATGTATTGGGAAGTTTGTGTGGCTTTATACACTTAATAAAATTAGTCATACAAAAACAAGAAAAAAAAATCATAACACGTTGATTTACTAAAAAACGGCGGTGGTAGGAGTTTCTCTTCAGGCGGTTCGTGGCGCCGTCTCACTCGCTCTCCGGGAGCATCTGCATCCGCGAGTGGCGGGCCCCTAGCAATGATGATATAGTCACCCCTTCTGGCTATGAGGAGGACCAGCAGCACTAGCTGAACCGTCTCCTCTCGGAGGCGGCTCCGACAGACGAATAGTTCATCTGTCAGATGAAGATCATGTTGGAGCGTTCACGTGAAGCGGGAGCCGGCATCCCCACTCTGTTAGGCGAAGGTCCTGCACACGTCCCCACCACACAAACACGGGCTTCACTTTGCCAACCACGTGAAGCAAGAGCCTGCATCCCCCCGTCGCCTCCACCGCGTGACATATGAGCCCTCGCCGGCCCTGCCACATAGCCATTACGCGCAGGATCGACCGGTCCTCGTCGCCACCAAAGTGGCGTCGATGCATTATGAAGGAGGACTGCCACCCTACACTACCTTGGAGGGGGCTGTTACAGCGGTGCCTCCGGTTATAGGGTCGTGCTATCCAATGGCAGCACGCGGTGAGGGCAGTAGGTGACGTGCGACATGCACAATGCCTTTAGCCGCTTCGGGTTTGTCGCGAAGGACGTGCCGCCTTAATGGGTCCGCAACAACCTGGACCTCGCCATGCATTTGTCACCGTGTTCATGACTCGCTAGTGATGTGTGCGTAGTATCACAATGCAGCCGGTCTGGTTGGTGGGGTAAGATTTTAAATCCCGGCAACCCATATGAGCAATTTATTGCTTTTCGTTACACACAGACATAGAGTGTGGTTCGGGTAGGTGGACTGTCTAATGCCAGGAGTCTGGGTGTGGAGGGGAAGGGGGGCGGGGTGCGAACCCAGTGTGCTTGTGTTGGGGGGGTGCAGACGTGATTTTGCGTCCTCATACACCATTGGCTATTGGTCCCCTCTCCTCCCAATAATTCGAGCCGTCAGGATGGCAGCTATGATTTGGGCTTCTCGCCTAGTTCGGATAATCTCCCACATCTACATTCCTTCCTTCACACACAGCAACTGACTAGGTGCTCGATCGACTCTAGGGTCAGCGACGTCACCCCTGGGGGTGAAGTTTATGATGATCTCCGCCCTACGGATGCTACTCTGTGGACTCCTCCTCTCCTCCAGCTCCGAGGATTCCGGTTGCAATCCGGGCTTTGCTCCTAGCCCGGATATCATTAGGCAAACTGTGGGAGCTGTCTCATGCGTCCTCATATTCCGCGAGGGCATTGGATATCCGACCCTAGCTGAAAATTTGGCATAAACATTACACATTGGAACATCTTTGACCTAACAAAAGATGTGTTTTTTATTGTTTTCAATGTCTTTAGCATTTTTTTGTTCACCAGATACAAAATTAGCCCGGACATCAATTTGAATATCTGCATAAAAAGAACACCTTTGTCTGTTTTTCTCACCTTGAATATCCCATTTCTTATTTTGTTTGACAAGGTCTTTAATCCAAACGCACCAACGACGGATCACTCGATCAATCCATTCTTCCGTGCGTACACTCACTCACCTGACCCCAGGCCACATGTCCTAAACTTGCATGCGGGTGCATTTTAAAAATCATTGGCACGCGGGCGGGCGGGTGTGGCAGCAGCCCCATGCTTGCCCACATTCCATGCATGGCTCACAGGAGTGTCCGTCGGGTGGGGCGGCATCACGTCTGGATGTGTCTGGGCGTTAGTTTGTTTCCATTGGTTATAAACAAGCCTCCGTGCATGCACCCTGTTCGTCACCAGTGTTATGATAGCCATGGGTCAACTTTCCAGCAATAGCATGCGACAGCATGCAATCTGCTCGGCACAGGCCAAAAAAACATGAATGTAAGGAAGACAGAACACGAAAACCACCCCCATATCGGACGTGTGTCACATGATCTATATGCGCTGCTAACGAGGCCTACAATGTCTCAAAAGAAAAAAAATATAAAGGCTCAAACATTCAGAAGAAAGTTCTCCAAGGCCTTCCTAGAACAACTCCGGGCGAAGGCCCGTGGTCCAAGCCTGCTGGACTGCGCGCTTGGTAGCCTAGTGCTGCCATCTTGCAGCCCACGCGGTCCACTTTTTCTAAAGGAGGAAATAAGCATCAAATGACCTATAAAGTGAAAATGCAAATGAGGTAAAAGGAGGGACCAGATCCCCCTGCGAATGAGTGTTGGGATTGCAGCCGCGCGAGCGAAACTTTATATCTTTGCTTTTC
>NC_041388.1:314522687-314545144 GCF_002162155.2 Triticum dicoccoides | reverse complement strand
TATTCTGTTACTAGTAACAGAATAATATTCTGTTACCCTCGGTCCCTATAAGGGCGCGACGCGCACATCAGTAGAATCTCCCCCGACCCGCCCCCAACCTACCCGCCTCCTTCCGCCGGAGGCAGTCGTTGCGGGCGAGCGAGCGACGGCGCCAGCCGGAGCGAGGGAGCCCGCGGCGCCGTGACAGGTCGCTCCTCCCACCCACATGCTGCCACCGGCTGGCCGTCTGCACGCCTCCCCGCTGACGGGCTCGCCGACACCTCCCCGTGCGCCTTCCCTTCGACGGGTGCCGGCCCCTCCCCGCGCACCTCCCCGTCGACGGGTGCCGGATCCACCCCGCTCGCCCCCCCTCCGACGAGCTTGCCGTCCCGTCCCCGCCTCCGGCGGCTGCCGCGCGCCATCCCAGCCTTCCTCTGCCGCCGCACACCGCCATCCCCACCCGACGGGGCCGTGATCCGTCGCCTCCTGCCTCCCTCCGTCGCCGGGGCTCCTTCTCCGGGGCAGTGATCCCCGCAAGACGCTGCATCAATGGCGCCGCCTCCCAAGAACATGCCAGTACACCGACCACGAGAGGAAGAAGAAGAAGAAGTTCAACAACCATCGATGCAAGTTCAACTTGAGGTAATGTCTACATAGTAAGTTCAATGATACATAATCTAGGAGTACTTCTAGTGTAGTTGCATAAGTTATATATTACCAAAAGAGAAGACATGCATCAGTTTTATATATATGCATATCCATACATCTCTGAAGTTCAATGTTCAGTTTACAAGCAGTGCTAAAAAACAGTACATCAGTACATCAGTGTGTAACATGTACGGTTATACTGTTCGACTGAAAACGGAACCAGATACAAAATAGAGAACAACAGTTTAAATAAGAACCATCGATGCAAGTTCAACTTGTACAATGCCTTCAGTGCATGGCATGTTACCCATAGCATGTATACGAGAAAAATGCAGAAAAAGATTAATTCCAAAACTGTTGAATGTCATTGCAGAAGCGAGCAAGGCGGCGCACGCAGCGAGCGTTTGATGAGCCAAGCAGATATGGGGCACCACCTGGTTGGGTAACACCAGAAATACCACCTGGATACTTCAACAATACAGGCAGATTTCAAGATACACTGGAATCATCAGAAGCACGGACAAGTTCTTCTATGCAGCAAACACCAATATCTGGGAATACAAGCTATGTCACTCGTGGGTTGCAACAAGGCCAGCAATATCCCCAACAACAAATGTTTTCCTTCCCTAACGCATGCAGAAAGCCAAGGACAGGAAGCCGTGGATGGGTTGCAACAAGGCTTCCACCAGTCGCTCTGTCAACATCAATCATCTGTGCTGCAAAAGCGGTTGTGACGGGAAGACCAGGCCAAAGAGACAGAAATTTTGGCCGCTCTAGCAGGTTCCAAAGTACAAGATATGAGCCATATGGACAGGAGCAACCTCACAACGAATCTGAGGGGAGATGACCGTACAATGAGAGACGGAGACCTTCATCAACATTGCTCCCTCTAAGAGATGCATTGCTGCATGTGCCAAGGGTGACACCACCCGCGCCCATACACCAGGGTGAACAACAAACACCGGAGGCAGCACAGAGCTATACACATGTAAGTATCCACATTCAGAAAAAAACCATACAAGCATAGTCCATACCATGGTACTGTGACCACCCCATCTAAACATTTTCATAACTGCGTTTTTGTTTGCTCACTGTTGCGTGCAGCCACCTAACCTTGAAGCTTATGTTCTGCCAAGGCTAGAGATGCGCTTTGAAACTTTTGAAGAAGCAAAGAACTTCTACAACCTCTATGCGAAGCATGCGGGTTTTGCTATCAGGGAAGGCTCCATGTTTAAGACCAGAGCCTACCTTTATTGCACGTGTTATGGAGTCTATCATTCGAAGGTGTCTGAAGCAAATAGACAGCGGAACAAAACGACAACCAGGACTAACTGTGGGGCTAAAATGGGGCTGAAGATTGAAAAGGATGGACCACTTGTCATAAAAGAGATAGTCTGGGAACACAACCACCGGCTACAACTTACTCCGCAAATGCTTGTCTTCTTGCACTCCCACAAAAAAAACTTTGACAAAACAATCTTGGAGTACGTCAAGTACCTGTAGTTCAAAGGCATTGAACACGCGCAAATCATGAGCATACGGGGCGGTGATGACCCTGGTAGCTACTTCCTTGAAATGAATGCCAAAGACCTGATTAACCTGTAAGTACAAACTTGTTCTCCTCCCATAAACCGCCTATGTCTTTTTTCCTGTGTCAGTACAAACATATTACGTAACGCATGACCTGACGCCAGTTCAACATGCATTTTTGAATGACTGTTCACTTTTAATATCCAGGAAAGCAAAAAATTCAAGGATGGATGATGTGGACGATGTCCTAAAGACTGTCAACTTCTTTAGGGAGATGAAAGCTATAAACAGGGAATTCTTCTATGACATGCAACTCGATGAGTACGACAGAGTTAAGAACATATTCTGGGTGAATGCAAGCTGCCGAGGGGCCTACCAGGACTTCGGTGACTGCGTAACATTTGACACCACATAGAAGACCAACAAGTACCATATGCCACTTGGGGTGTTTGTCGGTACTAACAATCACTTCCAGACTACATTCTTTGGTTTCACCCTGATAAGAGATGAGGATGCAGAATCATTCAGATGGCTGTTCAAGACATTTTTGAGGTGCATGAGAGGGAAGGCTCCTACATGCATCCTCACAGGTACAACCGCGAAAACCACCCCCAACCACCACCACCACCACCCCCTTCCCCCAAAAAACTAAAAGGAAAATAACACGTTAAAAAATGTTTGTGTCAGTTCTATTTGTACATATGCACCAACATATGCTGACCACTCCACATCTCTTTTCTCATTACCAGACCAGTGTCCGGCAATGGCTTTGGCGATACCACAATTTTTCAAGAACACAATACACAGGCTGTGCCGCTGGCACATTATGAAGAAGTACAGGGAACACCTCGCATACCTGTACTACCTGCACGAAGACTTCAAAGAAGAATTCACATCAATCCTCAACTGGCCCCTCATGCCAACTGAGTTTGAGGATGCCCAAAAAGGACTCATCGATAGGTACAACCTCCATGATGATGCCACGATGCTGGCCATGTGGAACAAGCGTGAGAAATGGATATCAGCCTACTTCAAAGAAATTTTCTACGCCAAAATGACATCCACACAGCGAAGTGAGAGCATGAACTATGTGCTCAAGAAGAACTTTGTAAGTGAGAGACAAAACCTACACTGGTTTGTCAGCCAGGTAAACTCCTGCGTCAAAACCAGGAGGCAGACAGAGAACCAAGAGACAATGAGTAACATGGTATAGCTCTATCACCTGTCGTGAGACAGAAAAACATGCTTACTAAAGTAAAACTTTATTAGTTAGACAAGTTTTTGCTGCGAGAAAACTAACAATTTGGTCATCATTCTTGCATGTGCAGAAGGAACAAAACACGCTGACCTTCTATGGGTTTGACACCCAGATGGCAAAGGTTTACTCGCGAGCTGTGTACAGCAAGATCAGAAAAAGGCTAAAACTGAGCACACTCTTCACGACGACAGAGACAGAAGAGCCCACAAAGTATCTCGTGCGCTATAACAACCCGCAAAAACTGTCTGCATGGTCTCAGCACGCGTTCCAGGCGGTTGCAGACCCTATGAGAGAAACATATGAGTGCGAGTGCAGGCTATGGGACCACACAGGTGAGGACTGCAAAAAAAAAGATGTTACATACTGTACTACTTTATTTGCAAAGTTTTTGTTCGAATGAAATGAAAAAAATACATGCACCTCTTCCAAAAACAAAATACGGGTCTTTTCTGCGTGCATGTCTTGTCCATGATGCAGACAATTAAAGCTCCCAGCGTTCCAGAGAAATATATCCTCAGGAGATACACCAAACGCCCGAACATCCAGCCAACATTCGACAGAAATGACTTGAGGACAGTAGCGTCAAACAAGGCATCCCAATACTGCATTGAAAGCTCACTGCTGACGCTCAACATGAGAGTGCACAGAAAAAGTTTGAGAAGCCAAGAGCAAATGGCGAGGTCGCGGGTCGTCATGGACAAACTTGAACAAGAACTCGATGCCATGCATTCTGCTGAAAATGGAGGTGTGGCAGACAATGATGCCATTGAGAAGGATATTGCTACAATGTTATCCGAGATGAATCATATGGGAGTTGTTGACCCATTCGACAACGAGGAAGAGGAGCAGCAGCAACCAGAGCTTGCCCATGTGCACACTCAAGATCACCAAGAAGCTCACATGCGAGATCATGAGCTTTATGGTGCTATAGGCGAACGACATGACAACAACACATCCTACCAGCAGCACCAGGAAAGAGTGATTAAACCACCCATATTCTCAAACACAAAGGGGAGGAAGAGCAAGACACAGGCAGCGAAAGCAGCAGCCAAAAAGCCACCACGCCCCATCAAGCGTGTGGAATTTGGCCCGGACGGCAAACCTCACGGGATAAGGTCATGCGGATTATGCAACGTCGTGAGCAACCATAACTACCACACATGCCCACTCCGCACAGATGGCACTGCCAACAAGCACAAGCAGATTGGAGCCACCCAGGTTTCTACCAATGGAGACAACACACGTAATAGCTACACTTGCCGCAAGTGTGGGGGAACTGACGGGCATAATGCCCGCACATGCAAAGTGGGCAAAGAGGTCATTGGCGCTGAACAAACACAGGGCAAGGTGCAGAGTTCTAAAAAAAGCAAATGAAGACGATGAAGAAGAAGAGTTTGACGAGAATGACGACCAATCAGACGAAGACAATGAAGATGACACTGTCAGGGACGAGGAAACTGAGACCGACGATGAAGTTGCCAAGGCTCAACCAGGAAAGGGCGCCGGCAAGGCGCAACATTCAGGGCCAGTTAGGAGAAGCTCAAGGCTGAACAACTGAACAATACATAGTGGTCTTTAGTTGCCTCGGCACACAATGAGGAAACATTTTAGAAACACTATCATTACCAAAACTTATTTAGCTTTATCGTCGATTTCTCGATCAGTACTATAGTTAAGATATAATTTGTGATTTGTGCCCGCTGAACCAGTGACATTATTATGTAAACCAATTGATGATCCTTTTGAATGCAGTCAGAAATACATTTGAAAAAACTTATCTGGATTTACCTGACGCAAACGCTACTGTCGACCAGTAACTCAGCAGCAAAAAAATGTCCAAGGAAAATTTAAACTCCTATAGTACATTAGTACTGATAGTTCTGAGTCATCAGTACAAAGACAGAGTACACATTAGTACTGATATAATTTGTGATTTGTGCCCACTGGAGCAGTCACATTATTACGTAAACCATTTGATAATCCTTTTGAATGCAGTCACAAAATACATTTGTACTGACGAAAAACACTACTGTCGACCAGTCGTCAGTACAAAGGCGGAGTAAAACAAACACACCCGTGAACACCTAAAAAAACATCATTTTGAAAAAAACAAAGCTATGTCTGCTTCTGCCAGTACCAATTCAGAAAGGCGATCAGTACATAAAAATAATTACCTCAAACAAAAATGCGAATATAATACATTCTGTACTGATGAAAATCTAATTTATCTGTAAAAAATACTCAAAGATTATCTTGATATAAACAATCCTTTAAAAAATACAAAAATTGTTTAAAAAACATTAGCATCACACATAGTCTCATTGGTATTTGGTAAGTTCAATTACACTTCAATCACCAGTCCCAAGTACCACAGTAGAGGAGTACAGACCTCCATCATCACCAACCCTGACATATGCAAGTGGGAGCAGCCGATAAGTACAGCTTGACAAGACAAATCAGTGCGACAGTAAAATGCCGTCATCACCACCCTTGAGACATGCAAGTGGGATTTAGCAGGTCATAAGTACAGCTTGACAAGACTAGTAAGTGCAGCAGTAAAAACCATTGTACTTGGACAGTTACTTCTTCCAGGCCACCACCCGCGCCACCCATTGAGCGGTTGCCACAACGGACTACAAACGGCGACCCTACGCCACTACACCCACTACACCCACGCCCCCGATGAACCGCCTCCCACAAATCCCCGTCGATGCACTGCAAAAAACCCATTCTCTTCCATCTCTCCATCATCCCCACAAACAACCATTTCCCTTCCATCTCCCCTGCACACAAACCACAAACTTCTCTCTCACAAGACCACAGCCGCCGGAGGAGGGCGATGGCGGAGGAACCATCCACCAAGCGTCATCAAGATGAGCCGTCGGACAAGAGCAGCAACCTCATCGATGTTCACGTCCCCGGTGAGAAGCGCGAGTACACCAAAACCCTCAAAGAGGTTGAGCTCCATGGCAAGGAGACGCTGGAGATCGTCTGCACCAGCAAACCAGACAAGGCCGACGATGTGATCTCTAGGCTCTAGAGGAAGGCTGGCGGCATGGTTCGTAGGATTGTCGGTGTTGGTGTGCACTACACCAACGGAGATGAATCTCCCCAGATGGCAGCAATCCTGCAGTTGTGCGTCGACGACCTCTGCTTGGTGTACCACATCATAACGGCCACAAAATGGTGAGCCATCCTACTCATTTGCCCTGTTTTGGTTTATCTGTTTTATTAGTACTGTATCCTGAAAATTTCATCAGACTTGTTTCCCAACTAGATGTACTAGTGTGGCTTCTGAAAAGTGGATGCACTACTGCATTTTCTCAAGTAGATACACTATAAAATGTACTTTTGAACCTGATGCATCAGATTACTATTTGGAAAATCTTGCGGAAGATTAATTTCTGAAGTTGACTGACTAGTCTAGTTTCTGAACTTGATCCACTAGTGTAGTTTATGTACTCAATATATTAAAAAGATGTTTCTGAACTTGATGTAGTGAAGTATTTTCTAAATTTGATCTAATGTTATTCTCATAAGAACAAAAACTAACGACTTGGTGAAGCACTGTTTATGTGTTATCCTATTCAACAAAAGTAAACTAAACTAGTACCAAAGCAGAACATACAACATTGACTGAAACTATGTATAATCCAAAAAAGAAGAATAACATGGTGTACTTAATTTAATTTCAGAACTTTGTTTACTAGTTTATGAAGTACATTCATCTCATTATTTATGCTACATAAACATATACTTAAATGGATTCATCGCTTGTAAGACAAAACAAAAATGAATAATTCAAACATCAAAAGTAATGCTGATTTTCAAAAATGTCTCTCCCCTTGCAGGCCCAAGCGCCTGAACGAGTTGTTGCAGCATAAGAAGTTGTTCGCATTTGCCGATTTCAGCATTGAAAGCGACAAAGAGAAGCTGAAGTTGTCCGGTTTGGAGATCAACCCCAACAAGTTCATCGACATTCAGCGCAATTGGAGAGTACCATACACTGGAAAAGAGTATGACTCCTTGACTGATGTTGCAGCCAATGTCATCCATCCATTCTACAAAGGCATGAAGAAGAACATCAACACGCAGGAAGACTACAAACTGTGGGGGACCAACCCGCTGCCAGACAACCTCATCGAGTACGCAGGAGTGGATGCATACGCCACGTACAAGGCATGGAGCATCATCGACTACATCACAGATGGTTCGGAAATTGCAAAATATCGGGAGGCTGAGAATTACTACGACCAACCCTATTGCCCCTATGCGGGATGAAGATACATCAGAGCCTGCCTTCGTTTTACGTTCGCTTGTGCTTGCCTTTTATCTTGTTGTTTCAAATTAGTAGTTTGCTCTTGTTGGGTTGAACCAGTATGATTATGTCATGCTTGTCATTGTTGAACTAGTTTATTTATGTCATCAAGTATAATGTTTTGCTTATCTCATTATATAAGTTTGGTAGCTTCGTATGTTGTTAATCCATCATTTCAAATTCAAAAAGTAGCTTCTGAATAGAACTTTGTAGCTACTCTAAAGTACTAGTTATGATGCAACTAATCACACAACGTTGCTCTATGTCTAGTTTCGATTCAGTATTGTATATAAAACATAACATTGAGAACAATCAACACAATTTGAGTTGCTTAACAACGCTTCAAAAGTTGAAGCAAAAATTCTTAGTACTCCATCTAGTGTTCTCATTCATATGTAGCTGCTAGATAATTAACAAGTGCTACAAAACAAAAAAAAGTTAAGAAAGCATCAGCACACACTTATGCTGGTCGCTTGCAGATTAAGAATTACAGTACTAGTACACTTGATCGGACAGTACATACTTACTACAATAAAAAGTACATAGAAGCATCAGTACGTAAGCGCTACTATGAATGGACTATCATTACAACTTAATCTAAACACAAATACATCTTAAAATTACACTTACACAAAACTGACAAGAACTAGAACAAAAAGTTTCAGTCCAAGTTACTGCTGGAGTCAAGTACTAGATTCAAACAAGCAAACAAAAAGAAAAAACTGACCGCCCAAGGTCAGGCGCAAGCCCTGACGCTGCTAGATACTTGAACTCGAGCCCATAGGTGAATCCCTAGTAATCCGCACAACGCAGGGCACGCCGATCAGGGCTCACAGGTCAAGAGAGAGAGCGAGCGCCGTGTATAAGCGCTCAGGTAAGTATTCAGAGGAGTTCGACCAGTGAGCCTCGGTTGCGCTTATAAACAGGTTCGGAGCCCCCTCAACTAGCGAGGTGGGATTAAACCCAGAGAGCATGCGCACGCCGCACTGCACAGCCGCGCAGACGAGCTATCTGGGCCGAAAAATGGCCCAATAGCGTGAATCATTTACAAACACCAAACCAAATAAACCCAGTTAAACAAACCAGAGCGCAAGGCAAAAAAATATAAACTACAAGAAAAATGTTTGAAACTAAAAATATATAAACTACAATGAATCTCTAAAAAGAAGAGAACTTTATAGCCTATCTGTTAAATGTACATAATTTAAAAAACCGAATTAAATATTACTTTCAAGTTCAACTACTAAAATGCAAAAAGTTCAAACATATAATGTTTGTCAATTATGCTAAATATCTTATTACAATCTAACAAGTTCAACTACTAAAAATGCAAAAAGTTCAAACATATAATGTTTGTCAATTATGCTAAATTTCTTATTGACATAAAATCTGACAAGTTCAACTACTAAAATGCAAAAAGTTCAAAATAGAAATTTATTTGTCAATTATGCTAAATTTCTAATTTATATAAAATCTCACAAGTTCAACTACTACAATAAAAGAAGTTCAAATTAGAATTTATTTGTCAATTCTGCTAAATTTCTAATTTATATAAAATTTGTACACACCTCAACGAACGGTCTGGTCGTAAAATAATCTCAATCCCCACAAGACACCTAAAAAAACCAAAAAAAAACTCAGTTCAATCATACATATGACATAAGTACTAAAAAGCAGGATCAGTCAGGCCACTCACACCACTACGATACCAAATTTCAAAACCGCACGCTGTATGAAATTACATTTCAGTTCATACAGCACTAAACCATAAGTGCACTAAGATGAGAATACAAAAACTATAAAGGCCTGACTTAGGTAAGTACAGATGAAAATAAAATAAGTACCAGTTTTGAGCAACAACTCCCGGAGCACTGAAAAATGTCTTCAGATAAACTAGTCTATAAAACTTCAGTGGAAAAACAAATACTTAACATCCTCAGGGAAAAACATCACAAAGCATACGTCACCTAAACAGTCCAAAATGCCGTCATCACCACCCCTGAGACGTGCAAGTGGGATTTAGCAGGTCATAAGTACAACTTGACAAGACAAGTCAGTGCAGCATAAAACCATTTGAATTGGATGGTTGCTTCTTCAAGGCCACCACCCGCACCACCCACTGAGCGGTTGCCACAAGGGATTGCAAACGGGCACCCCCACGACCACCACACCCACGCCCCTGATGAACCGCCTCCCACACATCCCCGTCGACGCACTGCAAAATACCCCATCGTCTTCCATCTCTGCCTCATTCCCAGAAACCACCATTGCCGCTTCAATCTCCACTTCACACAAAACACAAACTTCTCTCTCCCAAGCCCACAGTCGCCGCAGGAAGGCGACGACGGACGAACCATCCGCCAAGCGTCATCATGGCGAGCCGTCGGACAAGAGCAGCGACCTCATCGACGTTCACGTCCCCGGTGAGAAGCGCGAGTACACGAGAACCCTCACAGGGGTTGAGAT
Source organism: Triticum dicoccoides (assembly GCF_002162155.2). NCBI lineage: Eukaryota > Viridiplantae > Streptophyta > Magnoliopsida > Poales > Poaceae > Triticum > Triticum dicoccoides. Next base: position 314,534,945 of record NC_041388.1, on the reverse strand, counting down.
CCATGGTAAAGAGATGCTGGAGATCGTCTGCACTAGCGAACCAGACAAGGCTGACGAGGTGATGAGCAGGCTCAGGATGAAGGGCGACGGCTCGTATCCGAGCTTCATCAGAGTTGATGTGGAGTTCACCAAGGATGATGAACCTCCACAGATGGCGGCAGTCCTGCAGTTGTGCGTCGAGGAACTCTGCTTGGTTTACCACATCGCAGCAGCCACAAAATGGTAACCCATACTACTGTTCATTCATCTGCTGTACTAGTACTACTCACTAGAAACTTCATTAAACTAGTTTCCCCAACTAGATGAACTACTATACTTTGTGAAGTGTATGCACGAGTACATGTTTCTCAACTTACATGCAATTCTGAAACTGTGAAGTGGATTGTTTCACCAGATTAGCATATGAAAAAAATGTTTATAGAATTCTGAACTTGATGCACCAAATTAATTTCTGAAAATGATGTGCTAGCATAGATTATGATCTTGATGCACTAGTATAGTTATATAGAATTGATGTATTAAAAGATGTTTGGTGAAGTGGTATAGGTCCATATCTTGATGCACATGTTTCTCAATAATTCCTGAAATTCATATAGAATTGATGCACAAAGATGTATCAAGCATTGGTATATGTCTTTTATTCAACCAAAAAAGAAAACTAAACTTGAATCAAGCAGCACATATATCATTTAATCTGTTAAAATGATTCTTGAATTTGGTGAAGCATTTGGTGAAGCACTCAAGACAGCAAAAAAGAAAAATAACATGGTGTAGTTGAATTTAATTTCAGGACTTTGTGTACTAGTTTCTGGACTACATACATCCATGACTTATACTATATAAGCATCTACCTCATGGATTATCACTTTCAAAAACAAAAAACAGAAGAATTAAATATTCAAAAAAGAAGACTAACCTTCAATGTGTGTCTCCCCCCTTGCAGGCCTAAGCGCCTCAAACAGTTCCTAGAGGAGGAGAAATTGTACACATTTGTCGGTTTCTGCATTGGAGGCGACAAGCGGATGCTGAACAGGTATGGTTTGGAGATCAACCCCAACAACTTCATCAACATGTAGCGCAAGTGGAAAGATCCACACACCACCAAATACTTCGACTCCTTGGCTGATGTTGCAGGCGGCGTCATCCACCCATCCTACAAAGGCATGAAGAATAAGATGGACAAGGGAGAACACAAAAAGTGGGGGACCAGCCCGCTGCCAGACAACCTCATCACGTACGCAAGAATAGGTGCGTACGCCACGTACAAGTCATGGAAGACAATCGACAACATCGTGACAGGTTGGGATATTTCAGAAGAGCAGGAAGCTGACCCCTACTAACACTGCAACTTCACGGGATGATGATGCATGAAAGTCTGCATTCGTGTTGCTCGCACTTCTGCCTGTCCTTAATATTGTTGTTTCAGATTTGTAGTTTGCTTTTGTTAGAACCAGCTACCTTATGTTATGTGCGCCAGGGTTTGAACAAGTTTGCCTATTTATATCATGTGCATCATTTGCTTATGTCAGTCAACAAGTTTGCTAGCTTCCTATTTTTGTTCATCCATCATTTGAAGTTGAAGTAGGTTGAAGTTGAAAGTAGTCATGCAGAAACAAAAAATCATACATGGATATTTTCACAAAAAAAACAAAAACGGTGGCAGACTAACTAAGGACAACAACAAAATAGTAGAATTGGACGATCAGTACAGCTTAGACATTTACGGTAGTACTATCACACTAAGAAAATTCAGTTTTTAGTTTCAGAAGAACACTAAAAAGACTAAGTTTCAGCCGAGGACTACTAACAGTATCATGCTAATAGTAGTTAGAAATTTACTAAGTACTGCAACAGGAAAAGCAAAGAACAATCAGTACACATTTCCAAGCCACTAGCATGCTAGGACTGAGAGTTCTGGTACACTTGAACAAACAGTACATTCATTCTATAAAATATAAAAAGGAATGGGAAGCTTCAGTTCACATTCCATAAAACCATTGACACACTCAAGAATAACACTAATAGTACAACTGAAATGTCAGTACAACTTAGTCTGTAAGGCAAGTACTATGATTATACAAAACATTGCCTTGAGAAGAACCAGAGCCTAGAAAATAGGCCCCCGGAGACATATTTAAATGTAGCTAATTTAAACCAGTATTTAAATTTTACTATGAAGTTCAACTACTACAATTCAAAGAAGTTCAAACAAAAAATTGGCTCTCAAATCTTGCTAAATTTCTTATACTTGAATAAAATCTGGCTAGAGATGACATAGCTACTTGGTCGTAAATAAGTTCAATCACAAAAAAAACTTCAGTTCTAATACATTATATGAAATCAGTTCTACATAACAAGGAAGCATCACTCCACTCACGCTAGATCCACAAGTGCCATCGTGAACCAAAATTTTAAAAGACTAACGTTGAACAACATTACAATTCAGTACCAACATAACTATACTATAAGTACAGGAAAAAGAGGGTACATAAACTATAAAGGTCCAACCTAGGTTGGGACAGATGAAAAATAAATGATAAATCTCACTTTTCCCAACAACAACTCGCAATGAACTTGGGAAGACATGTTTTCAGTTCAACTAGTTTACAAGACTTCAGTAGTAAAAATAAAACTTAACCAGAACGAATTCCCAATGAAACATACACAAGTGATATATCACACAACTATCAAAAATCAAAGACATCCAAACACTACAATCAAAGCCTACAATGCTTTCAAGAGATATATCACACAACTATCCATTTCACTACGCGAATGATGACCATTTCTTCTATGCACCAGGAGCCAAAGGCTGAAACTCCTTGGGAAGCTCCGTCACCACAAGCTGGTTATTCCGGTTGAACACAACTCTATACAGATCCTCAGCCTTCCAATCAACAATACGAGGCTGCAAAACAATGAAACAAATTATCAAAAAAATCATGACACATTAAAAAGAAGAACACACAATCAGCCAAACACGGAAAAGTGAAAAGCTCAACTAGAACCCACATCTTTATCTCGAATGTTCCCAACGATCTTTTCACCATCATAGGATCTTGCATACTTCAGAGTATAATGGCCACATTCATTCGCCCCTTGAAGTGGAACCTTCACAAACGTTGGTTTCTTTGCAAAAAGCTCCCAATTGGGCTGCTTACTCGCATTGTACTGAGCATCACCATACACATCCTTCATTACTTGGACCATCTTGGAGATCTGTAAGAAAAGAAAAGAAACCACACATTTTTCAGGTCCAAGAAAAAAGCAGAAACAAAGATGCAGAAAAATTAATCCAGTACAGATAATAAATGTCACTCACAATCTTCTCGCAGTCTTTATGATAGGTGTTCTTTGAAGGACGATGGTTCTTCGGATAAGGTAAAGGGTCAAGGATGTCGACGCTACTTCGGTACTGATTCATGACATATAAGGAAAAGTGGTTCACTTTCTTATCCTTTGGTAAAACCATAGGCTTGAATAGATGCATGATGATCTAAAAACAGATGACAAAAAAAGAGATGTTAAATATTCAAAATAAAAACCAGCATGGCAACAAACAAATAAAACCAAAAATCAGCTAGTAGATCTCACAAGGTCGGCACTGAGCAAGTCTTCATTATCTTTAACATAGCTCTTGAAATCTCTCGCTGCACTCTTCACATTAAACTCTTTATTTTCATCACCGTAAAACGTACAGTCAAGCACAACCTGCAAAAAAATCCAAAAAAGAAATACACAAGGGAAAAGGATAAACAAAGCAAGGTATTATCAAATCTCGTAAAACAAAAAAGGCGTTCTTGTCTAAGAGAAACAAACGATCTGGTTGGTTACCGTGATGAAATATGGACTCAGCAATACCCTTTTCCCAGACGCAAAATCAACATTTCTATCGGGATCTTTCTTCCAATCATCAATAAGGAAGTCCATTACATCACCCTCCATCATTTGCCCAGGTGCAAAAACTTCCCAGATGCGTTTCCCAGTGAAGCTGCTTACGCTACCATCAGGCTGAGGTATCATTGAGAATGTATTGCTGCAGCACGGACAAGAACAAAAAGCAGGGGAATCAAAGATAAGGCATTCATAGCAGTTCAAGTTGTATACAAAGTAACAGTTCAGGTCATATCTATCTAGCAGTTACAAACAAAAGAGGAAAAGAAGATGAAACGTAATGAGGGATACTCACTCGGCATACTTCTCACATGCTTCATCGCTAAGCAACAGATTATACAACTTGCGAGCCTTGTCCAGGTGAGGGAATATATGAGGCTGAAGCTGCTACACAGGGGAGCAAAACTTTATAGGAGCTCTGGGTGCACGCTTCGTGCTTGTAACATTGCCAGAATCCAAAGCAGGATCCTTCCTAGCACCACCAGCTCTGCGAGCCACTATTCCAGCAAGTGGGGATAAACCCTTGGCAGCAGTAGCGCTCTTGGTGACTCTTCCCATGCCAGCAATCTTGTCAAACGCATCATCATCGCTGTCTATCAATTCCACAATGGGATTCTTGGGTGTAGAGGGGCTCTCTGCACAAGCAGCCGTAGAACCTTTCAGAGCTCCCAACCGCCCCTTAAGAACACTAGACCTTGTCTTTTCTGGAGAACGCCACTGACTAAGATCAATAGATACGCGTTCGAGCTCCGAGAACTGGATGCCAAAGATCCTGTAGTCATGCTCATTAAGATCCAGCCACTCACCTGCAAAAATTAAAAAAAATAAAAGAAAGCATCAAGGGTAAAGTTCAAATACACAAATCATGACAGTACCAATCAAAGAAGTACAAGTTGCAAAAAATTACAAAAGGTCATGCATTACATACAGGGTTCGATGCCAAACAAACCACGGAAGTCAACATCAAACACATCGCTAGTTGCGCAGGTGTACAGAAAAGTCTTCCTAATGTCAAGAATGTATTCGTGGCTGTAATCTAACATTTCAATCACACCATCCTCCCAGCAATGATAGCTCTTGCAGCTTTATAGCATAAAGAATCCACAATCATGCATGTTAACAAAAGAAAAAACAGAATGGGTACATCACAAATCCGAAAACACAGTAACACCACCCTCCCACCAACAAAAACAACTAACAAAAACTCATTAAAAACGGATACTCACGTGTTTTTCTGCTGCGGCACCCGCACAAACTCGCAAGAGAAACCATCAATATGCACCGGCAAGAACGGTTTCGCCCTGTCTACGCTAGACTCCCTCCAAACCTTCTTTATGTTATCTGTCATATTCCTTAAGAATCTAACTGCATCACTCCAGGTTTCATCGCGCAGTGAATCAAGACACTCAAAATGACGGAACCTCAAATTCAGAACAATCAAGCACCAATGCCCAGATTCTTCGCTAGGCTTCATGGTAGCCGCAATGGACGACGAATCAAAAGAAGGGAAGAGAAGCTGACAAAAAAATCACAGAGGAAAATGAATTTAACAAAACATAATGTAACAAAAAATTCAGCCTCCAAACAATAAAATAATAGAAAAAAGTGAAATTCTGAAGTACAAACAAAAAATAAGATAATCATAAGTTTTAATTGAGTAAGCAAAACACTACAAAAAATATATGCTACTCTAGTTAAAATTGCAACAAACATATCAGTTCAATTTCCTTGCGACAATAAGTTCAGCTTCACACAAAAGAAGCACACATCATTCATAAGTGCATGGCTAAAAAGCAGGCTGCTCAAGTTCTTTCAACCACCACCCAAACTTGCAAGAAAAACATGACAGTTCTAGTTCATGAGTACAAAAAGTACAAGTTCACCTACTTGGTCAAAACCATCAGCGCACGATCTCATAAACCAATTTAGAACATTGGAATCAATATTTCTATCACGGATCTTGGTCTATTGTACAAAAAGAACAACAACAGTTAGAAAATTGGCAAAAACAAGTTATCATCCTATCTACAAAAGCAAAGTACTCACCGTCACCCATCTGGGAACTATCAACTTGTCAGTGTCTCGGTACTTCTGACGTAGAGAATATAAAACAACGTCAGCACTGTCTGAGTTGAGAATGCCCGTGGGGACAAACGCTTTAGCAATAGAACCAACACTGGCATCACACTCTTTATTTTGAAACATTGGCTTGTCACTAAGAAAACACAAAAAATTACACGAATTAAAACTACTGCAATAACAACAATAGTCATATGAGAGAAAGAAAAGGATACGAAAATGATACGGGCAAAATCCCAAACTAACCGTTTTGCACGATTCGTGCGCAACCTCGTAACAGTGAAGAAAAACATATCAACCTTAACCACATTTCCACTTTCTGCTTGCAAAAAAAGAAGAAAAATAATAAGTTCAAGCACTGCAAGTGAACATGCCCAAAATGCCAAAATTGAGAAGTACGCCTCATTTACAAGTCCTTACCTGCACTATCAGTGTTTGACGACGACGGTAGTTCCTGCGATGAGACCAATATGCCTCTAGTTTCAGGGTTTGATGATGGCACAGGCACATCCTGAGAGGACACCAATATCGCTGCGCTTTCAGGGTATGTGGAAAGAAAATCCTGGGACGACACAAGCACCTCCTGCATCAAGGGGCCAGAAGAAATCGACAGAAGTAAATCATCATCCTCGGATGGCACCTCCTCCATGCTAGAAGCATCTTGCAATGCATCACCATAATCAAGCCCTCTAGGCGGGAAATTTTCCGGCGGCAAATCTTCAAAATCAGAAAGATTTTCATTCCCAGCAATACCAACACCAGACGGTTTGCCATCAAGTATGCTAGCAGCACCAAAATCCTCATCAACAACTTTGGCACCAACATCGCGCCCACTACTCAATGGAACACCATGAGCATCATCTCCACCACTAACAACAACCTCACAATCAACATCAGTCATCTAAAGAAATAAAAATTCAGAAAAAGTGAATAATATGAGCAAAACTAATAATCAAAAATAAGCTCGCGAGAGGTGCACAGAAAAACAAAACCTTAGAAGCATTCACAGAAACATCATCGATCTTGGTGTTGCTAACATTAAAAGCAACATCACCAACATGCGAACAAGGCTCGTCGCCAACAACCGCACCCTGATTTCATATGTAATGAAAACAAAAAAAACAATGCTATTATTAGCAACAATAAGCACAAGGAATTAAACCACATTGGTGCACATGAATCATTAACTCCACGGTCAACAACAGCATCAACATTATGACTAGTCTCGTGTCAAAACAAAAAATTAATAAACAGATGAAGATCAGGAAGTTCAACTACAATACTGACAGCAGAACAACATAGTAAAAATGTACAAACACAGAGGACTGACTCACATCAACAACAGGCTGCTCCAAGACAACATCGTTCGTATGGTGATCAGAAACATTAACCTCAGTACCATCATCAGCCCTGCTGTCTGTGGAGGCAGCCTCAGCCTGCTCAATCTGCATGGAGGAAAAATTAATAAATAGATAAAGATGAGAAACTTCAACTACAATACTAACAGCAGAACAACATAGTAAAAATTGCAAACACTGAGGACTCACTCACATCATCAACAGCGCGCTCCAAGCCAACATCATTCGTTTCATGATCGGGAACATTAGCCTCAGTACCATCACCAGCCCTGCTGTCGGTGGCAGCAGCCTCATCCTGCTTAATCTTCCTGATAACAACTTTTGCACTTTCTTCATATGGCTTGCAGCGAGAGTCTTGCATACTTTTGAAACGCTTCATGTTGTTCAACAGACGAACCGAGCTCTGAACTAGATCAGCAGCACCTTCACGCATATCACCAATTAAAATTCTCTCCATCTCAATATAGTCCAATGCTTCCTCAATGTTAAATTGATGACCTTCAGGAAGGATACCACTGATACAGCTCATACACTCAACTGTCGTTGGGACCTTTTGCAGCTCAGAACACACATTTATAAAAATATGCTCAGCGCGCTCCAACATAGAAACAACGACATCAATACCAAAACCCTGTCTTTGTGAAGTACTAGCATTACTAGGGCCAGGGGGAACATAACCAGCACCCTCAACACCACGATCACCTCTCTACTCATCGTGCAGAGATGAAGACTTGGGAACCTGAGACGACGGTATTTCCAGGACTGGCCGTTTATACTGTCGGAAAAAAACAACCTCCTCTTGAGTTTTCGTCTACAAAACAAGGGGGGAAATAGTTAATTAAGCAATGCAACACACAAGGGAAAAATAAAAACATGATATCAAATTTAAATCAATAGGACTATCAATCTTTAGCTGTCAGTGCCAATTTATTAGTATTTACCGACATGACAATTTAGCAAAGATATTCAGTTCAACCACACATGAAACAACAGTACTAAAAATCGTACCTAAACCTCACAAAGCTTAAGAAACAACAGTACTCTGCGGGACACATGTTCACTCCAGCAAAAAAAGCTATACCTAAATAAAAAAAGGTCTGCAAGACACGAAAGAAATAAAAATTCATCGGAAGCTTCCCAAACACCCAAGTCTTTGGATCTACATTGCCTTTTTTATCAAATCTGCATCAACCAGATCAGAAAGCTTGACAGGATCCATGAAACATATGCGGGGGACTCGCATGTTAGGCTCCGCAGTCTTGCCATGGATAAGGCAGTCAAGGTACATTAGTACAGGCCCTATAGCACAGCCTGTGATTGCCTTCCCCATCGTAACACCATCTTGGTACTTGACAACAGCCCTTCTAAGCTCATCAACCATCAGCTGACAATAATCCATATTAGCCATGTCCTCAAAGACAAGACCCTCAAACATTGCTGCCTCTTTGGAAACACGCGGGGCGGCACCAGGCAACACAACCTTCATAAACACAATAATGAAGAACACTTTCAGAGCAAGGTCATCTTTGCTAGGATCCTTGACGGGCACCTTGAGCTTATTCCTCAAATCCTTTGTCTTGATATCTACGTTCCTGCTAATGTCAAGCTCCAATCTTAACTTCATCAGAGCGTCATCATATCCATCCTCTAACGGCCTTGGCGGAGAACGACCACCACGAGGGAACCCAAATAATTGATGTATACCATCGCTAGTGATGCAAAGCTTCTTATTAGCCTCACCCATGTCAAGAGTCATCGTATCAGGATCTATCCTCAGGTACAAAACTGCCATCAGAGGGCGGGAAATGTTAGACTTCACCCTCCAATTGAAGATAGAACCAAAACCAGCTGCACGAACCCTAGCCACATGCCGACTCTCAAGCAATTTAGCACAAGCTTCAACCTCTCCCAACGAACATCGCACAGTCAAGTTCAATTTCCGTTGGTCACCTTCATCCAAGGCATCTTTTCTGGCATTGTGTCCCACCGGCTTGACCGGACTCATAACGCTAACAGGCTGTAAAATGAAAATAAAGAAGCCACACCTTAAATAAATTAATATAGGAAACAAAACAAGCATATGAAGGCAAGTAGAAAAAAAAGAAAAGATTGCACAAGTTCAAGTATTGAAACAACATAAGTACCACACTCGATTGATGCAAACAATGACCAGCCTCCCCTGGCCAGCATAAAAGCCCAGACACAATTAAATAATTGCAAGGACAACTAGTCAGTCACATATAGTACAAAAGACTTACCACTGCAAATTCATCTTCAAAATCAACTTTGATATCATTTTCTTCAGATACAATATCTTCATCTTCGACACGAGCACGCTTCTTCACACCTTTGTTCACCTTCGCAGGATGAACTTTACGCTTATTATTTTCTTTCAACAAAGAGCGCTCTCGAAGAGGAGAAGAAGAAGGCTTCTTGTTTGTCAAAACCCGTGGACTACGACGAACAGGGGAGCCACCAAGTTTGCTTGGACCAATCTTCACAGCAGCACTATACCCATTAGCTTTGCTACTACCAGGTTGGGAACCAGCTTTCACACATGGGCTACGCCTCTGTGTGCCATCAGGATTTCGATCTAACATCTTCCTCTTCAAAACAGCTTTCTTCTCCTTAACTGCATCACGAGTAAACACTTGCGTCAAACGAGTTTGCAACAAGTTTGTCTTCACAGGCATGTCACTTCCATGAGATCCAGCATCAATAGTTGAAAAGGCCGCGTCACCACCTTCATCACCTACGCCTTCAGGAGCTTGAGCAACATCCCGATCACTTCATTGAACACAGGCAGCCTTTTGATGCTGTTCCAACTCCTTTCTCCTCTGGAAATCACATTTCTTCTTTCTTATCCTTTCATCCTCGAGCTGTAACTACATAGGAACATCCTTAGCCTGAGTAACAGGCTCAGTGCCATCAACACTCTGTGACTGAGTAACAGACAACTGCAAGCTGCCATCAACATCATCAACATTAAGAGAATACATTCCATCATTTATATCCTTGACAACATCAGCAATGTCCTCAGCAACACCATGGCTGTCATTAACTGCATAAACCAACAAACATAAGCATGCACGTATAAGATCAAAACAAAATCAACATTGCAGAGACAAGATAAATAAAGCGCATAGCATCAGACACAAACAAAAGGAACAACTGATGTAGCTAAGCATATTAATGTATTCAAGGCTGATAAAAAAATAGCAAATATAAGGGAAACACCAGCAACATCCGCAAGTTCTTCTAACGGATTTGGTGTCTCAAAAATAACATTCACAAGATCTTGAAAGCGTTCTGATTTTTCAGAATCAGGAGGCACCGACACTCCAACATTTGCAACAACATCATAATTAGCAAAAAAGTACATGAACAAGCATTCAGTTCAACTATATGAACACTACAAGTACACCCAATAAAACAATATGAACCCACCACTGACGCAACAAAACTTAAGAATGAAAACTCTTTCAACATCATACCAGTTCTTCTCTGACTACTACAACCTATTCAAATGCCAGCACAACAGTTCAAACTACAGAAGGTGATCAGTACTACAACATGTCTGCAGGTCACGTCAACCACCAAACCTATACACACCACACAATCCAGGGCAAATTTAACAGCTATGAAAAAACATACAACTTATAAAGTCGATACGACCACACCTATATAGCCTAAAAACCAGATCTGTTAAAACATCATCCAAATTACAAGGAAAAATCACCTGCATTTAACTTGTCCGGACTGGATGATGTACCCATTGAGATGTACAGACCTAAAATCTGCCGAATCAGATCTGGAAGACACATGAACAAAAATTAGGGCTCTGACCTATTTCAGAAAAAGAAGCACGCCATACAAAGCAAAACTCTTACAAGCAAACACAAAATCCGCCACAGAATCGAATATCACTGTCGCCAACCACTCGTTCAAGAGCAAAGGAACCCTAGCGAATCTAGCCTGAAACAGCAAAGAGAGCAAGAGCTAAGAAATAGAGGGAAAATCTGTACATAAGAGGACGCAAGGGAAGTCAATCGCACACCAAAAGGATCAAACAGAGCACCCAGACCTCCACCCCTGGGGTTCAACCCGCCGGCCGAAGCTCCCGCGGTGAAACAGAGAAGCAACTTCTCTGCAAGAAGAGGGGAACGAAGAAGGAATCAATTTGGAGAGGGGAGCGGAGCGGAACGGGGGAGAGCGGAGGTTAAAAGGTGAGTGGGAGAAAACCGACGGCTAAAGCCCAGAACCGTGGCGAAGCCCACTATCTCTGGGCAGTTATCAAAAATAATAGCAAAAATTAAAAACAATAAAAAATAAATACAATAAAAAAATTAATATAGAGGGAGAAAACAAACAACTAAAGTACAGATAATAACTCACAATAGTACAATAAAAAATTATCAAAAAGTACAAATGAAATAATAATTCGTAAAGGTGCTAGTTTTTCACCCCAAAACATAAAGATAAGATAACGAGCGCAAATACTATGCCCCTCGGTGCACTGCGATGCGTGAGCAAGTCCATACAAGGATGATGCGTCAGTACAACTATGCCCCTCGGTGCGATACGGTGCGGGGGCAAGTCATGTTACGGACTCGCCTCCGCATGCGATGCCGCGGCATGCCGCGTCATCGCCTGCTACGGCTCGTTCCTGGCTCGGCCTCGTCGGGATGGGGGAGGGGGTCCCGACCCCCCCGGCTCGGCCTCGCGCTAACGCGGCGGTGCGCTCGTTTGACAGGCGCAGTGCAGTTATTCTGTTCCCCCCACACGCACCCACACACCCCCTAGAAAAGATAGATAATGGGGGCAAGTCCATACAAGGAAGATGTGTCAGTACAACTATGCATCGAGGGGCAGTGCGCTTATTCTATTCCCCCCACACGCACCCACACACCCCTAAGATAGATAATGG
>NC_041388.1:314482684-314522487 GCF_002162155.2 Triticum dicoccoides | reverse complement strand
TTTGACAGGCGCAATGCGGTTATTCTGTTCCCCCCACACGCACCCACACACCCCCTAAACAAGATAGATAATGGGGGCAAGTCCATACAAGGAAGATGTGTCAGTACAACTATGCACCGAGGGGCAGTGCGGTTATTCTGTCCCCCCCCACACGCACCCACACACCCCTAAGATAGATAATGGGGGCAAGTCATGTTACGGACTCGCCTCCGCATGCGACGCCACAGCACGCCGCGTCGTCGCCTGCTACGGCTCGTTCCTAGAAAAAAACTCATAAGAACTAGAACAAAAAAGTATCAGTCCAATTTACTGGTGGAATCAAGTACTAGATTCTAAAAAAAAATTGACGCCACAACGATCATAAAAAGTATCAGTCCAATTTACTGGTGGAGTCAAGTACTACATTCGAACAAAAACAACAAAAAAAATTGACCGCCCAAGGACAGGCCCAGGCCATGATGCTGCTAGATAACTTGAACTCGAGCCCATAGGTGAATCCCTAGTAGTCCGCACAATGCAGGGCCCCACCGATCAGGGCCCACAGGTCAAAGAGAGAGAGCGAGCGCCGTGTATAAGCGCTCTGGTAAGTTTTCAGAGGAGTTCGACTGGTGTGCTTCGCCTGTGCTTATAAACTGGTCTACAACCCCCTCGACTAGCGAGGTGGGACTAAACCCATAGCGCACGCGCACGCCGTGCTGCACAGCCGCGCGGATGAGCTATCTTGGCCGAAAACAGCGACTCAGCCAGATGGCCCAACTCAGTACTTCGCCCCATTACAAAATTCCAGCCGATCACACACGACAAAAAAAAATTCAGATATTATGAAAAAACCTCACAAGAAATGAGTTCAACAACAAAAAAAATGTAAAAGGTTCAAACACATCTTAACTTTAAGAACTAAAAAAATAGAAATACATATGTTTTTTTGGAAAATTAAACGTAGTATTTGTAAATAAAAATTTCAGAAGCAAAATTATAAAAAGTTCAACTACTACAATTCATAAGGTTCAAGTAAAAAAATACTGTGTAGCAAAAGATGAAAATCTTCTAATTCTAAAAAATACTAGAAATATCATTATTTATCTGTTTAAAAAATGTGATCCAAAATTCATCTAGAAAACATAGGAAAAAATGTTATACAACAAACAAATTTGATTGGTAATTGACAACCTAAAATAGTTCAGTACTATCATTAACAGAATGTAAGTTCAGCAATCTAGAAACCAAATAAAGGGGTTCTACAAACATCATTAGCGTATAGTTCCTTCTCCGAGCTATGTACATGAAACATATACCAGTCAAAACAAAGGATGCCCATTAGTTCAACTATAGAATTGTTCAAGTACTAATATAAAGAAAGATATAAATAAAGCAGTTATTCTTGAGCAAAAACAGATAGGAAAAATTATACTAGCCATGCAGCTTTTGACCACAAATCAGTTCAACTTAAGATAAAACATCAGTTCAAAAACTGCACATTTCAAAAACATATGCAGATAAAACAACACATTCAGAGGGGAGACAGTTCAATTCATTTATTCATTTCAAACATCTGCTCCCTCACAACACAAAATCTTAAAAACATAACATTCACTACTTCAATCATAATGATCAAAGAAACGACGCCATTTAGCCCTAGTGGATGGATGTGGAGCCGTGGCTGCTCTAGCCCTAGCCTAACTAATGATCTGAACATGGTTCCTTCCCCTGCCCTCTGGGAAAAGAAGCTCCAATTCATTGGAGTTGTAGGTATCCATCACCTTGCGCGCAAGGAGTCTGTTAAACACTGCATCTACTTCCTCCTCGGCAGCAGGTTGTGCCATCTGCCTGCGCCTCCGCCTCCTCCTCCTCCTCTGCTCCACTGCTGCAGCCCTCGTGTCGACGGCTTCCCCCTCCTCCTCTATTACCTCTCCCAACTCAGGATCCATTCTGGCTTTTCTCTTTGGTTGCAGCTGGTGGAACGAAAGTGACAGAGGGCTCGGCCTTTATACTCAAAGTGCAAAGGGTATGGGGGTAGGCAGCCAGTACAAGAAACTTGCTCCAATGTCAACTCACAATAATTGCAAGCTTTGACATTGAGCAGTCCAACTACACATGCGGTGGCAGTAATTCTAAACAACACTGAAAACACACAACTTAATTACGCAAATTTGACCAGATTACAAGAAATCGTAGGCTTCAGTCAGCCACCAAACACCACCTCGTCCAACGACCAATTCCTAGTCTACCGGACACGTTTGAGCTAACGGCCACACCATTACACGGGAACGAACACTGCAACACTAGCTACTGCATTCAGAAAACATAGACTATGAGCATGTACAAGAACGACTCCTGGTGCATTCTTATTCTGACGAAACTGAATAAATCGACACTTAGCTTAACTGAAAAAGGAAGTAGCAGGATTCTCTGTCTAACAGTAGTGGCTGTGGCACTGGCAGTAGCAGCAGAAGCAATAGGGGCCACAGCAGGGAGGCTGCAGGCGTGCATAGCAGCAGAAGGCATGGGTTTGCACGCATGCGTAGGTGGGTGTGGTCGGAGCAGGCACGATGGGGCGATGCAAGACGGGCAGAGGGCGCAGGCTGGATGGGGCGGCTGCGGGTGTGCGCACAGGGTGCGACCAGAGGAGCGCGGGCACGGTGCAGTGAGCGCTGGGAACGGGTCATCGGGTGTGGCCGACGCATGATCACGTCGGCGACGATCTACGACTACCAGAGCAGAGCACGGGGAGAGAGGGAGGATGCGGGGCTCACTGCCGTTGCAGAGAAGGCCCAGGGACGACTTGAGACGGCCGGAGTCAACGACTGCGGTTGGCGGTCTGAGGAGGATGACGGAGGTCGGGGACGAGGACGACATGCGATGGGGCGGGGCTGATTAGGTGACAACGACGAGCAGCGCACGGCGACAGGGACGAACGCATGACGATGAGGAGCAACGAATGGCCCGCAGCATCGCGCCGGAGAACGCCCGAAAGCTCCAAGTTGCATCCCCTGTCTCCGCCGCCGTACACACAGGAAGATCGGTTCAAGTAGAAAACCTCGTCAGTCCAACCTGTACACCACATCAGTTCATGAAGGGTAACAGAATAATATTCTGTTATGCGTAACAGAATAGCCTAGATGTATATATATATATATATATATATATATATATATATATACGAGCAACAATATATCATTTTTTGGGACTAACCTATTAACTTAGTGCCCAGTGCCAGATGCTATTTTTTGCTTTTTCGGTTTTTCAGAATATCAGTACCAAATGAAGTCCAAAAGCCATGAAACTTTTTGTGATTTTTTTCTGGACATAAGAGAACCTGGAAGCTTCGGGAGGAGATGAGAAGATGGAGCAATGGCCTGCAAGGCACCAGGGCGCGCCCTCGTGGCTTGTTGGGTCCACATGGCTCCGTTTGACCTAATATGCATCTATAAATTCTCTAAAATAGTGAAACCAACAAAGGAGTCCATGAAATAATTTTTCGACCGTCGCAAGTTCCAAAACCACAAGATCCCATCTGGAGGCCTTTCCGGCACTCTGTTGGAGGGGGATTCGATCACGGAGGGGCTCTACATCATCCTTGCTGCCCTTCCGATGACGCGTGAGTAGTTTACCACAGACCTATGGGTCCATAATTAGTAGCTAGATGGCTTCTTCTCTCGATTTGATCTTCAATCCTTGATGTTCTTGGAGTTCTATCCGATGTAATCACTTCTTGCGGTGTGTTTGTTGGGATCATATGAATTGTGAGTTTATGATAAGATCTATCCATGAATACTATTTTAGTTTTCTCTGAACTCTTTCATGCATGATTACTATAGCTTCGTATTTCTCTCTAATCTATTGATTTGGTTTGCCCAACTAGATTGATTTTCTTGCAATGGGAGAGGTGCTTTGTAATGGGTTCGATCTTAGGGTGCTCAATCCCAGTGACAGAAGGGGACATGACACGTATGTATCATTGCTATTAAGGGTAAAAAGATGGTGTTTATTCATACATGAGTTTATCTTGTCTACATCATGTCATCGTGCTTAAGGAATTACTCTGTTCTTTATCAACTTAATACTTTAGATGCATGCTGGATAGCGATCGATGTGTGAAGTAATAGTAGTAGATGCAAGCAGGAGTTGGTCTATTTGTCTCAGACATGATGCCTATATATGATCATTGCCTTGGATATCGTCATAATTATTTGCTTTTCTATCAGTTGCCCAATAGTAATTTGTTTACCCACCGTATGCTATTTTCTTCAGAGAAGCCTCTATTGAAAACTATGCCCCGGGTCTATCTTTCTATTGGGAAATGTAGCATGTAATTTCAAAAAAATTCCTACGCTCACGCAAGATATATCTAGGAGATGCATAGCAACGAGAGGGGGAGAGTGTGTCCATGTACCCTCGTAGACCAAAAGCGGAAGCGTCTGACAACGCGGTTGATGTAGTCAAACTTCTTCTCGTTCCGTCCGATCAAGCACCAAACATACGTCACCTCTGAGTTCTGCACACGTTCAACTCAATGATGTCCCTCGAACTCTTGATCCAACAAAGTGTCGAGGGAGAGTTCCGTCAGCATGATGGCGTGGTGACGGTGATGGTGAAGTGATCCGGGCAGGGCTTTGCCTAAGCACTACGAAGATATGACCGGAGGCGTAAACTGTGGAGGGAGGCACCACACATGGCTAACATATGTTGTTGTGTGTTCTAGGCACCTCCCCTCATATATATAGGTGGGAGGGAGAGGGAGCAGCCAAGGGGGAGCCCAAGTAGGAGGAATCCTACTTGGGGCCCTAGTGCAATTTGCCCCCCTTACCATAACTTCCAGAGGGGGAAGGAAGGAGGAGGGAGGAGAGAAGGAAGGGGGAGGAAGAGTCCCTCCCCTTCCTTTCTCTCTTCTCCTCTTTCCTTCCCCTCCTATTTCGGCCTACATGGGGCGCACCAGCCCCTTAGGGGCTGGTCTGTCCCCCTCTTGGCCCATTAGGCCCATGTAGTTGTCGGGGGGATGCCCGGAACCCCTTCCGGTGACCCCATATGTATTCGGTACCCCCGGAACACTTCCAGTGTACAAATACCATCATACTATGTATCAATATTTACCTCTAGACCATTTTGAGACTCCTCGTCATGTCCGTGATCTCATCCGGGACTCCGAACAACATTTGGTCACCAAATCACATAAATCATATAATACAAAATCATCATCGAACGTTAAGCGTGCAGACGCTACGGGTTCGAGAACTATGTAGACATGACTGAGACATCTCTCTGGTCAATAACCAACATCGGAACCTGGACGCATCTTTATCGGTCGTACCGTAATGACAACATACGTTATTCCCTTTGTCATCGGTATGTTACTTGCCCGAGATTCGATCGTCGATATCTTCATACCTAGTTCAATCTAGTTACCGGAAAGTCTCTTTACTCGTTCCATAATACATCATCATGCAACTAACTCATTAGTCACATTGCTTTCAAGGCTTCTTATGATGTGTATTACCGAGAGGGCCCAGAAGTACCTCTCCGATACTCGGAGTGACAAATCCTAATCTTGATCTATGCCAACCCAACAAGCACCTTTGGAGATACCTGTAGAGCATCTTTATAGTCACCCAGTAATGTTGTGACGTTTGATAGCACACAAGGTATTCCTCCGTGAAAGTGCTAGTGATCGACTAGAGGGGGGGGGGGTGAATAGGCGATTTTTATGAAAGTCTTCAAAACATGTAAGTTTCGAAGACAAACGATAGAAATAAACCTATTACCATGCAGCGGAAGGTAGACTACACTAGGCAAACCATAGTCACATATTCAATGAAGTGAAAGCACAATGACTAATAGCAGCTAGGCAGTAAGGATCAGGTAGGAAGACATTGAGAAGCCAATCAGTACACGTAATCACTTAGTGAAGTCAAATGGCGATGCTATCGTACAATGACTTCACAAGAACCAACAGTAAGTAAAGGGAAGGGAAGGATGAAACCAGTGACTCATTGAAGACAATGATTTGTTGGACCAGTTCCAGTTGCTGTGACAACTGTACGTCTGGTTAGGGAGGCTGAGATTCAACTCAGAAGACCTCGTCTTCACCTTATTCCCCTTGAGCTAAGGACACCCAGTCCTCGCCCAATCACTCTGGTAAGTCTTCAAGGTAGACTTCCAAACCTTCACAGACTTTGTTCACCTGCGATCCACAATGACTCTTGGATACTCAGAACGCGATGCCTAACCGGCGGGAGGATTCATAGTCCTCAAGTGTAATAAGTCTTCAGATCACACAGACAAGAAGACTTAAGTGATGCCTAACACTCTTTGGCTCTGGGTGGTTAGGGCTTTATCCTCTCAAGGAATTCTCTCTCAAAGGCTTTGAGGTGGGTTTCTCTCAAACGACAAAAGCCATACTTTAACTTTGAGCAGCCAACTGTTTATGGTTGTAGGGGGTGGGCTATTTATAGCCACTAGGCAACCCGACCCGATTTGTCTGAAATGACCCTGGGTCACTAAGGAACTGACACGTGTTCCAACGGTCAGATTTCAAACACACATGGCAACTTTACTTGGGCTACAAGCAAAGCTGACTTGTCCAACTCTGAACAAGATTCGCTCTCATAGTCTTCACTCAAAGACATAGGATTTTGGTTAAGCATCACTTCAATCATTCTGACTGGTTCTCTTGGACCCCACTTAACAGTACGGTGGTTCCTATGACTCAACAAAGAAGAAAAAGAACTACGAAAGGTCTAAGTCTTCGCACTCCATAGTCTTCATGCGATGTCTTCTCTTGTCATAGTCTTCAATGTGAATGTCTTCACATACCACCTTTGACTTCAATGTCTTCATACATTTTAGGGGTCATCTCTGGTAGGAAAACCAAATCAATGAGGGACTTCTACCTGTGTTATCCTGCAATTCTCACAAACACATTAGTCCCTCAACTAGGTTTGTCGTCAATACTCCAAAACCAACTAGGGGTGGCACTAGATGCACTTACAATCTCCCCCTTTTTGGTGATTGATGACAAACTAGTTGAAGTTTTCAGCGGGGAATATAATATGTGCAATTGTAAAGGATAAGGAATTGTCTTCATAAGTTGCAAGGGCTCCCCCTGAAGATGTGCATATAAGTAATTTGCTTTTGGAATGCAAATGCACATGGCAGGTTGTACTTGTGGAGATCCTCTTCAACTTATGATGACAATTCATCATGCATGAAAAGTATGTGAAGATAATGACATGCATAATGAAAAATGGACGTCTGCAAAATGATCTAAGTGCGGAATTTATCGTCGCACATGCGGAATTTATCATCGCATCACAGAATAGCAAATAAGTAGCAGACGACCATCGAGTTTAAGTGTTACAACTCAAAGAACCAACTGTATCAAAACGAGAGTTGTAAACACTAGGCAAAACATAAAATAACCGCCCATATGGACCCGCTTGAAGACTATCAAACTCATATGCTTCTCCCCTTTTGTTAGTAAGGACCAAAAAGGTTTGAAGACATAGAGCATCTACTCGTTCCCATGAGGAGTAGACGAAGCAGCAAGGTCTTCGGTGGTGTTCGGCGGTGCAGAAGAACTCGGAGCAGTGTTGATGCATGCAGAAGTAGGGGGCGGTGAAGTGGCATCATCTTCATCCTCGATCACTCTGGCATTCACAGTTGCCGCAGAGGAAGAGAACTCAGAGTCTTCAAGAGATGGAGTTCGTCGTAGCACAGTCCTTCGGGGAGGTGTGGAGTCAAACTTGAAACGTTCAGAGAAGCCATCCTCTTGAAGATCATCCTCAGAACACATAAGCGTCAGACCTTTCCATGTACGCCGACATGTTTCATGGGCAACAAAGGCATTCTTGGTGGCAAGATTTCGAATGCGGTTGACATCCACCAAGAGGCTTCGCATTTGGCGCTTCAGCCAGTCATGATGCATATCCTGTTTCTGATGAAGAGCTACTAGAAGCTCTCGGTCATTGAGAACACGAGATCGCTTCTTGGGCCGTTGGGCAATGGTGCTTTCAGTGGCTTTAGTGAGGGCACGATGAGGTGCACGTATAGTACCAGCCAGAGGATAAACACGAGTGACTGCTTCAACTCCTTCAATGTTCTGAGAGAAACTTTGATGCTCAGCATTCTGAAGACTAAGAGGCTCCTTGGCAGGCTTTGGATAAATGGCTTGAACAGACATATCCACATTAGGCAGAAAGATCCGATGATTGCGAGCAGATGGCTGATATGAGATAGCTGAGTGGAGTTTAATCAGCCGCATTATCCATGGAGCGTAGAACTTCAAGCCAAAAAGATCAGATCCTGATGCAGCAAGTTGGCGGATGAAGAAGTCTTGTGCGTTGAAGCATTTGCCGTGAAGAATATAGAAGACCAAAGTCTTCATTGCACCTTCCAGCTTTGCATGTGGAGAATGTCCTTTGATGGGCCAGAGAGTTCACCTTATAATGTGATAGATAGTCCGTGGCAGATACTCAAGGTCTTCAACAAAGAACTCCTTAGGATATGCAGCATTTGGAGGCAAAGGCTTCATCATACTGAGCATCTGACTCATGTTCGGTTCAGGCTTCTGAAAGATGCTCTCCATAGCTTCACTGTGAAGCTGAAAGCCAGGTTCATAGAGATCTCCAGGAGTGGGCAAACCAGTGAGCTCAATGATATCAAAGGCTTTGGCTTCCTGATGAACATTTCCAGTCATCCACTCAAGGACCCAAGTCTTCGGATCTCTGTTGTAGCCTCGTATGTGGAGAGTGGCATAAAATTGGAGCAGCAACTCTTCATTCCAGTGCTCTTGGTCGGTGACGAAGGGGCAACAATCCAACCTCTTTGAAGCAATCCAGAGCTTCTTCCAAGCAGGGCAGACTAGTTATTGCTTCGGTGAAGACGCATATGAGGGAAGATGCGACCTTGATTGTACAGAATGCATGAGTAATAACTTCGCTGCGGATAGCTCCAGAACCGATCATAAGATATTCTTTCCCTTGAGTAGGGGTTCTTGGAGCTATTGAAGAAGGTGTTGTCTGCTTTGAAGCCGTTGACATTAAAGGATCTAGGTGCTGATGCAAGACCCGGAAACCTGGGCAATCTTGGCATTGGCTTCTGTACCTGAGGCCTGTGCTCAACATGATAATCAAACTGAGGACCAGTAGCAGGTGCAGGAACAGGAGCAGTGGCAGAGGCGTTGGGCTGCACAACAGAGGCTTCAGGAGCAGTTGCATCAATGGCTTCATTGACTTCTGGCATTGGTGCAGGCTCTACATTTGCTTCAGCCATGACAACGTCATTGGCTTCATTTGTGTTGGTGGTGGCAGCCTCAAGATTTTCTACCTCCACTTGATGAGCTGGAGGGTCGGGCACAGACACGTTCTCCTCGAGAACAGCTTCTTCAGTAGTTGGGGGAATAGGGACATGTTCTTCTTCTTGGTGTCGTCGGCTGATGCAGCCGGAATGTCTTCAGCAGCTTTAGCCTCAGACTCGGAGGCATTCACAGTAGGAGTGGCATCTGGAAACACTTGACGTGCAATAGATTGTGGGGCACTTCTCTTTCTGGAACGCTAGAAAGAGGGACTTGTGACCTTGGTCCTTTGCGAAGCCTGCGTAACGCTGGCGACGCCTCTGGAGATGGAGTTGGCTGGGCCTCAAAGTCATCTTCTTCTTCTTGCCGGGGTGGTGTGACTTGTTGTTGTGGGTGATCAGCCCATGATGCATCCTGAGCAATTGGCGTCAGGGGATGACCAATGCTGATGAGTTCGCTGTGCGTAAGCACAGGCGATGATAGCTGTTGGTGCTCGATCGAAGGAAGAACTACATCATCTTCAACATTGTCATGGTGACCAATGTCTTCAGCAGCGGTGGGATCAACTGCTGGAATGTCTTCAGCTGTATGAGCCTCTGTGGAAGCAGGCTCATGGACAATCAGTTGGCGCTCTTGGTGTGTAGATGCAGGGCGAACCATTGAGATAGGTTCAACAACTAAGGGCTCTGTGGGAGCAGCCCGTTCCTTCTTGGTCTTCCGCTTCTTCTTGGAGATTCTTCTCTTTATTGCTGTCACCCTCCTTGACTGCATCAACCATGTACACGTCATACGAAGAGGTGGTCGTCCAGTGTCCGGTAAACGGTGGGTTTTTGGCTTGCTCCTCTCCGGCATCGTTTTCCATACCGTCGATGTCTTCGGAGCCGTAATCGAGCATGTCAGTTAAGTCCTCTACTGTGGCGATGAAGTGGGTGGTGGGTGGGATGTAAAATTGCTTGCTCTCAGCCCCTAGTCCGGGCTGGGCGCAGTTCGGACGTTGCTCCTCTGTAATCATGAGGGATTGCATCAAGTCCAGAGCCTCGCTTAAAGGCGAGGTTTGTTGAGGGAGAAAATAATTCGTGGAGTATGGCAGGAAGGGAATTCCTTGGCCGAGCTCACACGATGCTGACTCTAAGATTTCGGAGCCGGCGTCCGGGGAAGAGCCTGGCTTGGCGATGGATGCCGGAGACGCTACTTCCTCCGGCTCTCCCGTACTGGGCCTAGTGACCTCAGATAGTCCGGCGGGTTTAGAAATCCCGTCTTCGGTACTGGCGAGGCGCTCCGGCTCTAAGGCCATAGCGGAGGTTGGGGTCGTGAATCCTTGGAAAATCAAGTCTCCTCGGATATTAGCGACATAATCCAGGTTTCCAAAACTAATCTGGTGACCTGGGGCATAGCTGTCGATCTGCTCCAGACGGCCAAGCGAGTTGGCCCGTAGTGCGAAGCCGCCGAATATGAAGATCTGGCCGAGGAGAAAAACCTCCCCTAGGGCAGCATCATTGCAGATGATGGATGAAGCCATCGAACCTTCTAACGGTGACACAGTCGAACTCTCAATGAAAGCACCAATGTCGGTGTCAAAACCGGCGGATCTCGGGTAGGGGTCCCGAACTGTGCGTCTGAGGTTGATGGTAACAGGAGACAGGGGACACGAAGTTTTACCCAGGTCCAGGCCCTCTTGATGGAGGTAATACCCTACGTCCTGCTTGATTAATATTGATGAGTATGGGGGTTACAAGAGTTGATCTACCACGAGATCGTAATGGCTAAAACCCTAGAAGTCTAGCCTATATGATTATGATTGTCTTCTCCTCTACGGACTAAACCCTCTGGTTTATATAGACACCAGAGGGGACTAGGGTTGTACAAAGTCAATTACAGAGAAAGGAATCTTCATATCCGAACGCCAAGCTTGCCATTCATGCCAAGGAGAGTCCCATCCGGACACGGTTGAGAGAATATTTAGTCTTGTACCTTCATGGCCCAACAGTCCGGCCCATGTCCAACAGGCCGGACGCCTGATACGTCTCCAACGTATCTATAATTTTTGATTGTTCCATGCTATTATATTACCTGTTTTGGATGTTTAATGGGCATTGTTATGCACTTTTATATTATTTTTTGGACTAACCTACTAACCAAAGGCCAAGTGCAAATTGCTGTTTTTTTGCCTATTTCAGTGTTTCGCAGAACAGGAATATCAAACGGAATGAAACCTCCGGGAGAGTTATTTTTGGAACAAACATGATCCAGGAGACTTGGAGTGGACGTCAAGAAAGAAGCGAGGAGTCCATGAGGCAGGATGGCGCGCCCCCCAGCCTCGTGGGCCCCTGCAGCTCCACCGACCTACTTCTTCCTCCTATATATACCCATATAGCCTAAAAACATCCAGGAGCACCACGAAACCCTATTTCCACCGCCGCAACCTTCTGTACCCGTGAGATCCCATCTTGGGGCCTTTTCCGGCACTCTGTCGGAGGGGCAATCGACCATGGAGGGCTTCTACATCAACACCATGGCCTCTCCGATGATGTGTGAGTAGTTTACAGCAGACCTTCGGGTCCATAGTTATTACCTAGATGGCTTCTTCTCTCTCTTTGGATCTCAATACAAAAATTTCCTCGATTGTCTTGGAGATCTATTCGATGTAATTCTTTCCGCGGTGTGTTTGTCGAGATCCGATGAATTGTGGGTTTATGATCAAGATTATCTATGAACAATATTTGATTATTCTCTGAAATCTTTTATGCATGATTTAATATCTTTGCAAGTCTCTCCGAATTATCAGTTTGGTTTGGCCTACTAGATTGATCTTTCTTGCAATGGGAGAAGTGCTTAGCTTTGGGTTCAATCTTGCGGTGTCCTTTCCCAGTGACAGCAGGGGCAGCAAGGCACGTATTATATTGTTGCCATCGAGGCTAAAAAGATGGGGTTTATATCATATTGCTTGAGTTTATCCCTCTACATCATGTCATCTTGCCTAATGTGTTCCTCTGTTCTTATGAACTTAATACTCTACATGCATTCTAGATAGCGGTCGATGTATGGCGTAATAGTAGTAGATACAGAATCATTTCAGTCTACTTGTCGCGGACGTGATGCCTATATACATGATCATGCCTAGATATTCTCATAATTATGCACTTTTCTATCAATTGCTCGACAGTAATTTGTTCACCCACCATAATACTTATGCTATCTTGAGAGAAGCCATTAGTGAAACCTATGGCCACGGGGTCTATTCTCTATTATATTAATCTTCCGTCAACTAGCTATTTCTAGCACCGTTTATTTTGCAATATTTACTTTCAATCTATATCATAAAAATACCAAAATAATAAGAGAAGCCACTTATGCTATCTTGAGAGAAGCCACTAGTGAAACCTATGCCCCCCGGGTCTATTCTCCATTATATTATTCTCCCGTCAACAAGCTATTTCTGTCACCGTTTATTTTGCAATCTATACAATAAAAATACCAAAAATATTTATCTTATTATCTCTATCAGATCTCACTTTCGTAAGTGACCGTGAAGGGATTGACAACCCCTTTATCGTGTTGGTTGCGAGGTTCTTGTTTGTTTGTGCACGTACGAGGGACTTGCGTGTAATCTCCTACTAGATTGATACCTTGGTTCTCAAAAACCGAGGAAAATATTTACGCTACTTTGCTGCATCACCCTTTCCTCTTGAAGGGAAAACCAATGCATTCTCAAGAGGTCGCAATGCCCGAGGACCCCTTAGTCCAGGACTCCCTCACTCACCGCGCACCGCCGTGCTGTTGCGACCGTGCCCTGCACCACCAAGCCCCGCAGTGCTGTGCCACGCCCCGAACGTAGCCTGCCTCGCACTGCCGCTCTCCGTTCGCTAAGTTGCCCGCACTGCCATGCCTTGCGAGCAGGGCCGGCCTGCTACTGTTGCTCATGTGCTTCGGTCGCCAACGCTGCCGCGCCCCGCCTCTGTCTTTCGCCCGTTAGCCCGACTCGCTATGGCCCTGGTCTATGGCACAGGGGCCCCACTCCCCAGAACGGTTAAAGAAAACAAATGTTAAAATAAATAAATTAGTAATTAATTAATTGATGATTTAATTAATCTTGTTTAACTAATCTAATTAAATGCACTGGTACAATGACGTCCTAAACAAACGGTTTAAACCCCCTTTCCACGACGGCATTTGGAACCGTCGCCAAGTGAGTGTGGGCGATAGGGGGGTCCTTCCCACAAGACCCAAAAATCGTCGGGGATAGGCCCTCCTGGGACCCGGCTGGGGCCGTGCACGATCGGGCGAGGCATGGAAACCCAATCATTTTCGTAGGTGTGTACATCCCACACGGTGAATCCCAAAAATCATTTCCGTAGGTATGTACATCCCACACGATGAATCCTAGAAATCATTTTCGTAGGTATGTATATCCCAGACGGTGAATCCCAGAAATCTTTTCCGTAGGTATGTACATCCCACACGGTGAATCCCAGAAAATCATTTCCGTAGGTATGTACATCCCACACAGTTCTTTGTGTGGAAATGTTTGTGCAAGGTGGCCTAATGCAAATAGTTCGCTACCGGAAGCCATGTGTGATTGTTAGTTGATCAAACACGCCTACTTTCTAGAAACCGTGCGGGTTGTTTGAGTTCATCGCCCATGGTGCTGTCTGAGTAACCGTTTGCAATAGGAAACCCCAATAAGAAGGGTAATTAGCCTATTATTGATAATCCATGTACTAATCAAACTGATATTTCTTATAAAACACGTCAGATGTTTCATATCCGTATAAAAGCAACCAGGGTTTCATAATCGAATTACATCAGATAGCTTCGGCACTCAATTATGCCATTACACAACAACACCAAGTTTCGCATGCAGCATCAAAAACCTTTGGAAAGTAGCATTATACACGGTAAATAGACAGATGAATCTCATCTGGGAAACTACAGAAGCGGAAGGGAAATATTGAGCCTTCAGTGATGTTGAATGTCCTTGCAACTTTAGGCCTGTGGCTATGGATAATTGCCCGCCCAACCTTCGTCCTCTTCAGCAAGACTTCAATATTGTATTGTGGGTGTTGAATGAATACCTTCCTCGCCTCTTGACCATGCAGGTGGTTTGAGAGGTAATCGTCGGTGAACTGCTTTGAAAAGTACTAAAAACAAAGCTATGCATAAATCGCTGTTGTAAATTTTAAAACGGCGCAAGGTGTAAAAACAAGGTAAAAGAGTTGGTACAATCCTATAGTTGACAGATATCTTCTTTCATTGTGCAAACAAAGATCTTGCTGTTATTCGTCTCAAGTTTCTTCATCTTAACAATCCTTCTGAGTTTCTTGACTTGACTGATATTCATGGACATCTCATTTCCCCCATATGCAAAATGGGTCGAACAGTGGGTCTAAGCCTATGACAGTAGGACCTACATGTGCAAGACCAAATTGTAAGAAACCTAAATATTAGAATGATTCCTACAACTGCACAATAATGTGCTATTAGCCAAAGGACTATCGGTGTCAAAACCGACGGATCTCGGGTAGCGGGTCCCGGACTGTGCGTCTGAGATTGATGGTAACAGGAGACAAGGGACACGAAGTTTTACCCAGGTTCGGGCCCTTTTGATGGAGGTAATACCCTACGTCCTGCTTGATTAATATTGATGAGTATGGGGGTTACAAGAGTTGATCTACCACGAGATCGTAATGGCTAAAACCCTAGAAGTCTAGCCTATATGATTATGATTGCCTCTACGGACTAAACCCTCCAGTTTATATAGACATCAGTGGGGACTAAAGTCGGTTAGAGAGAAAGGAATCTTCATATCCGAATGCTAAGCTTGCCATCCACGCCAAGGAGAGTCCCATCCGGACACGAGAAGAAGTCTTCTATCTTGTATCTTCATGGCCCAATAGTCCGGCACACGTCACACATGCCGGTTGCCTAAGGACCCCTTAATCCAAGACTCCCTCAGTAGCCATCGAACCAGGCTTCAATGACGAGGTGTCCGACGTGCAGATTATTTTCGGCATTGCAAGGCGGGTTCCTCCTCCGATCACTTCAAATTATCTGACTTAAAGAGCTGTATTCGGCCTTCCATTTAATGTTGCACCCATCGGCTTCTGTGCCTTCACACCTTCTGCTTCCATGCGTTGAGGGAATATGAGAGGTCGGGGTATTTTCGCATAACCCCCCTTCGGCCATACAAGAAAGGCCTCTATTTAAAGGGGTTGGATCTCAGATCCACTCTACACCTAGCGGAAAATCCTCAGAGTCTTGCCAGGGGAAACCATTCGACATGGTTAGCGTCCCTAGTTCCTCCTCCCGCCCTCACAGCTCCGAAAAGGGCGATTGGGAGATATGCTCAGTATGCCATGGGCAGTTGGTTAAGCTCCAAACATAGGGATTCCTCCCCCCTACGAATCTGGTCCCTGTTTGAGCAGGATTGACCTCCTTCACAGGCGAAGTTCTGGCGGAAATCTTCCCCAATCAAACTAGGGGGAACGGGTGTGCTTCGTATCTTACTTGTTGAGAGGCATTGGGTTTCCAATCTACCCTTTCCTCCATGGACTCCTAGAGTATTACCGCCTCCAACTGCACAACCTCACACTAGCCTCTACCCCGCACATCACAGGGTTTGTTGCGCTGTGCGAGCTTTTCCTGGGCTGTGAAGCCCACTTTGACTTGTGGAGGAAGCTATTCTGCCTCCTCCCTTGCAACCGAGAAGGGTTGATATTTGAGGTGGGCGGTGCCGAAGTATGGCACACCGAATAAGGCGCCCGGAGAATGGCCCTCAGAATGGTATTATATTAAGGATGTCGCTCTCCCTGACCCAGTTCGAATGGGCCTTCCCGAATTTTCAAATGCTCAGCTGAAGAAACGTCACAGCTGGCGTCCTTGGAGCCTTGAGGAGGAAGATAGTGCGGAAGTCCGTCAACTGATGGGCAAGATAAAGACACTTGCCCAATCTGGAGTATCAATAATCGAGGTGATGGCGACTTCCATAGTGCAGGGGGTCCAGCCACTCCAATACCGAGGGCTTCCCATGTGGCACTATAATGGGGAGGATGATGCCTCACACTGCGGTCGGAAGGGTCCGGACACCCCCGCTGCTTTGGTCAAAATATTGACCGAACTGTACAAAGGGGAGGAAGAGGAGTTCGCTCGTCTTAAATGCCGAGATAGATTTTCCATGTACAATCCTCCAAGCTGGGTGAGCTCTAATCCCACCACTTTACTCAATCTTCTCCCCGAATCACTTTTAATGGACACTAACCCATCTACTTATAACAGGAATGACGGAAGGTTACCGAGGGGATCCATAGTCCCGCTCCACAGCCAGAGGATCTCCACCGGGATCTTGACCCCGGATTCGAAGAGGATCCGGACATATTTGTGGAGCTCAAGAAGGGAGTATTCTACCAGGCGAGCTATGATGGCATAGTTGTGCCAATCGTGGCCGACTATCCTGGCCTCCTTCCTGCCTCACTGTAAGTAATTAAGAGATACCTTCTCCGAAAGAGCTTCCTTATTACGCCTCACCCACCACATTATTTCATGCTCCAAAGGGGAGGCACTCGACGCCACAACGCGCACCAGAAGCATCTCCGAGGAGAGGGGTGCCCGCACCGAGCACATCTTCGAAGAGAAAGGCAAACGATAATATAGCAGAACCTTCATCAAACATGTAAGGCTTTCTTTTTTAAATATGTCTCCTGGTCGCCACATCAAATCATGATGTCATCTACCGCATTTTATCCGGAAAAGCGTCTGCCAGACTATGTCCGAGGATCCTGCCGGTCATGACTCCACTAGTCAAGTTCCAGACCCTTCCCTATGGACGGGGGCTGACACGGGAGTGGTGCCGGACTGTCCTTCCGCAGAGGATTCAGACGATATGTCTGTCACGAACTCTGAAGTGGAGAGCGCCATGAATCATCGTCATCGGAGGGCCGCTCTTTGTGACCCCGGCTTTCCAAAGGAGGCATTCAATGCCTTCAGCTCGGCTGATGCGTACATTCGAGCTGCTCGGGATGGACTTGCTAGAGCCATGGACCAGCATCTAAAAGGTATGCAGGTAAGTGTAGATTTGATAATCATATACCAGTAGCCCCCGAGACTTAAAGCAGTTGATACAACTGATTTAAGGATCATTGTATAATCAGGCACTTATGGAGAAGAATAGCATGTTGTCTCAAGAGCTGGAAAAGTGTCAGACTCAGCTAACTGCGGCTACCACCAAATTGGAAAAATCCAAGGAGGCACCGCCTGGTAATGTTTCTCCCCATCAGAAAAAGTATAATCATATACCAGTAATATTAATACTGTTGTGTTTCCGCTGACAGAATCAGTAGCGCAACTGAGAGAGAAACTGAAGGTCGCCCAGACAGGTGAACAAGAGGCCAAAAGGCAACATGCGGCAGGTGAATGTGTGCTGACGCGGTCAGGAAGGAAAAGAACAAGCTACAAGATTCCAATACCCAACTGGGCGAAGAACTAAAAGATGTTTGAGCCCAACTAGCTCACGCCGTTAAGGAGAATAGGAGGCTACAAGGCGGCATATTCAGTATGCTTTTCAAACTTGCCTCCCTATAATTCGACGAGGGCAGGAACTGACAGATTTATGTCTGCAGGTATGCTGACTGGCCGTCCCGAAGAGGAAATATCCGGATCTCAAGGAGACCTACTACAAGAGCTGTCCCGGATGAACGAGCAAGTTCGGCAAGCAATGCGGAGTGTTGCCAAGTCTTTATGGCCATCCGCCTCTCCTCCAGGAGGTATGGCGGAGCTCGTGGAGCTATTCAATGGGGCACGACGGCGTATTCGATTATGGAAGATATCAGCCTGCCGAGAAGGTGTGCGAGAGGCCTGGGCTATGGTGAAGACACGGTACACCAAGCTTGATCCTAATCATATGGCCCGGGTCGGGCCTAAAGGGTTAGATGGAAAGGAAATTCCCGTTAGTTTAGTATATGACCAAGTAAAGGTAGCCGCCAAATATTCCCAACAGGATTGCAAGCTAGACAGTCTATTAGACGGTATAGAGGAAGAAGTTTTTGAGTCCCTGTGACTATGTACTTCCATTAACATAATTGTCCCTAGCTGGATTGTAAAACGATTGTCATGGTAGACCTTTTCGCTTCGACCTCTGGACCCGAAGGCTCGAAGTGTTTCTGAATACCCACTCAGTAATATAAACCGGGGCATGCGTGGAAACCAGACATAGGGGTCATAGTTTCTTGAACAGGCAAGTTGTATCTGGTTAGCTATGTTATATCACATTGTAATTGTAAGAAACATCTTCCATGGAGAATAGTTCCATTAAGGGTTCCTTTCCCTGGGTGAATATGTGTTAGTATGCATGTCCGAACTGTGATTAAAAAATCGCAGTGTGAGTGACATTTGGGGGTTCATAGTGTAATGAGTGTAACACATCTTTAGTCCGTCGACCGAATATTCCCTTAAGAACGCTAGCTTTCGGCTTCACCCAGTCTGAGGTACACGTCTGGATGAGCCGGCAGTAACAATCGCAGAGGTGCTCCCTTTATGCCCTAGCCAAATAAACGGGAACGTAGGGCATAAGCACAGGAGCCAGGCAACCCAGCCTGGCCAAAACTTAAGTCATAGCGATGCATATAATGGCGAAGAAAAGGTACATATGCGGAAGAGGACACACATGTGTTGAGCTTGATGCTCAAGAAATAATAATAAGCTTTTGTAAAAGAAGCCCTCGGGTATTATGAATGTATATATTAAAGGATGTGCATGTCATAGGTGTGCGGTTTGACCGCACAAGAGCTAGAGAGCTAAGCGAAAAAGTTAAAGAGAGAAAAAAGAAAATTATGGAAACAAAAGGGAGAAGAAGACGAACAAAGAGTCCGACTCTAGGCTTAGAATCTTCGGAGTCTGGTCGCGTTCCATGGGTTCGGCTCTAGGCGATTGTCTGATGCATCACGCAGGCTGTACGCTCCTCCAGTGAGAACTTCGTCAATCATGAAGGGACCCTCCCACTTGGGCTTGAGTTTGTCCTTTTTCTTCTCTGGCAAGCATAGAGCAAGTTCACCAACATTATAAGTCTTGGCCCGCACTTCTCTGCTTTGATATCTGTGAGCCTGCTGTTGATAAAATGCAGAACGGGATTTTGCGACGTCGCGCTCCTCCTCCAGGGCATCTAAGCTGTCCTACCGATCAAGCTCGGCCTCTCTCTCTCTTCATACATGCGCACTCGAGGTGAGTCATGAATAATGTCGCAGGGTAGCACAACCTCTATGCCGTACACCATGAAGAAGGGTGTATATCTGGTAGTGCGATTGGGCGTGGTCCGCAGCCCCCAGAGTACGGAGTCAAGCTCCTCAACCCAGTGCTTGTCTGATTCTTTCAAAGACCGCACTAATCTAGGCTTAATGCCACTCATAATAAGACCATTAGCTTGTTTGACTTGACCGTTTGTTTGTGGATGATAGACCGAGGTGTAATCGAGTTTAATGCCCAATTTAGCACACCAGGATTTTACTTCAGCAGTTGGGAAATTGGAGCCGTTATCGGTGATGATGCTATCTGGGACACCATAACAGTGCACGACACCGGATATAAAGTCGATCACCGGTCCAGCTTCGGCTGTTTTCACTGGTTTAGCCTCTATCCACTTGGTGAATTTATCTACCATGACTAGCCGATATTTTTTCTTATAGCTCCCTCCTTTAAGGGTTCCACCCATATCAAGCCCCCAGGCCGCAAAAGGCCAAGTAATGGGGATTGCTTGTAGTGCCGTAGGCGGCATATGGGTTTCATTGGCCAAGAGCTGGCATCCGACACAACGTTGGACCAAGTCCTGGGCGTCTGCTCGGGCCGTCGGCCAGAAGAAATATGTATGGAAGGCCTTACTTACAAGGGCCTGAGCCGCAGCGTGGTGACCGCCGAGGCCAGCATGGATTTCATCCAGGAGATGTCGTCCTTCTTCTTCGGAGATACATCTTTGAAGGACTCCGGTAGCACTTTTCTTGTAGAGCTCTCCGTCATGGACCTTGTAGGCTTTTGAGCACCGAACGATGCAGCGAGCCTCATTCTGGTCCGTCGGGAGCTCTCGCCTATTAAGGTAGGCCAAGAATGGTTCGCTCCATGGGGGAAATTACTGCCATTATTAGATCGGCCGATGGTGTTATTTCGGTGGCTGAGCCCCCGATGATATCGGCATTGTATTCAGAATCTGGGGGTGTAGTCAAATTCGGACTAGTGTTGCCGCACTCATCCTGCCATGCCACGGATGGCTTGAAGATCCTTTCCAAAAATATGTTAGGCGGGTTGGGGTCGCGCTTGGCGCCCATACGAGCGAGGACATCCGCCGCTTGATTACTCTCTCGAGCCACGTGATGGAACTCGAGTCCCTCGAACCGTGCTGATATTTTGACTACAGCGTTATGATAGGCCGCCATCTTCGGGTCCTTAGCATCAAAGTCTCCATTTATCTGGGATATTGCAAGGTTTCAATCCCCGCGCACCTCTAGGCATTGTATGCCCATGGAGGTAGCCATCCGAAGACAGTACAATAAGGCCTCATATTTGGCTGCATTGTTAGAGTCTGTGTATAATATTTGGAGTACATACTGGACTATGTCTCTAGTGGGGGATGTTAAAACGACGCCTGCTCCTAAACCATCCAGGATTTTCGAGCCAGCGAAGTACATGACCCAGTTGGAATATGTGCCGTACTCTTTAGGGAGTTCGGCCTTTGTCCATTCGGCGAGGAAGTCGGCCAATACTTGGGATTTAATGGCCCGACATGGTTTGTATGTTATATCAAATGGTAGGAACTCAATAGCCCACTTCGCAATCCGACCATACCGTCGCAGTTATTTATTATGCCATTAAGTGGTAGTTCGGAGGCCACTGTGATCGAGCACTCTTGGAAGTAGTGTCATAGCTTCCGGGATGCCATGAATACCGCATATGCTATCTTTTGGTAATGAGGGTACTGGGTACATGGTGTAAGGAGAGTGGATACATAGTATACCGGTTTCTGGAGTGGGAACTTGTGTCCGTCCTCCTCTCGCTCAACGACGAGCACTGCGCTGACCACCTGGTGCGTTGCACAGATGTATAATAACATCCATTCGCTGACGTTTGGCGTGGCCAGGATCGGGTTGCTCGCTAAAAGAGCCTTTATTTCCTCCAGTCCGACCGTTGCCGCCTCCTCCCACTGGAAGTGGTCGGTACGTCGGAGAAGGCAATAAAGTGGTAGTGCTTTTTCTCCTAGTCTGGAGATAAAGCGGTTTAAAGTTGCCACGCATCCGGCTAGTTTTTGGACCTGTTTGAGGTCAGTTGGCGTGGCCAATTGTGACAAAGCTTGGATTTCGGCTGGATTTGCCTCAATTCCTCTATTGGAAACGTTGAAGCCCAGGATCTTTCCGGCGGGAATGCCGAAAACACACTTTTCTGGATTGAGTTTGATGTCATATGTCCGGAGATTGTCGAATGTGAGGTGCAAGTCGTCTATTAATAACTCGACATGTTTAGTTTAATGACGATGTCATCCACATATGCTTCTACTGTCTTGCCGATTTGCTTCTCCAGGCATGTTTGAATCATGCGTTAGTAGGTGGCGTCGGCGTTTTTAAGCCCAAAGGGCATAGTGTTAAAGCAGAAAGGCCCATATGGGGTGATGAATGCCGTTGTGGATTGATCGGATTCCTTCATCTTGATTTGATGGTATCCGGAGTATGCGTCGAGGAAACATAGTGAGTCGTGTCCTATAGTAGCATCAATGATCTGATCGATGCGGGGGAGGGGGAAGGGATCCTTAGGGCAAGCCTTATTGAGGTCTTTGAAGTCGACGCACAGGCGCTAGGATTTGTCCTTCTTTGGTACCATCACCAGGTTTGCTAGCCAGTCCGGGTGTTTTATTTCTCTGACGAATCCGGCCTCGATCAACTTGGCTAGCTCATCCCCCATGGCTTGTCGTTTAGGTTTGGAAAAGCACCGCAGTGTTTTCTTGACCGGCTTATATCCCTTCAATATATTGAGGTTGTGTTCGGCCAGCCTGCGTGGGATTCCTGGCATATCAGAATGGTGACAGGCGAATATATCCCAGTTCTCGCGTAGGAACGCTCGTAGTGCGGCGTCAACCGTTGGGACCAGTTGTGCCCTGATGGATGCTGTCTTCCTGGGGTCCGTCGGGTGGACTTGGAATTTGACTATTTCGTCCGCTGGTTTGAAAGAGGTGGATTTGGGATGCTTATCAAGGATTACATCGTCCCTATCCACTGTGGAGCATAGTGCGGTTAACTCTTCGGTCGCGAGGGCCTCAGATAGTGCCTCAAGGGCTAGGGATGCCGTTTTGTTTTCGGCATGGAGGGCTATGTCCGGTTCGCTCGCAAGAGTGATAATACCGTT
Organism: Triticum dicoccoides; assembly: GCF_002162155.2. Classification (NCBI taxonomy): domain Eukaryota; kingdom Viridiplantae; phylum Streptophyta; class Magnoliopsida; order Poales; family Poaceae; genus Triticum; species Triticum dicoccoides. Next base: position 314,499,830 of record NC_041388.1, on the reverse strand, counting down.
GGGCTCGGGCATCTTGAGCTTCATATACCCGTAATGAGGTATAGCTTGAAAGCGTGTGAATGCATCTCGCCCCAACAGGGCATGAGATCCACTGTTGGAAGGGGCCACTTGGAAGGTTATGTCTTCATACCGATAGTTCTCCAGCATGCCGAATACCACATCGAGTGTAATTTTCCTCGCGCATAGTGCCTCCCGGCTGGGAATGATCCCTCGGAACGTTGTATTACTAGGCTCGATGCGGCTCCTGTCTATTTCCATTTTATTCAGTGTGTCCTCGTAGATGAGGTTTAGTCCGCTGCTGCCGTCCACGAGCACTTTAGTGAGCCGAAAAGCCGTCCACAGTTGGATTGAGGACCAAGGTGGCTGGTGCCCGGACTGACTAGATTTTTGGTTCGTCACTGGCATTGAAAGTTATGGCCGTGTCGTTCCAAGGATTTATTGTTGCAACTTGGCAGACTTTGGCGAGGTCACGGAGTGCCCTCTTCCACCGATTGTTTGAAGCGAAAGTCTCGAAGACTGTCAACACTCTATGGTCGTCGTGTTTCGGGGGGAGTTGCTCCGCGATGTTTTTGGTGAGGATATCCTTGCCGCTCTTGGCCACTTTCTAGAGTATCCAACATGCTCTAAGGTTGTGGGTTGGTATGGTATCCGGTGTTGTGTGTATCTTGCATGGCCTATCGAGCCATCCCTCCAGAATGGTTTCGCGCCTCGTAATGGGCTTAGATTTCTTTACTATTGGTTCGGGTGCCCCACGAGGATGCATCCCTTTTGCCCGGACGAAGGGGTGAGTAGAAACCGGTGGTTCCCAGTGAGCTGCCTCAGTTTTCCAGGTGCTTTCCATTGCGCAGTACTTCTGTATGATAATTGCCAAGTCAGCGAAATGTAATACGCGATGACAGTTGATAGAGTTGAGGATTCCTACGTCTGTGCAATTATTGCAGAACACTGAGATCGCGTCTTCGTCACGGCAATCTTTAATCTTCTCTTTGAAAAGGAGGAATCTAGCCCAAAAGTGATGGACTTTTTCCTGAGACTGCTGTCATATGCACGTGAGGTCATGCATATCTGGGTGGGTGGGTGGCTTTAGATTCGAACCCTGACCCAATTTGGGATCTAGAGTCTGAGGAATTTCCGAGCTTAACAGTTCGGGCTCCGGGATATCAACTGATTTTGAGGTCCGCCGTCCGATTCTAGGTTCGGAGGACGGGGCATGTTGTTCTGTGGACAGGTATCCGGCTCTTCGAGCTCGGAAATTGATCGAGGAGCTCGTTTAAAGATGATAACTCTGTCGGATCTATCCATTTGGAGTATTCAGGGTCAACACGAAGGTGACTTTTGATGACCCGAGAAGTCATCGTCGGCTTAACGGCGGACGGGCGGTCATGGTAAAGCCTCCCACCCGGAGGGTTTGGCCTGAGGCCAGGGCTCCTCCGGAAGTGATACTATCCTTGATAACAAGGCGAGCCATCAACCCTGTCTGCGACGTCACCACGGAACTCTCAATGAAAGCACCAATGTCGGTGTCAAAACCGACAAATCTCGGGTAGGGGGTCCCGAACTATGCGTCTGAGGTTGATGGTAACATGAGACAAGGGACACGAAGTTTTACCCAGGTTTGGGCCCTCCTGATGGAGGTAATACCCTACGTCCTGTTTGATTAATATTGATGAGTATGGGGGTTACAAGAGTTGATCTACCACGAGATCGTAATGGCTAAAACTGTAGAAGTTTAGCCTATACGATTATGATTGCCTCTATGGACTAGACCCTCCGGTTTATATAGATACCAGAGGGGACTAAAGTCGGTTACAGAGAAAGGAATCTTCATATCAGAACGCCAAGCTTGACATCCACACCAAGGAGAGTCCCATCCAGACACGGGAACAAGTTTTCTATCTTGTATCTTCATGGCCCAATAGTCTAGCCCACGTCACACAGGCCGGACGCCTGAGGACCCCTTAATCTAGGACTCCCTCAAGGACCCTACTTGAACAAACCTCGATGGTAAACTGCAGTGTCTCCCATTGTTTCCCTACAACACACATAAGGAAGATCTTGATCAAGTTAACTGAGAGTTGCCATACTATCAGTAGAATATGTATTGAGTACAGCCAAATTCAATTGGTGTCACATGCATAACAATACAAAATTGTACCCACAACGAATGAAAATCAAATTGCAGAATTGAACCAAATAGTTAAATGGACAGCAGACCAAATGAACCAAAATAGTTAACTGAGCACGACATTGCAGAATAGAAACATGTACTAGAAGATAAGACAGTTAACAAAACAAAGAATGCTTGAGAACAGTACTACGAAAGGTAGCAATTGTTGGACCAAAGTGTTAACTAAACATTACATTCCAGAGGACCAAACTGTTAACTGAACATCAGATTGCATATTAACATTATAGAGGACAAATCACTAGAAGGCACTGGCGGTGGCCTCGAGAAAACATCACGAACTGTATTTTAAAGTAGACAACCGCGCAGCGGTGTCGATGGTGGCCTCGAAGACGAGGTGCTCCTCCAAGATCTGGCGGTCGACACGCATGGCAGCCATAGCGACCTCGTTCGCGCATGCGGCCGCATGCTACTCAGCTCCACGTTATACTGCATGTAAAATGGTTGTGGGCAGCGCTTAATTGGAGGAGGGGGCAGTGATTTTGGTGGAAGGTGTCGCTCCGTCAGTCGGGGCATGTGGGACGGGAAAGGAGGAGGATGGTGTGGGTGGGGTGTGGATTACCTGACCATATCGACGAGGCCACGCAACAAGAAGAAGGGTGGGCGGAGAGGAGGCCACGCAGCAAGAAGAAGGGGCGCCGGCGAGGAGGCGGCACTGCAAGAAGAAGGATAGCCGGCGAGCAGGCGGCGCTGCAAGAAGAAGGGTCGCCGGCGAGGAGGCTGAGCTGCCAGTAAGAAATAGTGAAGGTTTGAAGCTGGAAAGCAAGGAGGAACAGTGGAAATGTGGCTTTTGGTAGGAGGGAGGGGGCGGGGAGATAGATATTTCCGCGGTGGCAAAAAAATTCGCTGGGTGTCGTGGGAAACTGGCGCGCAAGTATGGTTCAAGCGGGGGCGGTGGACTGTAGACGACGAAGCTTCCTGCGTAAGCCAGACAAGACGGTGCGCCAAGATATTTTATATCGCATCCCACACGATTCTTTCTAGTAAACTGTTTGTGGTATACCTGATTTTTTCATTATGTTTTGAAAGACAAAATGGTGTTACGGAGGGAAAGGATGGTGTTTGAATTGCTAGAACATTTACGTAGAGTGAACATGCAACTAGTACATGAGTGTTGTGTTTAAATTTGGAATTATTCCGGGTTCGTTTGGCATTTTTATGCATTAATTGAGTTTCTGGGCATCTAATGTGCATAATTCAAATTTGAACTACAAGCACATGCTCCAATGCACCAAAGTTTGCTAAAAAATCACATGTGTGTCTGTGGGTGAATTTATAGGTCCCATGCAAGAAATGGGAATACAATTCAAACATCTAGGTGTCGTGGCTCGGCTGGAATGATTCAGAAACTTAGTTTTTTAATTCCTGTAAATCCAAAACACGGTTGGAAATCATGAAACTTGGCATGGTGTCATGACATGGCACCAAGATGCTGCAGTAAATTTTTTGGCCGAATTGGGACAAGCTTTGGTGTAAGCTTCTTGCAAACTGGAGCTTCCCTCAAGAAGGCTCCTGGTTCCGAGAGGGAACGTGTCACCTTCATGTGCAAAACGACATACGTACACTGCCTTCTTCCGCATTAATTTTTGTACACTGGCAGTAGACCAAATAGAAGTATCCTGCTAAATTTTGGAATTATTCGGTGTTCGTTTGGCCTTTTTATACATTAATTTAGTTTCCGGGCATTTAATGTGCATAATTCAAATTTTAACTACAAGCACATGCTCCAGTGCACCAAAGTTGTTTGAAAAATCACATGTGTGTCCTTGGGTGAATTTCTAGGTCCCATGCAAGCGATGGGAGTGAAATTCAAACATCTGGGCATCATGGCTCGACCTAAAAGATTGAGAAACTTGGTTTTTTAATTCCTATAAATCCAAAACATGCCTGAAAATCATGAAACTTGGCATGGTGTCATGACATGGCACGAACATGCTGTGGTAATTTCTTTGGCTGAATTGGGACAAGCTTTGGTGTAGGCTTATTGCAAACCGGAGCTTCCCTCAAGAAGGCTCCTGGTTCCGAGAGGGAACGTGTCACCTCCGTGTGCGAAACGACATACGTACACTGCCTTCTCCCGTCTTAATTTTTTTACACAGGCAGATTAGGCCAAATAGAAGTATTGTGCTAAATTTTGGAATTGTTCCATGTTCGTTTGGCCTTTTTTTATACATAATTGAGCTTCTGCGCATTTAATATGTATAATTAAAATTTGAACTACAAGCACGTGCTCCTGTGCACCAAAGTTGTTTCAAAAATCACATGTGTGTCCTTGGGTGAATTTCTAGGTCCCATGCAAGAGATGGGAGTGAAATTCAAACATCTGGGCATCGTGGCTCGGCCAGAAAGATTGAGAAACTTGGTTTTTTTATTCCTGTAAGTCCAAAACACGCCTGAAAATCATGAAACTTGGCATGGTCTCATGACATGGCACCAACATGCTGCGGTAATTTTTTTAGCCGAATTAGGACAAGCTTTGATGTAAGCTTCTTGCAAACCGGAGCTTCCCTCAAGAAGGCTCGTGGTTCCGAGAGGGAACGTGTCACCTCCGTGTGCGAAACGACATACGTACACTGCCTTCTCCCACCTTAATTTTTTACACAGCCAGATTAGACAAAATAGAAGTACCGTGCTAAATTTTGGAATTATTCCAGGTTCGTTTGGCCTTTTTTATACATTAATTGAGTTTTTGGGCATTTAATGTGCATAATTCAAATTTGAACTACTAGCACAGGCTCCAGTGCACCAAAGTTGTTTGAAAAATCACATGTGTGTCCTTGGGTGAATTTCTAGGTCCCATGCAAGAGATGGAGTGAATATCAAACATCTGGATGACGTGCCTCCACCGGAAAGATTGAGAAACTTGTTTTTTTAATTCTTCTAATTCCAAAACATGCCTGAAAATCATGAAACTTGGCATGGTCTCATGACATGGCACCAACATGCTGCGGTAAATTTTTTGGCCGAATTGGGACAAGATTTTGTGTAAGCTTCTTGCAAACCAGAGCTTCCCTCAAGAAGGCTCGTGGTTCCAAGAGGGAACGTGTCACCTCCGTGTGCGAAACGACATACGTACACTGCCTTCTCCCGCCTTAATTTTTTACACAACCAGATTAGACCAAATAGAAGTACAATGCTAAATGTTGGAATTATTCCGGGTTCGTTTCGCCTTTTTATACATTAATTGAGTTTCTGGGCATTTAATGTGCATAATTCAAATTTCAACTACAAGCACATGCTCTAGTGCACCAAAGGTTTTTTTAAAATCACATGGGTGTCCTTAGGTGAATTTATAGGTCCCGTGCGAGAGATTGGAGTGAAATTCAAACATCTGGGCATCGTGGCTCGGCCGAAAAGATCGAGAAACTTGGTTTTTTAATTCCTGTAGTTCCAAAACACGTGTGAAAATTATGACACTTGGCATGGTGTCATGACATGGCACCAACATGATGCGGTAATTGTTTTTGGCCGAATTGGGACAAGCTTTGGTGTGAGCTTCTTGCAAATCGGAGCTTTCCTCAAGAAGGCTCGTGGTTCTGAGAGGGAACGTGTCACCTCCTTGTGCGAAATGACATACGTACACTGCCTTCTCCCGCCTTAATTTTTTTACATAGCCAGATTAGACCAAATAGAAGTACCATGCTAAATTTTGGAATTATTCCGGGTTCGTTTGGCCGTTTTATACATTAATTGAGTTTCTAGGCATTTAATGTGCATAATTCAAATTCGAACTACAAGCACATGCTCCAGTGCACTAAAGTTGTTTGAAAAATCACATGTGTGTCCTTGGGTGAATTTCTAGGTCCCATGCAAGAGATGGGAGTGAAATTCAAACATCTGGGCATTGTGGCTCGGCCAGAAAGATTGAGAAACTTGGTTTTTTAATTCCTATAATTCCAAAACACACATGCAAATAATGAAACTTGGCATGGTCTCATGACATGGCACCAACATGATGTGGTAATTTTTCTGTCCAATTTGCGAAGGCGCACACATTAACAATCAACAAAGTCATTTTGGAACAAGTGATGTCACGTTACAAATCGGAAACACAAGTATTATTGAAACCGTGGGCGTTCGACTTACCAATTACGTGCGGCCACGTGTCCCCTTTTTTATTGGCTAGGAGGTGCCGTGTGGGGTAGCTATTTGAGTACGGGAGGCGTGCGATCAGACCCCTGCACATGCTCATCGGAGGAGAGCCCTTTTGACCGCTACCCGCCACGCACCTCCCTCCCAATGTCTCCATTAATGGAGAGGACCTTCGCTCATGCTGCTCTGCTCATGCTACTCTGCACTTCCGATGATCTTCGCCCTCAGCAGGTCGCGCTCAGTCCGGAGCTTTGCATTGCTCTCATTTAGTTGCTGGATGATGTCGGCAGACTGTTCAAACAAGGCTTTCAGCTCATCCTGCAGCCTCGCCCACCTGGAGATCTGATCCATCTGCCTAAGGACGAGGGCACGCATGCGCCCGTAAGAGTCCTCGCCTGCCCGCGAGGCATTTTCCCAGGCCGCCGTGATGCGGGAGGACATCTTTGCTGCATTCGCGGCGCGGCAGGCTTCCGCAGCATGGCCAAACCAATCTGTTGCATCGATGGCGCGGCGGGTCCTCCGTGCTGCTTCGGCGGCGCGGCAGGACCTCTCTGCTGCTATGGCCATGTAGCGGGACATGTTGGCTGCTTTCACGGCGAGGCCGTACATCTCTCGTGCTCCCGCTTCCAGGCTCACCTCTCCCTGGTGGCTATCTCTCGACCCAGAACTCACGCTGGCCGTGGCGGATGAGGAGTTGAGGAGGAATGTGCAGTCATCTTGGAGTAGTAGTATTTATAACCGCGTAGTAATACGCTCCTAAGTGGGAAACCGTTTAGGTTTTGATCGGTGTGAACAGGTTTGCAATTTGGAATGTGACGGGACGCATGCTCAAAATTTACTGACGGTTATAAGTGCCGCACTATTCCCAGAAGGTGTAACGTGGGCACGTACGCCTTCTCGGCCACGTACGTGGCGTTTGCACCATAGGGTGCACCACAATAGGCAATGTCAGCACACGTCTTGTTCCAACAACCATGCGCGCTCGTTATTACCATCGTGCACGCTTCTTTTAATTAGAATGGGTGTGCCCGTCTAGTGCACACACGTTGATCTATCTAACTATTTCAGTTTGTTGTGGCTAATCGCAAACGGTTCATCCATGTGAAGTGTATGCCATCAATCGCAGACACTTTGATCTGGCTTACCCGTTTCTGTTCTTTTTCTTAATCGCAAACAATTAATCCTTCTGAAGCATATCCCCTCAATCACACACACCTTGATATGGCTGGCCGTTTCTTTTGTGTTGCCTAATCACAAATAGTTCATCCGAGTGAACCGTATGCTGTATATCGCACACACCTTCATCTGACTGCCCATTTCTTTTGTGTTGCCTAATCACAAACAGTTCATCCCAGTGAACCGCATGCTCTATATTGCACACGCCTTCATCAGGCTGCCCGTTTCTTTTGTTCCACCTCATCGCAAACAGTTCATTGGACTGATCCGTTTGCCCTGGATCGCACACGCAACTAAAGTCTGAACCGTGTTTGATGCATCCTCCATTGCAATCATTTTGCACCTTTTTTGATGATTTTTTACATCCCCGTTTGTGATTAATGCATCGCACACAGTTTCATGAAAGGGTCTCTGATCGTAGTGTTGTGTTAGCAGCATCCTGCAGTAGTGATGAATTAACCTAATCCCTTGGTTAATCTAATTAATTCTATTTTAGTTAGTCCATCTCAATGACAACGGGCCCACCCATCAGTTGACTGGTCAACGGTCAACTTTGACTGTTGACTTCATGCTGACGCAATATTTTTTTTTGAATAATACTAATTCAAGAAAATGATTAAATCTTTACAAATTAATATAAAATAAACCGTAACTCGGATGAAAATACTTTGTAGATGTAAGTTGCTCAGAACGATGAGACGAATCCGAATACGTAGTCTGTTCGTTCACCACACATCCCTAGCATAGCGAACCTGTAACCGCCCCCCTCCAATTCGTCTGTCCAAAAACGCAAAACACCGGGAATAGTTTCCCGGATGTTTCCCCCTTTGCCGGTATCACCTAATACCGCGTTAGCACCGCTACCTGTCATGTCATGCATCATCATGCTTCTGTTTGCATGGTATTTATTGTTTCTTCCCGCCTCTTCTCTCCGATAGACTATGAGACTGACGCCGCTGCTGCCCCGATCGACTACGGTGTTGACGACCTGTCCTTCTCTGCCGAGCTTCCAGGCAAGCAAACCCCCCTTGTTCATCCCGATATCACCTACTCTTTCCCTCTATTGCTTGCATTAGAGTAGTGTTACTGTTTCATTGGTTGATCCTATACTACTGCATAGCCTATCCTTGTTACTACTGCTGATACCTTTACCTGCAATCCTAAATTCTTAGTATAGCTTGCTAGTATTACATCAGTGGCTCTACACTCTTGTCCGTCTGCCATGCTATATTACTGGGCCGTGATCACTTGGGAGGTGATCACAGGTATATATTATACTATTACATTACTTATGTTATTGTTCGGAGATGGGGGCTGAAGGGGCAGGTGGTTCCACCCAGGTAGTGGTTGGCCTGGGTTCCCAGCAGCCCCCAGATTGTTACTTCATGGTGGAGCGACAGGGCATGTTGTGACCACCTAGGAGGCAGGTGGGCCTGGTCCCTAGTTGGCGTCCTTGGTTACTGCAAAATAACATGCTTAATGAGATATGGATATTTGATCTGAGTCTGGCCGCTTGCCTATATGCACTACCCAACTACACGGGAACAATTATGGGCACTCGACGTCGTGGTATCAACCGAAGCCTTCTTGACGTCAGTGACTGAGCGGCGCCCGCCGGGTTGGACCGCGTAATGCAACTTCCTTTGTAATGGAGGTTGCTAGGTCTGCTCTCCGGCCACCCACGCAACGTGCGGGTGTGCAATGGGCGATGGGTCCAGATTCATGCGTGCTTAGGATTTAGACCGGCATGCTGACGTCTCTGTTGTGCTAAGGTAGGGCTACGATGTTTTGATCTTCCGAGGCCGGGTATGACCCAGGAAAGTGTGCCCGACTAGAGGGATCGAGCGTGTTGGGTTATGTGGTGCACCCCTGCAGGGAAGTTTATCTATTCGAATAGCCATGTCCCTTGGTAAAAGGATGACCTGGAGTTGTATTCTGACCTTATGAAAACCAGAACTGGACACTTAATAAAACAAACCTCTTACAAGTTCCAGAGACAACCCGGTGATTGCTTTCCCAGAGGGCGACGAGGGGAGGATCGCTAGGTAGGATTATGCTATGCGGTGTTCCTTGATGCTGCACTTGCTACTCTCTTCTACATGCTTCAAGATGAAGGCTGCCAGAAGCGTAGTCTTCTATAGGACTAGCTATCCCCCTCTTATTCTGGCATTCTACAGTTCAGTCCGCAGATACTACCCATTTCATTGATACCAATGCATATGTAGTGTAGATCCTTGCTTGCGAGTACATTGGATGAGTACTCACGGTTGCTTTTCTCCCTCTTTCCCCCCTTTCCTTTTCTACTCGAATGTCGCAACCAGATGCTGGAGCCCAGGAGCCAGACGCCACCGTTGACGATGACCCCTACTACACCGAGGGTGCCTGAGGGAGTCCTGGATTAAGGGGTCCTCGGGCGTCCGACCAGTTGGACATGGTCCGAACTAATGGGCTATGAAGATACAAGGTAGAAGACTCTCTCCCGTGTCCGGATGGGACTCTCCTTGGCATGGATGGCAAGCCTGGCGTTCGGATACGAAGATTCCTTTCTCTGTAACCGACTTTGTACAACCCTAATCCCCTCCGATGTCTATATAAATAGGAGGGTTTAGTCCGTAGAGGAAATCATAATCATACATGCTAGACTTCTAGGGTTTTAGCCATTACGATCTCGTGGTAGATCAACTCTTGTAGCCCTCATACTCATCAATATCAATCAAGCAGGACATAGGGTATTACCTCCATCAAGAGGGCCCGAACCTGGGTAAAACTTCATGTCCCCTGTCTCCTGTTACCATCAACCATAGACGCACAGTTCAGGACCCCCTACCCGAGATCCGCCGGTTTTGACACCGACAATGGTGCTTTCATTGAGAATTCCACTATGTCGCCGTCAGAAGGTTCGATGGCTCCATCCATCATCTGCAACGATATTGCCCCTAGGGGAGGTTTTTCTCCCTGGCCAGATCTTCGTATCCGGTGGCTTCGCACTGCGGGCCAACTTGCTTGGCCATCTGGAGTAGATCGACAGCTACGCCCCAGGTCACCAGATTAGTTTTGAAAACCTGGATTATGTTGCTGATATCCGAGGAGACTTGATCTTCCAAGGATTCACGACCCCAACCTCCGCGCGGGCCTTAGAGCCGGAGCGCCTTGCTAGGACCGAAGACGGGATTTCTAAACCCGCCGGACTATCTGTGGCCACTAGGCCCAGTATGGAAGAGCTGGAGGAAGCAGTGTCGCCGGCAACCATCACAAAGCAGGATTGTTCCCCAGATACTGGCTCCGAACTCTCGGAGTCAGCATCGTGTGAGCTCGGCCGAGGAATCCCCTCCCCGCCATACTCCACAGGTTCTTTTCTCCCTTAATAAATCTGGCCTTTAAGCGAGGCTCTCAACTTGATGTGATCCCTTGTGATTACAGAGGAGCAACGTCCGAACTACGCCCAGCCCGGACTAGGGGCTGAGAGCGGGGAATTTTACGTCCCACCCACCACCCACTTCATCGCCACAGTCGAGGACTTAACTGACATGCTCGATTACGGCTCTGAAGACATTGACGGTATGGACGACGATGCCGGAGAGGAGCAATCGAAAAACCCGCCATTTACCGGACGCTGGACGGCCACCTATTCGTAGGACGTGTACATGGTGGATACACCCAAGGAAGGTGACAGCGATAATGAGAAAAATCCAGTAGAGGATGAACCTCCCGAGATACAACCAAAGAGCCGATGGCGCCGCTCTAAATCACGCTGCAGCAAAGACAACAATATCGGCATGGGAGACAACAACACTCCGGATGATGCCAAAGACCAAGAAAACCCCGTCGAGCAAAACTCTGAACAAGACGATCGGGAGGATGGGAAAGTTAGCCCTGATGTACAGGATGCAAACGAAGACTCGGAGGACAGTAATTACCTTCCACCCTCCAAGGATGAGGTGAGCCTCGGCGACGAAGACTTTATCGTGCCCGAGGAACCTCTCGAGCTGGAGCACTTTAAGCAAAGGCTAATAGCCACTGCAAGGAGCCTGAAAAGAAGCAGCAGCAGCTTCAAGCTGATTAAGATCTGCTCAACGATAGATGGACTAATGTCTTGGCAGTAGAGGAATACGACCTCGGGCGCCCAACCAAAGGTTACCCTAAGCGTAAACTGCTACCTCAATATGATGATGAGGCACTTGAGCCCATACCATCAGCGCGTAATGCGGCTGATCGACCACCATGTGGCCGGGACAAAACGGCAACTCAAGCCGAACACCAGCCCGTCCTATCTCACTGTAAAGGCAGAGATAAAACATCTCGGGGATACACATATGACATGCGGCAGGACCTGAAGAATAAAGAAGGTCCGGCCAGATCGATCTACGGATCGAGGGGGTGTGCCCCGACACGTGACGACGGCTATCAAGCCAAACACGGCAAGCACAATCACGTGCAGGCCAAAAACCGTAGACGGACTCCATCCAATCTATTTCCCGACCTGGCCCGATATAGAGGTGCCGCACACCCCCTCTGCTTCACTGATGAAGTTATGGAACATGAATTCCCAGAAGGGTTCAAACCCGTGAATATCAAATCATATGATGGAACCACTGATCCCGCGGTATGGATTGCAAACTTTATTCTCCATATTCATATGGCCCGCAACGATGATCTTCATGCCATCAAATACCTCCCCCTAAAACTCAATGGGCCAGCACAACACTGGCTGAATAGCCTGCCTGAAAACTCCATTGGCGGCTGGGAGGACTTGGAAGAAGCCTTCCTTGACAACTTCCAAGGTACATATGTCCGACCTCCGGATGTCGACGGCTTAAGTCACATAATTCAATAGCCCGGAGAGTCAGCCAGGAAATCCTAGAGTAGGTTCTTAACCAAAAAGAACCAGATCATCGACTGTCCGGATGCCGAAGCCCTAGCAGCCTTTAAACACAGCATCCGGGACGAATGGCTCGCCCGACACCTCGGCCAAGAAAAGCCGAAGTCCATGGTAGCCCTCACAGCACTCATGACCCGCTTTTGCGCGGGCGAAGATAACTGGCTAGCCCGTAGCAATAACAATGCAAGCGAACCTGGCACCTCTGAAGTCAGAAATAGCAATGGCAAGCCCCAACGAAATAGACACAAGTGTCGAAACAACGATAACAACATCGATGGCACGATGGTCAATGCCGGATTCAGTGGCTCTAAGCCCGGTCAGCGGAAGAAGCCGTATAAAAGGAACAATTCGGGCCCTTACAGTCTGGACCGCATACTCGACCGTCCATGTCAGATCCACGACACCCTTGATAAACCAGCCAATCATACCCATCGGAGTTGTTAGGTCTTTAAACAAGTTGGCAAGATAAATGCCGAAGACAAGGAGAAGGGGTCGCAAAGTGAGAATGGCGATGAGGAGCCCCATCCGTCGAACACAGGGGACAAAAGAAGTTTCCCCCTCAGGTCAAAACGGTGAACATGATATACGCTACCCATATCCCAAAGAGGGAGCACAAGCGCGCTCTCAGGGACGTCTATGCGATAGAGCCAGTCGCCCCAATTCAACCCATGGTCATCCTGCCTGATCACCTTTGATCTCAGGGACCATCCGACCAGTACTCGTCATGGCGGTTCAGCCACACTGGTCCTCGACCCAATAATTGATGGATTCCACCTCACACGAGTCCTCATGGATGGTGGCAGTAGCCTCAACCTACTTTATCAGGATACAGTGCACAAAATGGGAATCGATCCATCAAGGATCAAGCCCACCAAAACTACCTTTAAAGGAGTTATACCTGGTGTAGAGGCCCGTTGCACGGGCTCAATCACATTGGATGTCGTCTTCGGATCTCCGGACAACTTCCGAAGCGAAGAGTTAATCTTTGATATCGTCCCTTTCCGCAGTGGATATCACGCACTGCTCGGACACATTGCATTTCCGTGATTCAATGCGGTGCCACACTATGCTTATCTCAAGCTCAAGATGCCCGGACCACGCGGTGTCATCACAGTCAATGGAAACACGGAGTGCTCCCTTTGTATTGAGGAGAACACCGCGGCCCTGGCAGCAGAGGTACAGAGCGGCCTTCACAAGCAGAACCTTAATTCGGCGGCCATGCTCTTGGACACTGTCAAACGAGTCCGGACTACTCTGCAGCAGGACAGTCCAGCTCGTCAGAAGTTCGACTAGCAATTCGGCCTCCATCTCAGTCCCGACCAAGTGGCGGCATACGTACCACGCATACATAACTACGCACTAAAAATACCATGGGCAGAGTCGGAGGCATAAACATACTGTGGTCCACAATATGGCTCGACCTTCCCTGGAGACACATACTCTTACTTTTTTTTTACTTTTCAGGTTTCACTTTCATAGGCCCCTCTTGACGGCCTGATAATCGGTCCTTTCGAAGGACGGACATACCAAGGCGGCAAGTAGCACAGACGTGAGGCGGAATCTCTAGATGTTCTTCTTAACGATCATTCTACCTGTTTTCAGGACCCGTACGTAGCCCCCCCTTGGTCTTGGCATGTTAAATAGCCACTGTTGCTTATCGCACTATTTGTACAAGTACGCTTTAAAATATTAATCAAAATTATAATGGAAACAGTTTGTGGCTCAAATTATGTGGCACTAGCTTACTACTTCATTTTATTTCGCTATTCTTATCGGTTGCATCCGTACACTTTGGTATGCCATAATTCGCCAGGGGCTTTATTGTGCCCCACAATATGGCAACAAGTTAGAACACTTTTAAAGTATAGTTCGGCCCTCGAATTTAGCATTATATGCATCGGCTCCGAATCATGTCTTTGGTCAATAGTTGGGTTACCCGGCTCTTGTGCTTCCGCTCTATCGACTAAGGTAGTAAAGGGAGAACTACTGCGATTGTGTCCTGGTTTATCCGGATGAGCACCTCAGTAGGGAAAGCGGAAAACTGACTGTCATGATGCGGCATGAGCCGGTCAGCTCTTCGGAGGTTAAAAATCTTTTACGATTTTTTCCGCATTATGCGATGAATCGGCCTTCATCCGATCAGGTGTTTACAGCACCCTAGTGCAGATTAAATGCTAACTAGGGGTTGCGCCTACATTTTTATTGTCAAACTCCTATGGATAAGTGAGGGTGATAAAGCCACATAGTCCGATTGCCTGGTTCGTTGCGCTAAACACCTCCTTCAAGGACCAAATTCTTGGATCAAGAGTGTTTAGATTCCATCCTGAACACCCCCGTACTACCTACGTGGGGGCTGAAGCCGACGACTGGCCAACTCTCAGATTTAATAAAAATGGCTGCATAGGAGGAAAAATTTCAAAATAAACAACAAGCATTATATTACATATCAGTCTTGTTTTCATCATACAAGGCAGGATAACATGAAGGTACTCATTCAAAGATAATGTCTTTTGAGCATTGGCCCTCTACAATGCGGGATCCCTTGAGGACATCATCAAAATAGCGCTCCGGCGTGCGGTGCTCCTTGCCAGCAGGCGGTCCCTCGGTCGCGAGTTTGACGGCGTCCATCTTCGCCCACTATATCTTGACACGGGCGAAGGCCATCCGCGCACCTTCGATGCAGACCGACCGCTTGATGACGTCAAGCCAGGGGCAGGCATTTACCAACCACTTCACAAGCCCGAAGTAGCTGCTGGGTATGACTTGGGCATGCCATAGCTGGATTATTAAATCCTTCATGGCTAGTTCGGCCACCCTATGCAGTTCCACCAGCTGTTTTAGATGATCGCTAAAGGGAACCGGATGTTCTGACGCAAGGTATTGCGACCAAAACATCTTCCCCATCGAGCTCCCCTCTTCGACTTGGAAGAACTCCGCAGCATCGGCAATGCTGCGCGGCAGATCCGCAAACGCCCATGGAGAACTACAAATCCGGGTCAGTACGAGAAATCTTCTCTTCACATACTTGCTTTGCATAATAAAGGCCTTACCCGCCGCGATTTTCCTGGCCTCCTGGATTTCTTGGAGGGAGCCCTGGGCTTCAATCCGGGCATCGTGTGTGGTCTGGCGGGCCTTGGCAATTTCAGACTCTTGATCCGCAATATTGCTCTCCAAGGACTCGCATTTCTGCACAGCGTCCTAGAGCTCCTGCTTGACCTCACCAACCCTGGCCTCGTGTTTCTCATGAGCGGCTTGTTCCTTTGCCACTCTCTCCTGGGCTTCGGCCAGCGCCGTCTTGAGGGCCTCCACCTCGGTTCCCGCTCCTAACAAATATCATGGCACTATGGTCAGCACAAATCACTCATCCCTTCTGTATCTACAAAAGGTCATTGCATACCTTGATGATCCTCAAGTTGTTTTTTCACGCAGCCGATCTCTTCCTCGGTCCACTCCAAACTCTGCTTCAGTCCGGATACCTCAGCAACATGAGAGGTCGAAGCCAGCAAAGATGCCTGCTTATTCACATAGACATGTAAGGTTAGTGCTACCTCTTTTAGCACTGCGTTGGTTTTCCCCGAAGAGTAAGGGATGATCAGCAAAGTAGTGTAAGTATTTCCCTCAGTTTTTGAGAACCAAGGTATCAATCCAGTAGGAGGCTACGCGCGAGTCCCTCGCACCTACACAAAACAAATAAATCCTCGCAACCAATGCAAATAGGGGTTGTCAATCCCTATAGGGCCACTTACGAGAGTGAGATCTGATAGATATGATAAGATAATATTTTTGGTATTTTTATGATAAAGATGCAAAGTAAAATAAAGGCAAAGTAAATGGAAAAGTAAATAACTAAGTAGTAGGAGATTGATATGATAAAGATAGACCCGAGGGCCATAGGTTTCACTAGTGGCTTCTCTCGAGAGCATAAGTATTCTACGGTGGGTGAACAAATTACTGTTGAGCAATTGACAGAATTGAGCATAGTTATGAGAATATCTAGGCATGATCATGTATATAGGCATCACGTCCGAGACAAGTAGACCGACTCCTACCTGCATCTACTACTATTACTCCACTCATCGACCGCTATCCAGCATGCATCTAGAGTATTAAGTTAAAAATAGAGTAACACCTTAAGCAAGATGACATGATGTAGAGGGATAGACTCATGCAATATGAAGAAAACCCCATCTTGTTATCCTCGATGGCAACAATACAATACGTGCCTTGCTGCCCTTACTGTCACCGGGAAAGGACACCGCAAGATTGAACCCAAAGCTAAGCACTTCTCCCATTGCAAGAAAGATCAATCTAGTAGGCCAAACCAAACTGATAATTCGAAGAGACTTGCAAAGATACTCAATCTTACATAAAAGAATTCAGAGAAGATTCAAATATTATTCATAGATAGACTTGATCATAAACCCACAACTCATCGGTCTCAACAAACACACCGCAAAACGAAGATTACATCGAATAGATCTCCACAAGAGAGGGGGGAAACATTGTATTGAGATCCAAAAAGAGAGAAGAAGCCATCTAGCTACTAACTATGGACCCGTAGGTCTGAAGTAAAGTACTCACACTTCATAGGAGGGGCTATAGTGTTGATGTAGAAGCCCTCCGTGATCGATGCCCCCTCCGGCGGAGCTCCGGAACAGGCTCCAAGATGGGATCTCGTGGATACAGAAAGTTACGGCAGTGGAATTAGGGTTTTGGCTCCGTATCTGATCGTTTGGGGGTACATGGGTATATATAGGAGGAAGAAGTACGTCGGTGGAGCAACAGGGGGCCCACGAGGGTGGAGGGCGCGCCTG
>NC_041388.1:314382339-314482527 GCF_002162155.2 Triticum dicoccoides | reverse complement strand
CCTACCTCATGGCCTCCTGTTACGTGTCTTGACGTAGGGTCCAAGTCTCCTGAGTTGTATTCGATGAGAAAATCACGTTCCCGAAGGTTTCATTCCGCTCTGTTTGATATTCCTTTTCTTCGAAACCCTAAAACAGGCAAAAAATAGCAATTCTGGGCAGGGCCTCCGGTTAATAGGTTAGTCCCAAAAATAATATAAAAGTGGATAATAAAGCCCAATAATGTCCAAAATAGTAGATAATATAGCACGGAGCAATAAAAAATTATAGATACGTTGGAGACGTATCAAGCATCCCCAAGCTTAATTCCTGCTCGTCCTCGAGTAGGTAAATGATAAAAACAGAACTTTTGATGCGGAGTGCTACTTGGCATAATTTTAATGTAATTCTTCTTAATTGTGGTATGAATATTTAGATCCGAAAGATTCAAGACAAAATGATAATACTTCAAGCATACTAACAAAGCAATTATGTCTTCTCAAAATAACATGGCTAAAGAAAGTTATCCCTACAAAATCATATAGTCTGGCTATGCTCTATCTTCACCACACATAATATTTAAATCATGCACAACCCCGATGAAAAGCCAAGCAATTGTTTCATACTTTTGACATTCTCAAAACTTTTTCAATTTTCACGCAATACATGAGCATGAGCCATGGATATAGCACTATAGGTGGAATAGAGTGGTGGTTGTGGAGAAGACAAAAAAAGGAGAAGATAGTCTCACATCAACTAGGCGTATCAACGGGCTATGGAGATGGCCATCAATAGATATCAATGTGAGTGAGTAGGGATTGCCATGCAACGGAGGCACTAGAGCTATAAGTATATGAAAGCTCAAAAAGAAACTAAGTGGGTGTGCATCCAACTTGCTTGCTCATGAAGACCTAGGGCAATTTGAGGAAGCCCATCATTGGAATATACAAGCCAAGTTCTATAATGAAAAATTCCCACTATATATGAAAGTGATAACATGAGAGACTCTCTACTATGAAGATCATGGTGCTACTTTGAAGCACAAGTGTGGTAAAAGAATAGTAACATTGTCCCTTCTCTCTTTTTCTCTCATTTTTTTGGCCTTTTCTCTTTTTTATGGCCTCTTTTCTTTCTTTTTTTATTTGGGCTTCTTTGGACTCTTTTATTTATTTTTCGTCCGGAGTCTCATCCCGACTTGTGGGGGAATCATAGTTTCCATCATCCTTTCCTCACTGGGACAATGTACTAATAATGATGATCATCACACTTTTATTTTTCTTACAACTCAAAAATTACAACTCGATACTTAGAACAAAATATGACTCTATATGAATGCCTCCGGTGGTGTACCGGGATATGCAATGATGCATGAGTGACAAGTATGAAAGAATTATGAACGGTGGCTTTGCCACAAATACTATGTCAACTACATGATCATGCTAAGCAATATGACAATGATGGAGTGTGTCATAAACGGAACGGTGGAAAGTTGCATGGCAATATATTTTGGAATGGCTATGGAAATGCCATAATAGGTAGGTATGGTGGCTGTTTTGAGGAAGGTATATGGTGGGTGTATGATACCGGCGAAAGGTGTGCGGTATTAGAGAGGCTAGCAAAGGTGAAAGGGTGAGAGTGCGTATAATCCATGGACTCAACATTAGTGATAAAGAACTCATATACTTATTGCAAAAATCTACAAGTTATCAGAGCAAAGTATTACGCGCATGCACCTAGGGGGATAGATTGGTAGGAAAAGACCATCGCTCATCCCCGACCGCCACTCATAAGGAAGACAATCAATAAATAAATCATGCTCCGACTTCATCACATAACAGTTCACCATACGTGCATGCTACGGGAATCACAAGCTTCAACACAACTATTTCTCAAATTCACAACTACTCAACTAGCATGACTTTAATATCACCATCTCCATATCTCAAAACAATTATCAAGTACCAAACTTATCATAGTATTCAACACACTCATAAGAAAGTTTTATTATTAATCTTGCATACCAAGCATATTAGGATTTTAAGCAAATTACCATGCTATTAAGACTCTCAAAATAATCTAAGTGAAGCATGAGATATCAATAGTTTCTATAAAACAAATCCACCACCGTGCTCTAAAAGATATAAGTGAAGCACTAGAGCAAAATTATATAACTCAAAAGATATAAGCGAAGCACATAGAGTATTCTAACAAATTCCAAATCATGTATGGCTATCACAAAAGGTGTGTACAGCAAGGATGATTGTGGTAAACTAACAAGCAAAGACTCAAATCATACAAGACGCTCCAAGCAAGATACATATCATGTGGTAAATAAAAATATAGCTCCAAGTAAAGTTACCGATAGAAGTAGACGAAAGAGGGGATGCCTTCCGGGGCATCCCCAAGCTTTGGATTTTAGGTGTCCTTAGATTATCTTGGGGGTGCCACGGGAATCCCCAAGCTTAGGCTCTTTCCACTCCTTGTTCCTTAATCCATCAAATCTTTACCCAAAACTTGAAAACTTCACAACACAAAACTTAAAGTAGAAAATCGCATGAGCTCCGTTAGCGAAAGAAAAAAAAGACCACTTCAAGGTACTGTAATGAACTCATTATTTATTTATATGGGTGTTGTACCTACTTTATTCCAACTTCTCTATGGTTTATAAACTATTTTCTAGCCATAGATTCCTCAATATAAGCAAACAACACACGAAAAACAGAATCTGTCAAAAAAAGAACAGTCTTTAGTAATCTGTCTCTAGCGCAAGATCTGGAACCCCAAAAATTCTAAAATAAATTCCTGGACGCGAGGAATTTATCTCTTAATCATATGCAAAAATAATTAACTAAATATCACTTTCCAAATAAAAATGACAGCAGTTCTCGTGAGCGCTAAAGTTTCTGTTTTTTTACAGCAAGTTCAACAAGACTTTCCCCAAGTCTTCCCAACGGTTCTACTTGGCACAAACACTAATTAAACACAAAAAGACAAAAACAAAACAGATGGTAAATAATTTATTTATTACTAAACAGGAGCAAAAAGCAAGGAATAAAAATAAAATTGGGTTGCCTCCCAACAAGCGCTATCGTTTAACGCCCCTAGCTAGGCATAACAAGCAAGAATAGATCTAGGTATCTCCATCTTTGGTAGGCAATCCATAAGTGGATCTCATAATAGATTAATAAGGTAATTTAATTTTCTTTCTAGGAAAGTGTTTCATTCCTTTCCTCAATGGAAATTGGAATCTAATATTTCCTTCCTTCATATCAATAATTGCACCAATCATTCTAAGGAAAGGTCTACCAAGAATAATAGGACATGAAGGATTGCAATCTATGTCAAGAACAATAAAATCAATGGGCACATAATTACTATTTGCAACAGTAAGAACATCATTAATTCTTCCCATAGGTTTCTTAATAGTGGAATCCGTAAGGTGCAAGTTTAGAGAGAAATCATCAAAATCACGGAAACCTAACAAATCACACAAAGTCTTTGGAGTCGTGGAAACACTAGCACCCAAATCACATAAAGCATAGCATTCATGATCTTTAATTTTAATTTTAATAGTTAGTTCCCACTCATCATAAAGTTTTCTAGGGATAGAAACTTCCAATTCAAGTTTTTCTTCATAAGATTGCATCAAGGCATCAACAATATGTTTAGTAAACGCTTTTTTGACTATAAGCGTGAGGAGAATTTAGCACGGATTGCAACAAGGAAATACAATCAATCAAAGGGAAATTTTCATAGTTAATTTCCTTGAAATCCATAATAGTGGGTTTAGCAACATCTAGGGTTTTAATTTCTTCAATCCCACTTTTATCAAATTTAGCATCAAGATCAAAAGATTCAGAATTCTAGGAACGCCTTCTAGGTAAAGGTGGATCATATTCAGTCCCATCATTATCAAGATTCATATTGAAAAACAAAGATTTAATAGGGGACACATCAATAACTTTTAGATCTTCATCATTATTTTCATAGGAACTAGAAGAACACGCTTTTATAAAGGCATCTTTCTTAGCACGCATACTAGCGGTTCTTTCTTTGCACTCATCAATGGAAATTCTCATGGCTTTGAGAGACTCATTGATATCATGCTTAGTCGGAATAGATCTAAGTTTCAAAGAATCAACATCAAGAGCAATTCTATCAATGTTCCTAGCCAAATCATCAATCTTAAGCAATTTTTCTTCAATCATAGCATTAAAATTCTTTTGCGAAGTAATAAATTCTTTAATATTAGAATCAAAATCAGAGGGCATATTATTATAATTTCCATAAGAATTGTTGTAGGAATTACCATAATTATTAGAGGGATTACTAGGATAAGGCCTAGGATTGAAATTTCCTCTATACGCGTTGTTACCAAAATTGTTCCTACCAACAAAATTCACATCCATAGATTCATTATTATTCTCAATCAAAGTAGACAAGGGCATATCATTAGGATCAGAAGAAACACTCTTATTAGCAAATTATTTCATAAGTTCATCCATCTTTCCACTCAAAACATTAATTTCTTCTATCGCATGCACCTTTTTATTAGTAGATCTTTCAGTATGCCATTGAGAATAATTAACCATAATATTATCTAGGAGTTTAGTAGCTTCTCCTAAAGTGATTTCCATAAAAGTGCCTCCCGCGGCCGAATCTAAAAGATTTCTAGAAGCAAAATTCAATCCGGCATAAAATTTTTGTATAATCATCCATAAATTTAAACTATGAGTAGGGCAATTATGTATCATTAATTTCATTCTCTCCCAAGCTTGTGCAACATGTTCATGATCAAGCTGCTTAAAATTCATAATATCGTTTCTAAGAGAGATGATCTTAGCGGGAGGAAAATACTTAGAGATAAAAGCATCTTTGCACTTATTCCATGAAACAATACTATTTTTAGGCAAAGACGAAAACCAAGCTTTAGCACGATCTCTGAGCGAAAAAGGAAATAGCTTCAATTTAACAATATCATTATCCACATCTTTCTTCTTTTGCATGTCACACAAAATGAACGAAGCTATTTAGATGGGTAGCGACATCTTCACTAGGAAGGCCGGAGAACGGATCTTTCATAACAAGATTCAGCAAAGCAGCATTAATTTCACAAGATTCAGCATCGGTAAAAGGAGAAATCGGAGTGCTAATAAAATCATTGTTGTTTGTATTGGTAAATTCACACAATTTAGTATTATCTTGAGCCATCGCGATAAGCAAGGAAACTAACACACAAGCAAAGAAAAAGCAAGCGGGCAAAAGAGGCAAAAAGATAAAGAGAGGGAGGATAGAGAGAGAGAGGGCAAATAAAACGGCAAGGGGGAAGTGGGGGAGAGGAAAACGAGAGGCAAATGGCAAATAATGTAATGCAGGAGATAAGGGTATGTGATGGGTAATTGGTATGTTGACTTTTGCGTAGACCTCCCCGGCATCGGCGCCAGAAATCCTTCTTGCTACCTCTTTTAGCATTGCGTTGGTTTTCCCCGAAGAGGAAGGGGTGATGCAGCAAAGTAGCATAAGTATTTCCCTAAGTTTTTGAGAACCAAGCTATCAATCCAGTAGGAGGCTACGCGCGAGTCCCTCGCACCTGCACAAAACAAATAAATCCTCGCAACCAACGCAAATAGGGGTTGTCAATCCCTATAGGGCCACTTACGAGAGTGAGATATGATATATATGATAAGATAATATTTTTGGTATTTTTATGATAAATATGCAAAGTAAAATAAATGGCAAAGTAAATAACTAAGCAGTAGGAGATTGATATGATAAAGATAGACCTGGGGGCCATAGGTTTCACTAGTGGCTTCTCTCGAGAGCATAAGTATTCTACGGTGGGTGAACAAATTACTGTTGAGCAATTGATAAAATTGAGCATAGTTATGAGAATATCTAGGTATGATCATGTATATAGGCATCACGTCCGAGACAAGTAGACCGACTCCTGCCTGCATCTACTACTATTACTCCACTCATCGACCGCTATCCAGCATGCATCTAGAGTATTAAGTTAAAAACAGAGTAACGCCTTAAGCAAGATGACATGATGTAGAGGGATAGACTTGTGCAATATGAAGAAAACCCCATCTTGTTATCCTCGATGGCAACAATACAATACGTGCCTTGCTGCCCTTACTATCACCGGGAAAGGACACCGCAAGATTGAACCCAAAGCTAAGCACTTCTCCCATTGCAAGAAAGATCAATCTAGTAGGCCAAACCAAACTGATAATTCGAAGAGACTTGCAAAGATACCCCATCATACATAAAAGAATTTAGAGAAGATTCAAATATTATTCATAGATAGACTTGATCATAAACCCACAATTCATCGGTCTCAACAGACACACCGCAAAATGAAGATTACATCGAATAGATATCCACAAGAGAGGGGGGAAACATTGTATTGAGATCCAAAAAGAGAGAAGAAGCCATCTAGCTACTAACTATGGACCCGTAGGTCTGAAGTAAAGTACTCACACTTCATAGGAGGGGCTATAGTGTTGATGTAGAAGCCCTCCGTGATCGATGCCCCCTCCGGCGGAGCTCCGGAACAGGCTCCAAGATGGGATCTCGTGGATACAGAAAGTTACAGCAGTGGAATTAGGGTTTTGGCTCCGTATCTGATCGTTTGGGGGTACATGGGTATATATAGGAGGAAGAAGTACGTCGGTGGAGCAACAGGGGGCCCACGAGGGTGGAGGGCGCGCCTGGGGGGTAGGGTCCAAGTCTCCTGAGTTGTATTCGATGATAAAATCACGTTCCTCAAGGTTTCATTCCGCTTGGACTCCGTTTGATATTCCTTTTCTTCGAAACCCTAAAAACAGGCAAAAAACATCAATTCTGGGATGGGCCTCCGGTTAATAGGTTAGTCCCAAAAAATAATATAAAAGTGGATAATAAAGCCCAATAATGTCCAAAATAGTAGATAATATAGCATGGAGCAATAAAAAATTATAGATACGTTGGAGACATATCGGTTAGTCTCATGCGAAAATTAGTTGATCCTCTGTCCGGCTTTTCTTTTCGAACACCGGACAGTGTCTCAGGGGCTACTGTCTATACTTTGACATTCTTTTTATACAATTGCGTCGCTTACCTCCAAGCCTGTTAGAAGGCTCGTGCAGCCTTCGGTCAGTCCGCTCTTGGCGGACTGAATCCTCTCAACCACCATACCCATGACGGTACAGTGTTCCTCAACAATGGAAGCACTTCGCAGCGCTTCCAATAGAGTATCCGGTGCCTCTGGATGGACAGAGGTCACCGGTGGAATCCGTGGGCCTCCGTCTTTCGAAAGACGCTGCTTGCCGGATTCCGGAGCCGTATAGGTCTCCGGGATCGTATTCGGCTGGGGGCCAAATTGGATGTGGCCCCCATCGCCAGTCTCCATGGGGATCTGCTCCCCCATGTATCTGGCAGCCGAGGTATCATCCTATGGCGCCACCGTGATGGCCTCCTGTGCTTCCCCCTAGGCCGGGAGGGTCCTTCGGACAGCACTTTAGCGTCCTCCGTAGCCTTGGGAGAGGAGGCCGCTGGAAGGGACCCGCTGTCCATCACCTATGGATCCAGTGAATTTCCTAAAGATGAGGATCACTCGAGGTCGGAACGAGCCGGACTGTAAGTGCATGATTTAACCTGTTAAAATGATGAAGTAAAGAGGCTGGGCATTTGTGTATGTCTTCGAGTAATTATGATTCGGCCAGGGGCTTATCCCTAGGGCGCCACTCGGAGCTGCTATCAATCTCCCATGCGGAGTTGTCCGCGGCGGAGGCCTTCCCCTTCTTGGACGCCTCTACCTCTAGATGCGTGGAGGCTGCCCTTTTCTTCCTTCTCCCCTTAGGGTGAGAATTGCTTTCCTCCTCTTCCTCGTCGTCGGTGGCTGGCGGGGAGTGGATTTCGGCATCTTCGGACATCACGTCCGAAGTGCCCTTATGCCGGAGACCACCCCTGGTCCCCTTGGCCCTCTTCTTGGCCTTCTTCTCCAGCGCTTGATAGGGCGCCGAAACCAGCATCTTCGTCAGAAGTGGGATAGCTGGTTCTTCGGGCAGCGGAGCCGGACATTGAATCCGATCCACCTTCTTTGTCCAACCCTGAAAAAACAAATAAGGAAGCTTATACATCTTCCTTGAGTATGCAAGTAAAGGATACACCTTGAAATACGAAAAAATTACCGCACTAGCGGGATGGGCCAGGTTGCGCCCGTGGTCCTCGGTCGTCACCGGCCACATCTCGTTGGCCTTGAAGAGCACCTTCCAGATGTCTTCGTGCGTAGTGCCGAAGAACTGTTGCAAGGTCCGGTGCTTGGCCGGATCGAACTCCCACAAGTGGCAAGTCCGGCTTTGGCACAGCAGGATCCGGCGAGCGAGCATCTGATAAGTCTCCAACATATCTATAATTTTTCATTGTTACATGCTATTATATTATCAACGTTGGATGTTTTATATTCATTTATATGTTATTTCATATGATTTTTGGGACTAACCTATTAACCTAAAGCCCAGTGCCAGTTTCTGTTTTCCCCTTGTTTCAGTGTTTCACAAAAAAGGAATATCAAACGGAGTCCAAACAGAATGAAACCTTCGGAAAATTTATTTTTGGAAAGAAAGCAATACATGAGACTTGGAGTGCACGTGAGGGGATCAACGAGGAACCCACGAGGCAGGGGGCGCGCCCACCCCCCTGGGCGCGCCCTCCACCCTCGTGGGCCCCTCGTGGCTCCCTTGATGTATTTCTTCCGCCTATATATATCCATATACCCTAAAACTATCGGGGAGCACAATAGATTGGGAGTTCCGCCACCAGAAGCCTCCGTAGCCACCGAAAGCCAATCTAGACCCGTTTCGGCACCCTGTCGGAAGGGGAATCCCTCTCTGGTGGCCATCTTCATCATCCCGGTGCTCTCCATGACGAGGAGGGAGTAGTTCTCCCTCGGGGCTGAGGGTATGTACCAGTAGCTATGTGTTTGATCTCTCTCTCTCTCTTTCTCGTGTTCTTGAGGTGATACGATCTAGATGTATCGCGAGCTTTGCTATTATAGTTGGATCTTATGATGTTTTCTCCCCCTCTACTCTCTTGTAATGGATTGAGTTTCCCCTTTGAAGTTATCTTATCGGATTGAGTCTTTAAAGATTTGAGAACACTTGATGTATGTCTTGCCATGCGTATCCGTGGTGACAATAGGATATCACGTGATTCACTCGATGTATGTTTTGGTGATGAACTTGCGGGTTCCGCCCATGAACCTATGCATAAGGGTTGGCACACGTTTTCGTCGTGATTCTCTGGTAGAAACTTTGGGGCACTCTTTGAGGTCCTATGTGTTGGTTGAATAGATGAATCTGAGATTGTGTGATGCATATCGTATAATCATACCCACGGATACTTGAGGTGACATTGGAGTATCTAGGTGACATTAGGGTTTTGGTTGATTTGTGTCTTAAGGTGTTATTCTAGTACGAACTCTAGGGCTTTTTGTGACACCTATAGGAATAGCTCAACAGATTGATTGCAAAGAATAACTTTGAGGTGGTTTCGTACCCTACCATAATCTCTTCGTTTGTTCTCCGCTATTAGTGACTTTGGAGTGACTCTTTGTTGCATATTGAGGGATAGTTATGTGATCCAATTATGTTATTATTGTTGAGAGAACTTGCACTAGTGAAAGTATTAACCCTAGGCCTTGTTTCCTAGCATTGCAATACCATTTACGCTCACTTTTATCATTAGTTACCTTGCTATTTTTATATTTTCAGATTACAAAAACCTATATCTACTATCGATATACCACTTGTATCACCATCTCTTCGCCGAACTAGTGCACCTATACAATTTACCGTCGTATTGGGTGTGCTGGGGACACAAGAGACTCTTTGTTATTTGGTTGCAGGGTTGCTTGAGAGAGACCATATTCATCCTACACCTCCTACGGATTGATAAACCTTAGGTCATCCACTTGAGGGAAATTTGCTACTATCCTACAAACCTCTGCACTTGGAGGCCCAACAACATCTACAAGAAGAAAGTTGTGTAGTAGACATCAGCATCACCTGGATCACATTGAAAAGCTTGACGTTCTTGTCCACCATGCGCTTGATGTGTGTCTGAAGTGCTATCAGCTCATCCGACGAAGACCAGTCCAAGCCCTTCTCTAGCCAGGAGGTAAGCCGCATCGGGGCACCGAGCTGGAATTCAAGAGCCATGGCCCAAGTGGCGTCGCGAGGCTCTGTGATGTAGAACCACTGTTGTTTCCACCCTTTGACAGTCTCCATGAAGGTACCTTTGGGCCATGTGACATTGGGCAGCTTGCTCACCATGGCGCCTCCGCATTCTGCATGTTGGCCATCCACCACCTTCGGCTTCATGTTGAAGATCTTCAACCACAGTTCGAAGTGAGGTGGGATATGGAGGAAGGCCTCACACACGACAATAAATGTTGAGATATTGAGGAAGGAGTTGGGGGTCAGATCGTGGAAATCCAGCTCGTAGTAGAACATGAGTTCGCGAACGAATGGGTGGAGAGGAAATCCCAACCCACGGATGAAGTGGGGGATGAACATGGCCCTCTCATGGGGCTCCGGAGTAGGGACGATCTGTCCCTTGGCCGGAAGCCGGTGGGCGATTTTCCTTGGCTAAGTACCTGGCCTCCCGGAGCTTGGTGATGTCCTTCTCCTTGACGGAGGATACCATCCACTTGCCTTGCGCTCCAGATCCGGACATGGCTGGAGTGCTTTTTTGAGGTGGAAAGGGTGGAAGCTTGGGAACTGGAGCTCGAGTATGGATGGGCAGAGAGAAGGAAGGCGTGGGTGAAAGAGGTGAATCCTTACCCCTTTATAAAGGCAGTGAATATCAAGCGCCTCCCCACTCGCCTTAAAACTCGCCTATTCCCCCAAGGGTCATGCAGGCGACGCGGTTGGATTACCCACGCCCGTATTGATGAGAATCCCACAATAAGGGGACACGATCTCTGCTTTGACAAGATGTGTCAATAAAACCGCATCTTGGAACATGGAGCGGGAGGCTAAAAAACGGTTTGAAATAATGACCGGGCTGTGACGTGATGTCACGCTACAAAAGTTGTCAGTGGATTGGACTCATAAAATATTATACTCTCTACGTGTGTGTGTGTGTGTGTGTGTGTGTGTGGTGCTCGTTTTGCAGAGCCGGGCACGTTTTCTATGTTCGAAGGCTGTTTCGGAGTATTCGGAGGAGGAACCTGCCTTGCAATGCCGAAGACAAACTGCGCGCCGGACACCTCATCATTGAAGCCTGGTTCAGGGGCTACTGAGGGAGTCCTGGATTAAGGGGTCCTCGGGCGTCCGACCTGTTGGACATGGGCCGGACTAATTGGCTTTGAAGATACAAGGCAGAAGACTCTCTACCGTGTCCGGATGGGACTCTCCTTGGCGTGGATAGCAAGCCTGGCGTTCGAATATGAAGATTCCTTTCTGTGTAACCAACTTTGTACAACCCTAGTCCCCTCCGGTGTCTATATAAACCGGAGGGTTTAGTCCATAGAGGCAATCATAATCATATAGGCTATACTTATCCCTCATACTCATCAATATCAATCAAGCAGGACGTAGGGTATTACCTCCACCAAGAGGGCCCGAACTTGGGTAAAACTTCGTGCCCCTGTCTCCTGTTACCATCAACCTTAGACACACAGTTCGGTACCCCTACCCGAGATCCACTAGTTTTGACACCGACAGTGCCTACTACTACGTGCAGGCCGCCGACGACTAGGAGTATTTAGGAGGATCCCAAGAAGGAGGCACGCGCCTCCTTTGATCTGTTTCCCCAGTTTCTGCTAGCCATCTTATGGCACCTTGTTTAACTTATGTTTGTACTCAGATATTGTTGCTTCAGCTGACTCGTCTATGATCGAGCATTTGTATTCAAGCCCTCGAGGCCACTGGCTTGTAATATTAAAGCTTGTATGACTTATTTGTATTTAGAGTTGTGTTGTGATATCTTCCTGTGAGTCCTTGATCTTGATTGTACACATTTACGTGTATGATTAGTGTACGATTATATCGAGGGCATCACAAGATGGCAGGGTAACCGGTGAGGTGGTTAATGATTTGTGGTAGATAGACACAGGTGGTGCCGGAGCAGGCTCCTTGGGATCCGCACATGTTTAATGTAGGTATGCAGATAGACAGTTTGTTTTTCAATGCGGAGCAGCCGCATGCACCGGGAAGCGGCATGGCCGACGCTCTCGGCCAGCGCACCGCTTCAATGCCGGAGCGACATGAGAGATTGCATCCGCTCAGAGCTGGCATGAATGCGACATTAGCGCACTAGACCAGCTCTAATTGCTTCAGGCGGGAAAGGCGTTGGCGATGGAGGTTTTTTGGTGGGCCACGACAGTCAGAATAAGGTGCGTCGATAGTCCGGACGTCCGCATAGTCCCTCCCCCGATTTGCTTTCGGTTCGCAGTAAAAAATAACATCCGTACCGTGGAGCGGGCCGATGCAGGGCCATGTTGGATGGAAAACACACATGGTCCGCACGGTCCGGACGACTACATGCAGTTTGAGGCTCAGCGTTGGAGATGCCCATACCCAGATAATGGAATAGGTAATTTCAGGACTTTGCATCATATGACTGTATGATGTTATCAACCCTTGCGATGACTTAATCTGCCTCCTTCCGCCACTCCTCATAGTACCTTCATGGATTGATACCTTGGTTTCTCACTGAGGGGAAATTTGCTGCTTTCTACAAACTCTCACGTCGGGGAGGCCCAACATTTGTAACAAGTATAACAGAGCCAATCCATCTCCTCTCTTATGGTATTGCGTTAAAGGTGACATCCATGTCTCGTGAGCTGTCGGCCAAGTACAACACCAATGACAAGAGGTTGCCTTTTGATGGCGTCGATGGGGATCTAGAACCCATGCACAACGAAGCTGAGCTCCTTCAAAACTTTAGAGTGGTAAGGAGGCGCGTGAGCATGATCACTTGGGCCCTCTATTGCCGTGGTACAAGGAGGAGGAGTTGCGGAAGGAGGCTGCTTCCTCACAGCCTCGACCTCCCATCGGGGGTTTGAATAAGTGGGCTTCGTCCGTGTGGGAGGGGGAGCATGGCTCCGACCCTGGCTCAACATTCACTTCCAACAATGATAATCGTCCATTGGGGTTCTTGATACGTCCATTTTGCATCATGTTTTTATATCAATATTTATTGCATTATGGGCTGTTATTACACATTATGTCAAAATACTTATGCCTATTCTCTCTTATTTTACAACGTTTACATGAAGAGGGAGAATGTCAGCAGCTGGAATTCTGGGCTGGAAAAGGAGCACATATTAGAGACCTATTCTGCACAGCCCCGAAATTCCTGAAACTCCACGGAAGTCACTTTCACAATATATACAAAATATTGGGCGAAGGAAGCACCAGAGGGGGCCACCCACCATCCACGAGGGTGGGGGGCGCGCCCTACCCCCCTGGGCGCACCCGCCGCCTCGTGGGCCTCCTGGCAGGCCTTCGGTGCCCATCTTTGGCTATATGAAGTCTTTCGCCCTGGAAAGAATTATAAGCAAGCTCACGGAACGAAACTCCGCCGCCACGAGGCAGAACCTTGGCGGAACCAATCTAGGGCTCCGGCGGAGCTATTCTATCGGGGAAACATCCCCTCAGGAGGGGGAAATCATCACCATCGTCATCACCATCGATCCTCTCATCGGGAGGGGGTCAATATACATCAACATCTTCACCAACACCATCTCATCTCAAACCCTAGTTCATCTCTTGTATCCAATATTTGTCCCAAAACCTCAGATTGGTAGATGTGGGTTGTTAGTAGTGTTGATTACTCATTGCAGTTGACGCTAGTTGGTTTACTTGGTGGAAGATCATATATTCAGATCCTTTTTGCATATTAATACCCCTCTAATTATGAACATGAATACGATTTGTGAGTAGTTATGTTTGTTCCTGAGGACATGGGAGAAGTCTTGCTATAAGTAGTCATGTGAATTTGGTATTCATTCGATATTTTGATGAGATGTATGTTGCCTCTCCTCTAGTGGTGTCATGTGAACGCCGACTACATGACACTTCACCATTGTTTGGGCCTAGAGGAAGGCATTGGGGAGTAATAAGTAGATGATGGGTTGCTAGAGTGACAGAAGCTTAAACCCTAGTTTATGCATTGCTTCGTAAGGGGCTGATTTGGATCCATATGTTTCATGCTATGGTTAGGTTTAACTTAATACTTATTTTGTAGTTGCGGATGCTTGAAAGAGGGGTTAATCATAAGTGGGAGGCTTGTCCAAGGAAGGGAAGTACCCAAGCACCGGTCCACCCACATATCAAATTATCAAAGTACCGAACGCGAATCATATGAGTATGATGAAAACTAGCGTGACGATAATTCCCATGTGTCCTTGGGAGCGTTTTCCTTTATATAAGAGTTTGTCCAGGCTTTTCCTTTGCTACAAAAAGGATTGGGCCATCTTGCTGCACCTTATTTATTTTATTACTTGTTACCCGTTACAAATTACCTTATCACAAAACTATCTTTTACCGATAATTTCAGTGCTTGCAGAGAATACCTTACTGAAAACTGCTTATCATTTGCTTCTGCTCCTCATTGGGTTCGGCACTCTTACTTATTGAAAGGACTACGATAGATCCCCTATACTTGTGGGTCATCAAGACTCTTTTCTGGTTCCGTTGCCGGGGAGTGAAGCGCCTTTGGTAGGTGGAATTTGGTAAGGGAAAGTTTATATATTGTGCTGAAATTTACTTTCACTTGTTACTATGGAACATAATCCTTTGAGGGGCTTGTTCGGGGTATCTTGGCCCAGACCACTAGAGCAAAGAGTTGCTCCTCAACCTAATGAACCTACTGAAAATGTTTACTTTGAAATTCCTTCGGGTATGATAGAGAAACTACTAGCTAATCCTTTTACAGGAGATGTAACATTGCATCCCGATTTGCACCTAATCTATGTGGATGAGGTTTGTGGATTATTTAAGCTTGCAGGTATGCCCGACGATGTTATCAAGAAGAAGGTTTTCCCTTTATATTTGAAGGGAAAGGCATTGACATGGTTTAGGCTACGTGATGATATTGGATCATGGAACTGCAACCGATTGAAATTGGAATTTCATCAGAAGTTTTATCTTATGCATCGAGTTAATCATGATCATAATTATATATATAATTTTTGGCCTCGCTAAGGAGAAAGCATCGCTCAATCTTGGGGGATGCTTAAGTCAATATTATATTCATGCCCCAATCATGAGCTCTCAAGAGAAATTATTATTCAAAAAATTTATGCTTGGCTTTCTCTCAATAATCGCTCCATGCTCGATACTTCTTGTACTGGATCTTTTATGATGAAGGCTATTGAATTCAAATGGGATTTATTGGAAAGAATTAAACGCAACTCTGAAGATTGGGAACTCGACGAAGGTAAGGATTTAGGTATAACACCTAAGTTTGATTGTGTTAAATATTTTATGGATACCGATGCTTTTCGTGAATTTAGCACTAAATATGGACTTGACTCTGAGAGAGTAGCTTCTTATCGTGAATCATTTTCTACTCATGTTGATCTCCCTAAGGAGAAGTGTCTTAAATATCATCCTCCCATTGAAGTAAAAGTAGTTGAACCTATTAAAGTTGAAGAAAAGACTATCACTTATAATGTTGATCCTATTGTTCCTACCGCTTATATTGAGAAACCACCTTTTCCTGTTAGAATGAAGGATCATGCTAAAGCTTCAACTGTGGTTCGTAAGTGTAATACTAGAACACCTACACCCTCTGAGCAAATTAAAGTTGAACCTAGTATTGCTATGGTCCGATAATATTGATGGGCATGTTATTTACTTTTGTGAAGAAGTTGCTAGAATTGCTAGACCCGATACTAAAAATAAACATACGCCTATTGTAGGCATGCCTGTTATTTCTGTTAAAATAGGAGATCATTGCTATCATGGATTATGTGATATGGGTGCTAGTGCAAGTGCAATACCTCATTCTTTATATGAAGAAATTATGCATGATATTGCACCTGCTGAGTTAGAAGGTATTGATGTTACAATTAAGCCTGCCAATAGAGATACTATTTCACCAGTTGGGATTGTTAGAGATGTTGAAGTCTTGTGTGGGAAAGTTAAATATCCTGCTAATTTTCTTGTTCTTGGTTCCCCACAAGATGACTTTTGTCCCATTATATTTGGTAGACCTTTCTTGAATACTGTTAATGCTAAGATAGACTGCAAAAAGGATATTGTTTCTGTTGGTTTAGGGGATATGTCTCATGATTTTAATTTTGATAAATTTCATAGACAACCCCATGATAAATAATTGCCTAGTAAAGATGAAATTATTGGTCTTGCTCCTATTGCCGTGCCTCCAAATGATCCTTCAGAACAATATTTGCTAGACCATGAAAATGATATGTTTATGAATGAAAGAAGGGAAATAGATGAAGTATTCTTTAAACAGGGACCTATTTTGAAACACAATTTGCCTATCAAAATCTTAGGGGATCCTCCTCCACCCAAGGGTGATCCCATGTTTGAGCTTAAACCATTACCTGATACTCTTAAATATGCTTATCTTGATGAAAAGAAGATATATCCTGTTATTATTAGTGCTAACCTTTCAGAGCCAGAAGAGGAGAAATTATTGAAAACTCTGAAGAAGCACCGTGCTGCTATTGGATATACTCTTGATGATCTTAAGGGCATTAGTCCCACTCTATGCCAGCACAAAATAAAATTGGAGGAAGACGCTAAACTGGTTGTCAATCACCAACAACAGTTAAATCCTAAGTTGAAAGAAGTGGTATGGAAAGAAATACTAAAGCTTCTGGAGGCAGGTATAATTTATCTCGTTGCTGATAGTCAGTGGGTAAGTCATGTCCATTGTGTCCCTAAGAAGGGAGGTATTACTGTTGTTCCTAATGATAAAGATGAATTGATCCCACAAAGAATTGTTACATGTTATAGAATGGTAATTGATTTCCGCAAATTAAATAAGGCTACTAAAAATGATCATTACCCTTTACCTTTTATTGATCAAATGCTAGAAAGGTTATCCAAACATACACATTTTTGCTTTCTAGATGGTTATTCTGGTTTCTCTCAAATACCTGTGTCAAAAGAGGATCAAGAAAAGACCACCTTTACTTGTCCTTTCGGTACCTTTGCTTATAGACATATGCCTTTTGGTTTATGTAATGCACTTGCTACCTTTCAAAGATGCATGACTGCTATATTCTCTAACTTTTGTGAAAAGATTGTTGAGGTATTCATGGATGATTTTTCTGTATATGGAACTTCTTTTGATGATTGCTTAAGCAACCTTGATCGAGTTCTGCAGAGATGTGAAGAAACTAATCTTGTCTTGAATTGGGAGAAGTGCCACTTTATGACTAATGAAGGCATTGTCTTGGGGCATAAAATTTCTGAAAGAGGTATTGAAGTTGATAAAGCTAAAGTTGATGCTATTGAGAAGATGTCGTGTCCTAAGGACATGAAAGGTATAAGAAGTTTCCTTGGTCATGCTGGTTTTTATAGGAGGTTCATTAAAGACTTCTCGAAAATTTCTAGGCCTCTAAGTAATCTCTTACAGAAAGATGTTCCTTTTGTCTTTGATGATGATTGTGAAGAAGCATTTGAAATACTCAAGAAAGCCTTGATTTCTGCACCTATTGTTCAGCCTCCTGATTGGAATTTACCCTTTGAAATTATGTGTGATGCTAGTGATTATGCTATAGGTGTTGTGTTAGGACAAAGAGTTGATAAGAAATTAAATGTTATCCAATATGCTAGTAAAACTCTAGACAGTGCCCAAAGAAATTATGCTACTACTGAAAAAGAATTTTTAGCAGTTGTATTTGCTTGTGATAAGTTCGGACCTTATATTGTTGATTCTAAAGTAACTGTTCACACTGATCATGCTTCTATTAAATATCTTATGGAAAAGAAAGATGCTAAACCTAGATTTATTAGATGGGTTTTCCTTCTACAAGAATTTGGTTTGCATATTATTGATAGAAAGGGAGATGAGAACCCCGTTGCAGACAACTTGTCTAGGTTAGCGAATGTTCTTAATGACCCACTACCTATTGATGATAGCTTTCCTAATGAAGAATTAGCTGTCATAAATACTTCTCGTACTGCTCCATGGTATGCTTATTATGCTAATTACATTGTTGCTAAATTTATACCACCTAGTTTCACATACCAGCAAAAGAAAAAGTTTTTCTATGATTTAAGACATTACTTCTGGGATGAGCCACACCTTTATAAAGAAGGAGTAGATGGTGTTATTAGACGTTGTGTACCTGAGCATGAACAGGAACAGATCCTACGCAAGTGTCACTTCGAGTCTTATGGAGGACACCATGTTGGAGATAGAACTGCACATAAGGTATTGCAATCTGATTTTTATTGGCCTACTCTCTTCAAGGATGCCCGTAAGTTT
This sequence comes from Triticum dicoccoides, assembly GCF_002162155.2. NCBI lineage: Eukaryota > Viridiplantae > Streptophyta > Magnoliopsida > Poales > Poaceae > Triticum > Triticum dicoccoides. The sequence goes on along the minus strand of NC_041388.1, from coordinate 314,464,091 downwards.
GTCTTGTCTTGTGATGAATGTCAAAGAATTCGTAATATTAGTAGACGTCAAGAAATGCCTATGAATTATTCACTTGTTATAGAACCATTTGATGTTTGAGGCTTTGATTATATGGGACCTTTTCCTTCCTCTAATGGGTATACACATATTTTAGTTGCTGTTGATTACGTTACTAAGTGGGTAGAAGCTATTCCAACTAGTAGTGTTGATCATAACACCTCTATTAAGATGCTTAAAGAAGTTATTTTTTGAGATTTGGAGTCCCTAGATATTTAATGACTGATGGTGGTTCACATTTTATTCATGGTGCTTTTCGTAAAGTGCTTGCTAAGTATGATGTTAATCATAGAATTGCATCTCCATATCATCCACAGTCTAGTGGTCAAGTAGAACTAAGTAATAGAGAGCTTAAATTAATTTTGCAAAAGACTGTTAATAGATCTATAAAGAATTGGTCCAAGAAACTTGATGATGCATTATGGGCCTATAGAACTGCATATAAAAATCCTATGGGTATGTCTCCATATAAAATGTTTTATGGAAAAGCATGTCATTTACCTCTCGAACTAGAACATAAGGAATATTGGGCCATTAAAGAGCTCAATTATGATTTCAAACTTGCCAGTGAGAAGAGACTATTTGACATTAGCTCACTTGATGAATGGAGAACCCAGGCCTCTGAGAATGCCAAGCTGTTTAAGGAAAAGGTTAAAAGATGGCATGACAAAAGGATACAAAAACGTGAGTTTAATGTAGGTGATTATGTATTGTTATAAAACTCTTGTTTAAGATTTTTTGCAGGAAAACTCCTCTCTAAATGGGAATATCCTTACGTTATCGAGGAGGTCTATCATTCTGGTGCCATAAAAATCAACAACTTCGAAGGCATAAATCCAAGGGTGGTGAACGGTCAAAGAATCAAACATTATATCTCAGGTAGTCCTATAAATGTTGAAACTAATGTTATTGAAATCATAACCCCGAAGGAGTATATAAGGGACACCTTCCAGAATGTTTCAGCCTCCGAAAAGGAAGAGGTATGTGGTACAGTAAGTAAACCGACTCCAAAACAGTTCTAATAGCAAATTTTCTCTGTTTTGGAATATTTAAGAAATTAGGACAATAAGAAGCAGTCCAGAAAGGACACGAGGCATCCACGAGGGTGGAGGGCGCGCCCTACCCCCCTGGGCGCGTCCCTACCTCATGGGCACCTCGTGTGCCCTCCGGACTCTGTTTTCTTGCACGATACTTCTTTTGATCGGTAAAAATTCATTATATAATCTCATGAAGGTTTTGACCACTGTACCACGCAAATATCTCCTGTTTTTGTTTCGAGATGTTCTGCTACAGATTTAGATCAAGATGTCTTCTCAAGAGTCAGTCGGGGAGAGCCGGGTGTCTCATCCGACACCGGGACCAGGAGCAAACAGTGACGCTGACCACTTTGGGCCATCAGCGGAGGAAGAGATGGAGGCCGACTTGAAAAGGATAGATGCAATGGAAGAGGATCAAGAAGCTACTTCTTGTTTCCGATCTGGATTCACGATGGGGGAACTACAGAGCTCAACTATTCCAAACTCGGTCATCCCTTCCAATGTTAGATTTATTTCTTATGAAAACATGAAAAAGAGTGCTACTTGTTCTTCCGCAGCTATGCAACATCCATGGGTGAAAGGAGCTTTAGACATCACGGGCAAGCTCCGTAAGGAAATAATGGACCTCAAGCAACAAGTTAATACGCTCGAGGAAGAGAATCGCATCCTGAGGGGCATCATCGCCAACAATATCACATCACCACCTCCGAAGAAAGAGACATAAATACATGGGTATAGGCACTCCCCTTGGCAACTGCCAAGCTTGGGGGAGTGCCCCGGTATCGTATCACCATCACACTTTTATCTTTACCGTTTTTCTTAGTTCGATCCTTTTGGTAATATCTTGGTCTAGTAGAATAAAGTTTTAGTATGATTTAGTTTTGAGTTTTGCTTTATGATCCTTCTATGTAATCGAGTCCATGAGCTATATATAATAAAGATTAGTTTTGAGTCATGGGCTTGGTTTTCTTGCTATGATCTTGAAAAAATATAGGAAAGAGAAAGAATAAAAACAAATAAAGAGATCATATTGATCTTATGGAGAGTAATGACCTCACATATAAAGAGTATGATGAATAAAAGTTGTTGAGAGTTGACAAACATAGTTTTGGTCATCGTTGCAATTAAAGTAATAAATAAAGAGAAGTTTTCACATATAAATATACTATCTTGGACATCATTTATGACTGCGAGCACTCATTAAAATATGACATGCTAAAAAGTTGATGTTGGACAAGGAAGACAACGTAATGGGTTATGTTTTCTTCATCTGAAATAAATTATATTGTCATGGATCATCCAACATGTTGAGCTTGCCTTTCCCCCTCATGCTAGCCAAATTCTTTGCACCAAGTAGAGATACTACTTGTGCTTCCAAATATCCTTAAACCCAGTTTTGCCATGAGAGTTCACCATATCTACCTATGGATTGAGTAAGATCCTTCAAGTAAGTTGTCATTGTTGCAAGCAATAAAAATTGCTCTCTAAATATGTATTATTTATTAGTGTGGAGAAAATAAGCTTTATACGATCTTGTGATGTGGAAGAAATAAAAGCGACGGACTACATAATAAAGGTCCATATCATAGGTGGAAATATAAAGTGACGTTCTTTTGCATTAAGATTTCGTGCATCCAACCATAAAAACACATGACAACCTCTGCTTCCCTCTGGGAAGGGCCTATCTTTATTCTTGTCTTATACTTCATACAAGAGTCATGGTGATCTTCACCTTTCATTTTTACATTTATCCTTTGGCAAGCACTATGTGTTGGAAAGATTCTGATATATATAGCTAATTGGATGTGACTTTTCACAAACTATTATTGTTGACATTACCCTTGAGGTAAAAGGTTGGGAGGCAAAACTATAAGCCCCTATCTTTCTCTGTGTCCGATTAAAACTTCATACCCATAAGTATTGCGTGAGTGTTAGCAAGTGTGAAAGACTAAATGATAGTTGAGCATGTGGACTTGCTAAAAAGCTCTTATATTGACTCTTTCCGATGTTATGATAAATTGCAATTGCTTCAATGACCGAGATTATAGTTTGTTAGTTTTTAATGAAGTTTCTGATTCATACTTGAAATTGTGAATGAATTGTTACTTTAGCATAAGAAATCATATGACAATATATATATATTGTTGTTATAAGAATGATCATGATGCCCTCATGTCTGTATTTTATTTTATCGACACCTCTATCTCTAAACATGTGGACATATTTTTCGATATTGGGTTTCGCTTGAGGACAAGCGAGGTCTAAGCTTGGGGGAGTTGATACGTCCATTTTGCATCATGTTTTTATATCAATGTTTATTGCATTATGGGCTGTTATTACACATTATGTCAAAATACTTATGCATATTCTCTCTTATTTTACAAGGTTTACATGAAGAGGGAGAATGCCGGCAGCTGGAATTCTAAGCTGGAAAAGGAGCAAATATTAGAGACCAATTCTACACAGCTCCAAAAGTCCTAAAACTCCATAGAAGTCAATTTCAGAATATATATAAAAAATATTGGGCGAAGGAAGCACCAGAGGGGGCCCACCCACCATCCATGAGGGTGGGGGTGCGCCCTACCCCCTGGGCGCGCCCCCTGCCTCGTGGGCACCCTGGCAGGCCTCCGGTGCCCATCTTTGTCTATATGAAGTCTTTCACCCTGGAAAAATCATAAGCAAGCTCACGGGACGAAACTCCGCCACCACGAGGCGAAACCTTGGCGGAACCAATCTAGGGCTCCGGCGGAGCTATTCTATCGGGGAAACATCCCCTCAGGAGGGGGAAATCATCACCATCGTCATCACCATCGATCCTTTCATCGGGAGGGGGTCAATATACATCAACATATTCACCAGCACCATCTCATCTCAAACCCTAGTTCATCTCTTGTATCCAATATTTGTTCCAAAACCTCAGATTGGTAGATGTGGGTTGCTAGTAGTGTTGATTACTCATTGGAGTTGATGCTAGTTGGTTTACTTGGTGGAAGATCATATGTTCAGATCCTTTATGCATACTAATACCCCTCTGATTATGAACATGAATACGATTTGTGAGTAGTTACGTTTGTTCCTGAGGACATGGGAGAAGTCTTGCTATAAGTAGTCATGTGAATTTGGTATTCATTCGATATTTTGATGAGATGTATGTTGCCTCTCCTCTAGTTGTGTCATGTGAACATTGACTACATGACACTTCACCATTGTTTGGGCCTAGAGGAAGGAATTGGGAAGTAATAAGTAGATGATGGGTTGCTAGAGTGACATAAGTTTAAAACATAGCTTATGCGTTGCTTCGTAAGGGGCTGATTTGGATCCATATGTTTCATGCTATGGTTAGGTTTACCTTAATACTTCTTTTGTAGTTGCGGATGCTTGCAAGAGGGGTTAATCATAAGTGGGATGCTTGTGCAAGGAAGGGCAGTACCTAAGCACCGGTCCACCCACATATCAAATTATCAAAGTACCGAACGCGAATCATATGAGCGTGATGAAAACTAGCTTGACGATAATTCCCATGTGTCCTCGGGAGCGTTTTCCTTTATATAAGAGTTTGTCTAGGCTTGTCCTTTGCTACAAAAAGGATTGGGCCATCTTGCTGCACCTTATTTACTTTTATTACTTGTTACCCGTTACAAATTACCTTATCACAAAACTATCTGTTACCGATAAGTTCAGTGCTTGCAGAGAATACCTTACTGAAAGCTGCTCATCATTTCCTTCTGCTCCTCGTTGGGTTCGACACTCTTACTTATCGAAAGGACTATGATAGATCCCCTATACTTGTGGGTCATCAGTTCTCCCAAATAATAATAACTCTATATCGATCTGGGGCTACTCTGACAACCCAACTACCAAGGAAACCCTAGATCTTGAGGGTTGGCAACTTTAAAGACAACAATGGAGGTAATACTAATAAATCTCCCAAGTTCAAATCTAGGGTTGGAGGCTTAGGCTCGCAGGGCTACCCCCCTCTTTCGACTAAGGTTAACTCGACATAAGGTTCCTCTCATTCTAGCATGACCTGCTTTTCTTGCCACCTTCCTAGGCACTTTCACATAGCTTTACACTTCCCCTCGTTCCACTACAAAGCAAACGACTTTTAGCGATGACACGTCCATTTTGCATCATGCTTTTATATTGATATTTATTGCATTATGGGTTGTTATTACACATTATATCACAATACTTATGCCTTTTCTCTCTTGTTTTACAAGGTTTACATGAAGAGGGAGAATGCCGATAGCTGGAATTCTGGACTGGAAAAGGAGCAAATATTAGAGACCTACCCTGCACAACCCCAAAAGTCCTGAAACTTCACGAAGAATGATTTTGGAACATATAGAAAATATTGGGCAAAGAAAGCACCAGAGGGGGCCACCTGCCATCCACAAGGGTGGAGGGCGTGCCCCCTGCCTTGCAGGCCCCCGATACCCATCTTCTACTATATGGTGTGTTTTGACCTGGAAAAAATCAGAAGGAAGCTTTTGGGAACATGGGTAGAACAAATCTAGGGCTCCAGCAGATCTATTCTGCCGGGGAATCTTCCCTCTCGGAGGGGGAAATTGAAGCCATCGTCATGACCAACGATCCTCTCATCGAGAGGGGGTCAATCTCCGTTAACATCTTCACCAGCACCATCTCCTCTCAAAACCTAGTTCATCTCTTGTATCCGATCTTTGTCTCAAAACCTTAGATTGGTACATGTGGGTTGCTAGTAGTGTTGATTACTGATTGTAGTTGATGCTAGTTGGTTTATTCGGTGGAAGATCATATGTTCAGATCCTTAATGATAATTAATACTCCTACAATTATGAACATGAACATGCTTTGTGAGTAGTTACGTTTGTTCCCGAGGACATGGGAGAAGTCTTTTTATAAGTAATCATGTGAATTTGGTATTCGTTCGATATTTTGCTGAGATGTATGTTGTCTTTCCTCTAGTGGTGTTATGTGAACGTCGAATACATGACACTTCACCATGATTTGGGCCTAGGGGAAGGCATTGGGAAGTAAGAAGTAGATGATGGGTTGCTAGAGTGACAGAAGCTTAAACCCTAGTTTATGTGTTGCTTCGTAAGGGGCTGATTTGGATCCATATGTTTCATGCTATGGTTAGATTTATCTTAATTCTTCCTTCGTAGTTGCGGATGCTTGCAAGAGGGGTTAATCATAAGTGGGAGGATTTTCCAAGGAAGGGCAACACCCAAGCACCGGTCCAGCCACATAACAAATTATCAAAGTAACAAACACGAATCATATGAGCATGATGAAAACTAGCTTGACAGTAATTCCCATGTGTCCTCAGGAGCGCTTTGCTTTATATAAGAGTTCATCTAGGCTTGTGCTTTGCTACAAAAAGGATTGGGCCACCTTGCTGCACCTTGTTTACTTTTGTTACTTGTTACCTGTTACGAATTATCTCATCATACAACTATTTGTTATCGATAATTTCAGTGCTTGCAGACAACACCTTGCTGAAAACCGCTTGTCATTTCCTTCTGCTCCTTGTTGGGTTCGACACTCTTACTTATCGAAAGGACTATGATAGATCCGTTATACTTTTGGGTCATCAAGACTCTTTTCTAGAGCCATTGGCGAGGAGTGAAGCGCCTTTAGTAAGTGGAATTTGGTAAGGAAACATTTATATAGTGTGCTAAAATTTACTGTCACTTGCTACTATGGAAAATAATCCTTTAAGGGGCTTGTTCGGGGTATCTTCACCTCTACCGGAAGAGAAAAGAGTTGCCCCTCAACCTACTGAAAATATTTATTATGAAATTCCTTCGGGTATGATAGAGAAACTTCTAACTAATCCTTATGCAGAAGATGGAACATTACATCCTGATATGCACCTAATCTATGTGGATGAAGTTTGTGGATTATTTAAGCATGCATGTTTGCCCGAGGATGTTGTCAAGAAGAAGGTCTTACATTTATCTTTGAAGGGAAAGGCATTGATATGGTATAGGCTATGTGATGATGTTGGATCATGGAACTACAACTGATTGAAATTGGAATCTCATCAGAAGTATTATCCTATGCATCTGGTTCATCGTGATCGGAATGATATATATATTTTTTGGCCTCGTGAAGGAGAAAGTATCGCTCAAGCTTGGGGGAGGATTAAGTAAATGTTATATTCATGCCCCAATCATGAGCTCTCAAGAGAAATTATTATTCAAAATATTTATGCTTCGGCTTTCTCATGATGATCGATCCATGCTCGATACTTCTTGTATTGGTTCTTTTATGAAGAAGGATATTGAATTCAAATGGGATTTATTGGAAAGAATTAAACGCAACTTGGAAGATTGGGAACTCGACGAAGGTAATGAGTCAGGTATAAACCTTAAGTTTCACTGTGTTAAATATTTTATGGATACCGATGCTTTTCGTGATTTTAGCACTAAATATAGACTTAACTCTGAGATAGTAGCTTCTTTCTGTGAATCATTTTCTACTCATGTTGATCTCCCTAAGGAGAAGTGGTTTAAATATCATCCTCCCATTGAAGTGAAAGTAGTAGAACCCATTAAAGTTGAAGAAGAAACTATTACTTATAATGTTGATCCTATTGTTCCTACTGCTTATATTGAGAAACCACCTTTTCCTATTAGAATAAAGGATCATGCTAAAGCTTCAAGTATGGTTCGTAAGAGTTATACTAGAACACCTACGCCCCCTGAGCAAATTAATATTGAAACTAGTATTGCTATGGTTAAAGATTTCTTGGTTGATAATATTGATGGGCATGTTATTTATTTCTGTGATGAAGCTGCTAGGATTGCTAAACCAGATATTAAAGATAAACATAGACCTGTTGTTGCCATGCTTGTTGCTTCCATTAAAATAGGAGATCATTGTTATCATGGCTTACACTGGTGCACGTCGGTCCTAAACAAATGGGTTTTAACCCCTTTCCGTGACGACATTTGGAACCGTCGCCAAGTGAGTGTGTGCGATAGGGTGTCCTTCGCACACGACCCAAAAATCATCGGGGATAGGCCCTCCTGGGACCCAGGCTGGGGCCGTGTGCGTTCGGGCGAGGCATCGAAACCCAATCATTTCTGTAGGTATGTACATTCCACACGGTAATCCGAGAAAATCATTTCCGTAGGTATGTACATTCCACACAGTGAATCCCAGAAAAACATTTCCGTTCGTATGTATATTAGACGCAGTCAATCCATGGAATATGTTTCCGTTCTTATGTACATCCCACCCAGTCAATCCAGGGAACACGTTTCCGTTTAGACATACATCCCACACAGTTTTATGTGTAGGCTCGTGTGTGAAAGGTGTAACTATCACACATGGTTTGCCATGGTTAACTGTTTGCTTTTATCAACTATATCACACACGACTTGATGAAGAAAACTGTGTGGCATTGGGCTATCCATCGCAAGCGCTTTTTCTGCTAGAACCATTTGCAAAGGTCCATGAAACATTTAGCAGTTTTATTAGTTTACAATTAATAATTCCAGTATTACGCAAATTCACATTTCATATCGAACAGCTGTTTGCCAATTTCATATCAGGCACATAAATATATTATAACATCACAGTACGGTAGCTACATGAAAACAACACCGTACAACATATAGCTAGTTCAACTTCATAAGAACAATATATTCATTTCCCTAATCGAGATCATCCAGGCTCGTCTTATCCACCTCTGCTTTCAGTTCAGTAAGAACCCATTTTGCATGGGCCAACTAGGAAAGTGACTCCTCCTTCGCCAACACCATCTTAGCAAAGTCTGATTTAAAAAATCAGAGCTCATTCTCCACCTTCAACTTTTTATCCCGCATCTTGAAATATGCTTCAGCGTTGACAACACTTTCTCTAAGCCTACATGTGTTCTCTTCCTCATACATGCTCTAGAGCTTCGGTAGGCACATCTTCAAAGACTTTGGCCACTCTTGATCAACCCACTCCAAGTAAGAACACTTCGTTCATCCTATAATATTTAAAACTAGATCAGTAACAATTGTAGGGGAAATGGGTTTATAGAAACATAGAAAATCACCAATGCTTATTTTGAAAAACTGAAGAAACATGTTAATTATGACATCTCTTCCAAAAAAGATCAGTGTGCAAATGAAATAATTGGTACTGAGACAACAACCAAATTCTGGAACATCAGAAGCTATAATTAACTATAACAACGCTACAAGTTCTTACTCATGTACAATAAATAACAAATTGAGCATATTATGAGGAAGGTAAATATAACCGCAACAACATAGTGACAGTGTTTAGATGACAGAAAATTGATACTAATAGGTGTGTACATGCACAAATTTAGTAACATAGAACTAATAGCACTAAGGTTGTCCACTATGTATGCCAAAACTATGGTAAAGACAACTGTTGCTACATCTTGCACCGGTGCCCTGCACTAGCGAGCCGGTGTAGTGGAAAAAAATTAGGGACCTGGACTCCGGAGCACGTAGTTGCTTTGATGCCCAGTTCCTTCGTGCCATAAAGATTTAGTATTTTACTGCTTGGCTGCTCGGATGTGTGGACCAAAGTTGGCTGCACAAACTGGTGAAGCGGTGCCAAATAATTTTCTTATGGCACCGCTGATGACATGGCAACAATTTAAGATACCAGGTATAAACTGTGACACTGTCTTAGGATGCGTTTGGTTGAAGGTGTGGTATGAATGGGTTGGGACCGTGACAGTGTCCGAATCACATCTAACAAATGATTTGTAACAACGAAAGAGGGTCTAACCTTCTGTGCACATGCCAGAAACTTCCTCCCACTGTCCACAGAATCAAACACAACTAGCTTCATGCATGGAGATTGTTGGTCACAATGAGCAGATAGATCTTCAGCCACCCTGCTCCATTCGTTTCCACTCATGGTCTTAGGGAGCTACAAGAGGGAGAAATGACTCAAATCGACCGACGGTAAAAATCCTTCATTCCAAGTCATAGCCCGAGAGAGAGAAGAGAGGCATATCCGGGTGGTGAAGGAGTAGTCGCCGGAGGAGAAACCGCTGGAGAGGTCTTTCAAGAAGACCATGGCGACCCCGGCGATAGGATGCGAGACGGCGAGAGCGAGGAGGCGGCTATAGCTTAGCAAGGAAGGAAGGAAGGAGGAAACGGGGGAAATGTGACTTGTGGTTGGGGATAAAATGGGGTGGGGAAGGGAGGCGTGGGTAGATATTTTGGCGGTAGGCCAAAATTTTGGAAATGTGGAGGGAAACTTTGCGCATGGTGCCGCCGGACCATTCACTTTGAACAATTGTGTGCATCAGAATCTATTCTTCTGCTTTACGCGCATGGGATGAGTTTGATAATTCAAATTTTGGTGGAAATTTCCTCGGGTACGTCATTGCATAATTTAACATCGCTTGCTAATTTGGGCACACAAAAGAGCGTACAACAGACAAACCACACTTACGGAATCGAGCAATTTTAGTAATTAAAAAGAGTGAGTTGACCTAAACATTGCTCTAACAAAATACCAGGATGAAAAACAAAGCCTAAGTATGCATAACAAATCCGCCGCCACGCCGGCCTATGCATCGCCGGCGTGAGATGAGACGTCCATGACTTGTCCTGGCGACATGCCGCCGTTGGTGGACTCCGCGTCCCCCCTGCATAAGTCGACCGCATCCTCGTCCTCGGCGTCGCCCTCAAGGTTGTAGTACACGTAGTAGTGGCTGCGCCAGAGCTCGCGTCGGTACTCCACCGCTGATTCCTCGACAGGTAGACTCTTCTCTACCTCGACCTCAACCACGCGCAACTCCTCCTCCCGGCGCTCCTCAATCTCCGCCGCCTCCTGCATCTCCAGCTACTGCTTGGCGACCTCATGAGGAAGCAGGTGATCCATGGCCACTGCCGCCTTTTCAGACGTGGGTTGCATGCTGGAGTCCGAGGTGGTCTGGAACATCTTGGCGTGTGCATCCTCGATCTTGGCATGGATGGCCTCGACCCGGACCAGGGCGACATCAGCGGGACGGATGGCAGCTCGAGTGCTCTCGGAGTTTGTAGCCGCCGTCTCAGCAGCAGCTGCAGCCGTCCCGGCTGCTGCAGTTGCCCTGTCGGCAGCTGCAGATGCCCTCTCGGCGGAAGCGGCAGCGCTCAATGCGTATGCGGAGGCACTCTCGGCGTAGGCGGCGACGCTCTCGGCACAGGCGGCGGCGCTCGGGGGGACGCGGCCATCATACGGGCCTTCACGAAGCGTTTCCACGGTGTCATCTTTGTAGGAAGGGGGTCCAGGAATGGGGGTCGAGATTCGTGGATTCGGGGGTTGCCAGCACTGGATCAGATGAGCCGGCGAAGCTTAAGCAGGGAGACTTAAATAGACCCAGATATTTTCATCGCAAACGGTTCCTCGAAAACAATTGTGTGTGATGTTGTAGATATCTTTTATTAGTTGTGAAAGACGAATTTGGAGTACAGTGGCAACAGATGGTGTTTTAAATGTACGAGAAATTTTGTAGTACTAATACAACTGTCATGTCAAATTTTGGAAAATTTCAGGGGTCATTTGACCTTTTAAGACATTTAAGTGATTTTCTAGCCATTTAATGACCATAATTGAAATTTGAACTACATGTACATGCAATAGCTAACCATAACGGTTGGAAAACTCATATTTTGTGTACTTGTGTGTGATTTAACTCCATGTGCAGTAAATTGGAAGGAATTTTCAAACATATTGGTCTCAAGGCTATGACACAATTAAACATGGGGTGACAGGGCATTTTAATTCCAAAAAATTAAAAAAATCAGAAACACATGAAACCTTGGTTGATGTAATTTCATGCCACCAAGATGATGTGGAAAAAAATTGGGCATGTTTGACGAAAGTTTGGACACACACCCCTCATAAACCGGAGCAACTCACTAGAAGGCTCGTGGTTCCAAGAGGGAACAATGCATGTTTGATGACGAACGGGAGATAGCTTCCTTTTACGGCCTTCAATTTTTTTCTATGTTTAACGTGCACTACTACAACTGTAATGTGAAATTTTGGAAAATTCTAGGGGTCATTTGACATTTTAAAGATATTTAAGTGATTTTCTAGCCATTTAATTCAAATTTGAACTACATCTACATGCAACGCCTAACCATAATGGTTTGACAAATCATATTTGTGTACTTGTGTGCGAGTTAATTCCATGTGCAGTAAATTAGAAGGAATTTTCAAACGTATTTGTCTCACGACATGGACACATGCATATGTATGCATGGAGTGACATGGCATTTTAGTTCCAAAAAATTAAAAAAATATCAGAAACACATGAAACCTTGGTTGATGTAATGTCATGCCACCATGATAATGGGGTAAAAAATTGGCATGTTTGATGAAATTTTGGACACATACCCCTCACAAACAGGAGCAACTCACTAGAAGGCTCGTGGTTCCGAGATGGAACAATGCATGTTTGATGACGAATGGGAGATAGCTTCCTCTTACAGCCTTCAATTTTTTACGTCTAATGTGCACTACTACAACTTCAATGTGAAATTTTTGAAAATTCTAGGGGTAATTTGACCTTTTAAAAAAATTAAGTGATTTTGTAGTCATTTAATGACCGTAATTCAAATTTGAACTACATCTACATGCAACGCCTAACCAAAACGGTTTGAAAAATCATATCTGTGTACTTGTGTGCAAGTTAATTCCATGTGCAGTAAATTAGAAGGAATTTTCAAACATATTGGTCTCACGACAAGGACACATGCATATGTATGCATGCATGGAGTGACATGGCATTTTAATTCCAAAAAATTAAAAAATGATTAGAAAAACATGAAACCTTGGTTGATTTAATGTCATGCCACCAAGATGGTGTGCTGAAAAAATTGGCCTGTTTGATGCAAGTTTGGACACACACCCCTCACAAACCGGAGCAACTCACTAGAAGGTTCATGGTTCCGAGAGGGAACAATGCATGTTTGATGACGAACGAGTGATAGCTTCCTCTTACGGCCTTCAATTTTTTTCTACGTCTAACAAGCACTAATACAACTGTCATGTGAAATTTTTGAAAATTTTAGGGGTTATTTGACCTTTTAAAGACATTTAAGTTATTTTATAACTATTTAGTGACCGTAATTAAAATTTGAACTACATCTACATGCAACGCCTAACCATAATGGTTTGAAAAATCATATTTTTCTGTACTTGTGTGCGAGTTAATTCCATGTGCAGTAAATTAGAAGGAATTTTCAAACATATTGGTCTCAAGGCATGTGCACACATGCATGGAGTAGCATGGCATTTTAACTCCAAAAATTTAAAAATGATCAGAAAAACATGAAACCTTGCTTGATTTAATGTCATGCCACCAAGATGATGTGGTAAAAAAATTGGCCTGTTTGACGAAAGTTTGGACACACACCCCTCACAAACCGGAGCAACTCACTAGAAGGTTCGTGGTTCCAAGAGGGAACAATGCATGTTTGATGATGAACGGGAGATAGCTTCCTCTTACGGCCTTCAAATTTTTTCTACATTTAACATGCACTAATACAACTATCTTGTGAAAATTTCAGGGGTCATTTGACCTTTTAAAGACATTTAAGTGATCTTCTAACCATTTAACGACCGTAATTCAAATTTGAACTACATCTACATGCAACACCTAACCATAATGGTTTGAAAATCATATTTTTGTGTACTTGTGTGCGAGTTAAAAAATCATCAGACGATGTAAATATCTAGTGTTCAAAAAAGAAAATGTAAAGATCTGGCAAGACAACCGCCCCCACACGATTGGCAGTCTATCTCGCGGCTTGAGGTTTGGTAGGTGAATGGCGGGGATCATTAATCAAACACGGTTCTGCATTGGAAACTGTCAGTTATTATGTTCACACAAGGATTTTGGCTATTATGTTCACACATAGATTTTGCTGCGAGAATCATGTGTAATTCAAACTACAGTACTCATAAATTCCGGCGACCGGCGTGTGTACTGTCCCCGTCGATCTATATTTCCGGCACCAATAAATACTACCTTGCTCACGTCATCCTGCCTGCATTCTCATCTACATCCTCCCCTCGCTCGCCCTCTCTCTCTCTCTCAAATCTCTGCCATGGCGCCGCTGGTCTACCCACGCGCCGATGAGGAGTCGCTGCCCCCCCATGGATGCGCACTCGATTAGTAGCGACGAGGACCCCTACGCGTTGCCTGACGAGGTAGCGCCGGACCCCCGAACTTTGGATTGGTTTTGGGGCCAGTACAATCTTTGTCTATGGAAGTCGCTGCTGCCGACTGAGAAAGCCGGGCAAGTGGCATTCAAGAAGGACATGGCGGAGGAGGAAGCCAGGTACCAGGCGGCCCGTGAAGCCCGTGAAGCAGCCTGGAAAAAGGAGGCGGTGGAGCTTTGGGGCCGGGCGCGTCGACGTGCCGAGGAGGTGTACGAAGACGGGTACTTCGTGAGGAAGGTCATAGGCACTGGGCGCCTCCTCGCTGCGTGGAGGTGGGCCGATAAGCTCCAGCGTGCCACCGACGAGGAGCTCCGGTGGGCGCCCAACAAAATGGCAAGATCGGCCGCGCGCGTCCGCCTGCAAGAGGTAGATCGATATGTCAAGCGCTGCGAGGCAGAGGAGGCGGAGTACTGCCTCCGCACTAGGAAGACGCCGCACACCAGGGAGCTGCTGGCGAGGGGCTGCCAGAATACTGGCCCCAGGAGGGATTATTAGTTTTAGTATTGTTCGTTTTCAATTTTATGCATTGTACCGAGTAGTTAAGTATCATCAGTATATGAGATGATATTACATATATATTCTGTGATGAACTAATGAACATATACAGAATGGAAAGCATATATACACACATTGAAACAGAACTTATAAGAATGGAAAACGGAGTACACACATTGAAATAGAGCAATACTATGATTGTTGTGAATAAATAGCTATCCATGTCGAAACGACTTTTCAAAATGAAATTTGTCCATGAGACCATGACCAGCAGCCCTTGCCTACGGTAGCTCTTGGCTCTGCCTGAACTCGTGCAGGCATTCGTCCAAGCGGTCGACACGCTCGCGATACATCTGGAGCGCGATCTCGAGCTCCAAGTTGGCTATTTCATCAGAGATCACTAGCTCGAGAATGTGACGGCCATGTTCCTCTACTGCGCCCAGGTGGACACCTGGCCAAGGAGGCGGTCGATCCTACGGACCAGCGCGTTGGCATCGAGCGGGCCGCGGACAAGGCGAACGGCGGCACCGATGCGAACGGCGTGGCGGGCGACCGGTGCAAGTACGGCGCGGCTGACCTCTGGTGCAAGTATGGCATTGAGGGCCTCTGCCCACTCCTGGCGAGGAATGGGGGTACTGGCCGGACATGTACCCAGCTGCGACGCTATGTCGACAGCAGGCAAGCGCCGATGGATCCGCTCTAGCTGTGCGGCGTGTCGCGCCTCTTGCTCTTTGGCGCTCCAACGGTCTCACCGTGCGGCAAGCCGCAGTCTATCAGCGTGGACGCACCTAGCTTGCTCTGCGGCGCGCCATCGATCATGTTGTGCGGTGAGCAGCAGCCTGTCAGTGCTGACATGCATATCTTGATCTGCGGCACTCAAGCGCCATGCACCAAAGGTCTGCTCAACCCTGGCGATGACGCACATCACGGTGTCGTCCGTCGCATTGCCGCGGAGCGCCTCGGCCTCGACGGGCCACGGCGCCTGCCCGTTTTTCTCGTCGACGAGGTTGATGGTAGAGGCGGCACTTTGGTGAGTTGGCATGCTTGGAAAAGGTGGATGTGCTACCGGCTGCGCTTGTCACCTCCGCGGGTCGCACGCCGCCTATGCGCAATATCGCTGGGTGGCGGGAAACAGGTGAGGAAATGGCGGGAAACGGTGGCGTGTTCATAAAACGCCATCAACTATGGAAAGTTAGCATAGAAGGAACATCAAGCTAGCACAAGAAGGAGATGATGATCAGATGAACATGGACCACAGTAGGGAACCATTTTTGTTATTATCGGTATTCGCACACATTTTGTGATTATAGACCTGTTTGCTGTGTATCACAAACATCTTGTTATATTAAACCATTTCTGTTCTCTTGCTTCAACGCAAATAGTTCATCCGAGTGAACTGCATGCCGTATATCGCACACACCTTCATCTGGCTGCCCGTTTCTTTGTGTTGCCTAATCACAAATAGTTCACCCGAGTTAATCATATGATGTATATCGCACACACCTTCATCTGGCTGCCCGTTTCTTTTGTTCCTCCTCATCGCAAATAGTTAATTGAGCTGAACCGTATGCCCTGCATCACACAAGCAACTAAAATCCGAACCATGTTTGATGCATCCTCCATCTCAAACGTTTTGCACCTTTTGAAGGTTTTTTTACACCACCATTTCTGATTATGGCATCGCACACAGTTTCATTGAAGGGTATCTGATCGTAGTGTCGCATTAGCAGCATCTTGCAGTAGTGTTATGTGATGTGGGTGCTAGTGTGAGTGCAATTCCTTTTACTCTATACAAAGAAATTATGAATGATATTGCACCTGCTGAGATAGAAGATATTGATGTTACTATTAAGCTTGCTATTAGAGATACTATATCACCAATTGGAATTGTTAGAGATGCTGAAGGCTTGTGTGGGAAAATAAAATACCCTACTTATTTTCTTTTGCTTGCTTCCCCACAAGATAACTTTTGTCCCATCATATTTGGTAGACCTTTCTTCAATACTATTAATGCTAAGATAGACTGCGAGAAAGATATTGTTATTGTTGGTTTAGGGGATATGTCTCATGATTTTAATTTCTCTAAATTTCGTAGACAAGCCCATGATAAAGAATTGCCTAGTAAGGATGAAATTATTGATCTTGCTTCTATTGTCGTACCTCCTACTAATCCGTTAGAACAATATTTGCTAACCATGAAAATGATATGTTTATGAATGAAAGAAGGGAAATAGATGAAATATTCTTTAATGAAGGGCCTATTTTGAAACACAACTAGCGTCGTGGACTTAACACGGCAGATGCCCTAGCAAAAGGACTTCGGTGTGGAGCCATCACAACTAGGTTAGCTTGAAGGGGTTAAATGGGACAAAGGACCTAGAGAGTTTACCCAAGTTCGGCCCCTCTCAATGAGGTAAAAGCCTACTCCTGCGGTTGTACTGCTTGGGTTTCGATTACCAGGGAGCGAATACGCTTGACCTAGTTCTCGATTGATTGTTACTGGAGTTAACCCGCTGCCGCGTCACCCTTTTATATATAGGCTGATGCCCGGCGGCTTGCAGAGTCCCAACTGGCTCACAGAAATCGTGACCGGCTCAGTTTCTAACTAAGCTTGCCTTATAGAACAAGTTAAACATATGGCGGCTCATCCCTTTGGGCTTTAAGTCTCCTATGGGTCTTGGGCCTTCAATAGGCTTGCTTCATGAACCGCCATCTCCATGTCTTCTTGGACCTTATTGGGCTTCTTCATCTTTAAGCCGCCAGTGGCATGACCTGACCCCTCCTGGGCGGGTCATACCTAGTAGTTACATCCCCAACATTAGGCCCCAGGTTGATTTGAACTGGTTCACATTAATCTTCACCACTTGATCTAGCAGAATCTTCCTCTATCAATTTTTTACAAATTTATTGTAACCCGCCATGATGTCATATCTTAGAATTGTGTTAACCCACCATGAAATCATTGTGCATTAACCTCGCACAAAGCCCAGGACAACTCAACAGATCTTTATCTTAATGGACCTCCCGAAAATCGAGGCACCCACATAGCCACATAATCATTTTTCAGCCTCCTCGATTACCGCGCATGCCATCTATCCACTTCCTTATAAATAGGGATAGGGGGCCTTCTTCTCACTTTTACCCTGCCCCCTCGTCTTCGTCTTCCTCCTCGCGACTCCTCAGCAAACTCGAGATCCGCCACCGTCGACCTTCGTCAACCGCATCAACTCCAGCCGCTGCATCGACCTGAACGGACCAGAGAAACCGTGATGCACCTTCGCTGTTTAGCAGCGTCAGTAAGTACTCTTCTTCCCATGTAACAGATCTGCATTACGGTTCCGCTGCTCATCGGTGTTCTTCACCGTTCCTCATTCTCCTTCCTTAGATCAGATAGGTTTGATCTAAACATGATACTGAAGCCGCGTGGTAGCAGTTTAGCATCCCTTTCCAATCACAGAAGACACTTTTCCTTTATAAGATCCTGTCCGAGCACATGAGCTCTTCCACTGCCATAGCCTTTAGGTTCAGGAATTACTTTTATTTCTAGGGCTGTTGTAGATCCAACATCATAAGTAGAACCTTGTGAAACCTGTTTTTCCAACACTTAGTAAAAACATTCTCCCTCCAGATCTGTAGCCATTAGCCCCTTGTGGCGGTTTAAATGATAACCTGTAACCCTCCAAGTGCCTGCCGGCTTAACTTTGAATCCCTTTTTGAACCGCCAAATTAATATCAACATAACCCGGCTACATCCAGCCGGTTTAACCATGCTTTTTAATCATCTTTTTAGGCCTTGCTCATCAAACATGACTAATACCGTCACTTCATGTGAATGGATCCCTTCAATCATCATAGAAGAAATGCTTGATGATTATGTCAAAACAGGCATCTTGTCAGCAAAGAACATCATTCACTAGCGTGTTCCAAACCCAGATGAAACTAGACCTCAGCCGAAAGAAAATGAGGTTATGATTTTTACTGATCACATAAACCGGGGCTTCTCACCGCCCGGGTCAAAAAAAATCCGCGATGTTCTACATTTCTTTCAAATCCATCCACAATATATCGGACCCAATTTCGTTTCAAATATCTGCAATTTCCAAGTTTTTTGCGAAGTGTATCTTGAAGAAGAACCCAACATTGAGCTCCTCAGAGAGTATTATTATTTCAACCGTCAGACTGAATTCACGGGTGGGCCTAGCTTAGAGCTTGGTGGAGTCTCAATTCAACGGTGAAGAGACTCTATTTTTCCTTCTGCTACACTTCCAAGTCATCCCAAGGACTCGAATCAAACTTGGTTATACTGCCGGGATACATCCCCGGCTAGAGAATCCTTTGTCGGGTTATCGTGACCGCCGGCTCTACCCAAAGCACCCTCTTCCAGACTGGCTCACCACTGCTGAACGAGCCAACTATATGCCTACCTTTTCAAAGGTTAGAGCTTTGCTAGCCAATGGGTTGACTGGCATCGACCTGGTTCGTTGCTGGGTTGCCTGGAGGGTTATGCCTTTGAGCCGCCGGCCCGGCTTCATGTGCGCATATACTGGTGATGTCAAAGATCCATAGAGCCACTGCCAAATACATTTGTCTGATAAAGCGATCAATGACATGACCAAGACCCTTCTTGGGGAAAGCTTGGAGAGCTGCAGCAAGTGGGGTTAAATCCCTTCTGCAAACTTAACCCGCCGCTAGATGTAAGCTTCTCCAATTCATTTACCTTGCTCATTGCTTATATAATTTGCATATCCCTTATCTTCTTGTAACTTATACAGGCTAAATCTGCTTTTTGGAATAGAAGTACAAAGAAAAGGAGAAGGCAACCAAGAAGCCCAAGGCTAAAACCAAGGCCCCTAAGAAAAAAAAGAAGAAACCAACTACCTCAGAGCTACTTGCTTTGAATGATGATGATGAGTCGGAGGTAGACCTTGACTCTCTTGGCTCATTTTTCAATTATCTTATTGACACTGATTGCTATCAAGACGACGCGAAGGCCAGCCAAGCGAGTGATGAAGAGGTAACTATTATTTCCTTCGATTCGGAGCCTTTGCTAAGATGGAAAACTCGACAAGTAATCCGGAAAGTAAGGTTTTCTCACCCTTTAGCTTATTTGGATCCCAATTTTATTTTGAAGCAACAATAGTATGAGAACCGGCATAGAACTCGGAATAGTGGAGGTGGAGAGCTATCCTCCGGGTTACCCAATACACCAGTCCCACGTAAGCGTCGGAAAGAGGTGCCTGAGAATTCAAACTCTTTTTATCAAAAGGCGGGTCTTATTTGCCAACCACTTAACCCCTCCGATTCAAATTATCAGGGAACTTCTCATTCTTCTTCCGGTGACTCATCTCAAACCCAAGTACCGACTTTCAAGACTGCCCTTGGGTAATGACCTTTGTCTTTGTTGTTTTAATGTTTGTACACACGCATACTGACCTCTTCCTCCTTTTCTTATAGTGGGATAGCAAAGCCAAGCAAGAAGGCAAAAATAAATAAGCTGAAAAAAGACCCAAAAGTTCATTAGCTGGAAAAACAAGCACCAATATCCGAAGCCTCCGTTCAACATCCTGAGGAAATTACTGATGACCCACCACCAGAGAACCCTGGCATCTCCACAGAACCTATGAATATTGACCATGCGTGTGCTAAACCGCCAAGTCCAATCAGGCCTTCTAAGGAGAATGCTGAAGATATTCTGATCACTGGTACTGGCTATACAGAGTCGAGGAATCCTACCATCTTGGCTAAACACTCCGCCAAGGAAGAATTGATTGAGAAGCGCAAGGTCAAGTTTGGTATTGCCAACTATTATCATCTGAGCATCAGTGAATTACTCTCTGGCTATCTTAGTCAAGTGCACACTAGCCGTGATCTTGAGATGGGCATAGTCAAACAAATGCACCAAAAATACGAGGTACAAACTTCTTCTTCCTTTGTTAACATAATCATTCAGCCCCCAAGTCTTAGCCATGGGAAAGATTTTAGTGAGTATCGCAAAGACTTTTGATTAGTAGACCATAGTGACAACTTTGAGCCATAGCCCCCATGACCCGGCTTGCCTTGAAAAAGATGAGCCAGATCACATAGATTCACTTGTAAATAAAATTTCACCGCATAGCCCTCACAGGCCGGGTTACCTTTGAAAAAGATGAACCGGATTTGTCTGCCACTTAAAATAGAACTTCTGCTCCCATTAGCCCCCAAGTGCCAAGTGTTGTTGCTTGCAAAGGGCTTGGGACTTTGTCTGCATCATATCTTGACATAACTGCTTATAATTGATTAACCTCTTGTTTGCAGGAGGCCTCAACTCAAGTTGAATCTCAATTGGCTGATTTGAGAGCTAGACTCGAACTTCAAGAGTCTGAGACCCGGAAAGCTGACTCCAAGTTCAAATTTAGCTTGGATGAAATGGAAAACCTCAAAACCAGGTTTGTTGTAGAAAAAGATGCCTAGGCCAAAGAAAAGGCTGCCTTAGTGCGAAGAGCAGAAATGCTGAAGCTTCTGTGCAAGAAGTCACCGCAGAGCTCACCAGCTTAAAATGCCATATTACGCAGATGACTGCCGCTATCTTTGGTAAGCAATACTGGATATTTTGATCATTTACAATATTCAACTTCTTAACCCGCCTGGCGACTTAACTGCATGTTTGCATAACAGGCCCCAGAAGTACCAATCTTGGCCAAGATATGTTGGTAAAGCTAAAAGCAGTTTATACACTAGTGGAGCAATTATATACAGGCGCCCAGCGCACAATAGTCGCCACTTCGCACTCCAAGCAAGCACTGTCTCTTCTTAGGGACGTTCTAAGCAAGCTCTCTATCCCGCCCGCAAGAATTGAAGAGATAAAGCAGTCATCTGCTAGAGACGGTGCTATGACTGCCTTGAGCCGGGCAAAGGCGTGGAAGGCAGAACTAGACCTGGCCGAGCTGGCGACTAACCGCCCAAGTTTTAAAGAGGACGGGTCTCCCTTTGATCAGAATGATTTTGCTACTTGCATGAAGGAGATGCACCCACTGGCAAGCCAACTCGCCAAAGAAACTGACATGTCCAAATATGAGGCAGCTTATACAGCAGAGAAATCAAAAGTGAGTGCTTCGGCTTAGGTTGTTGTGGATCTCATCCCTCCAACATGTGAGCACACTTTTGCTCCTGAAATTGATCCGTCTGAACTTATCGATGATGAAGCTGAATTTCAAGCCTTGACTGGCATCAATTGGTCATCGACGAACTTCCAAACGACAGATGAAGAAGAATCAGCGCATGATAACCCAGAAGCCTCAACCCGCAAAGACCATGACAACTGATCCATGGGGCGGCTCTCAGACTGCATCCCGGCTCTTCTTGAAAAAACACTTAATCATTTGGGCTTGGAGAGTCGTGTAACAGGGTAGTGAAAACAATGATCTGCCATGCCATCCTGCATGTTTATTTGCATAATACTTTAAACCGCCGATCTGATGTTTGAAGATCTGCTGCTTATGCTCATAATGTTATCAATCATGCAGGTCATATTATCATATTCCCTGCACACAAGTAAATAGCATGTGCCCTAGCGATTCACGCCAGGGCGGGACATGATATCCCATGAAATATTTTCTGGCGACTGTAAAGTCCATAACCAGGGTGGGTTATCAAACCTCGCATATTCATATAAAACAAGTAAAATCATACCTATGAAATTGGTTTGCACTGCCTGCTTACATCGCCATTGCTAGTGAGGGTGTCAGCCCAAAAGACTTGGTGCATACTGCCGACTTTCATTGCCATACCCCAGCAAAGGTGAGAACCCAAGTATTCATAAGCGCATAATTCCAACTGTGCAATCAAAGTACACTGGCGACTTTACGTCCAAAGCCAGAGCGGGTTATCAAAACCTCATATATGCTCAAATATGAGTCATAAGGATTAATGCTACATGGCTTGAATCGTTTTAAACCATATGTAAATATGGTACAAGGATACGAACCCAAACAATGTTTAGAAAAAATAACAAATCAGACAAAGCAAGGCTTTCATAGGCTGCCAAACCTCCATGTTGTTCATGGGCTGCACAACCACTGAGTTAATCCTTCATTTAAACCTGTAAGCTGGGCCTCACATGACCAACCGTCATTTTAACTTTGACAAGTTTAGGGTCTTTATAAGATTGACTGTCAAGAGTACGGCGGGTCATTCCAGGATTACCTGGGCAGAGTGGCAGACATACAAGGCAGGATAACCCAGAATTTTGGTGAATACACCTGTCATCCAAGACGATCATGAGGGTAAATAAAGCTTTGCTATTTGAACAAGAAGCCCCCAAGTAACCTATGACAAGCCATCAAGGCATGATACCTATGTTTGAACTGTATACTATGGCAAGTTCTCTTTGGTAACCTTTTAACTTGGGCAGGAAATCCCAAGTAATTTACAACAAGGCGTATAAGCCGAATCGAAAAAGGGTAGTCGGAGCTGTGCTCCATGAGCAGGAAGCCCCCATGCAATTTGTAACAAGGCGTGCAAGCCGGATCAAGAGGGTACTCACAGCTATGCTCAATGAGCAGGAGGCCCTCAAGTAATCTTATGAATTGATAATAAAGACTCAGATACACAGAAATGAAATGACGGAGGCCCTGAATTATCAGGGATGTCGGCTTTATTATACTGATCATAATATATATATATATATTGATGAAAATATATACAACACAAGAACCAGTGGTTCAAGTGTAATAAGGCTGTGGATGAGCAATGTTCCACGGTCGGCTGGTCTCCTTCTCCCACGTGCGTGAGTCCTTGTGGTCTCGAACATCAATGAGGTAGTATGACCCATTGTTCAGATTTTTTGCTGACCACAAAAGGCCCTTCCCAAGGTGGGGATAATTTGTGCATATCTGTTTGATCCTGGATGAGCCGGAGCACCAAGTCACCTTCTTGAAAGGTTCGGGTTTTAACCCGACGACTATGATAATGACGCAGATCTTGTTGGTAGATTACTGAACAAGCCGCCACAAGGTCACGCTCCTCATCCAGGAGGTCAAGGTCATCCTGACGTGCCCTTTCATTATCAGATTCAACATAAGCTGCCACTCGGGGCGAGTCATGACGGATGTCACTTGGAAGAACTACCTCTGCTCCGTAAACCATGAAGAAAGGCGTATAACCCTTGGACCTGTTGGGGGTAGTATTTATACTCCAAAGCACTAAGGGCAACTCCTCAACCCAACAACCTAGCGTCCTCTGCAAAGGGATCATAAGCCTGGGTTTGATGCCTCTCAAGATCTCTTGATTGGCTCTTTCAGCTTGACCATTGGACTGGGGGTGGGCCATGGATGAAACGTCAAGAAGAATATGCTCTTGTTGAAAAAATTCTTTCATGGCACCTTTACACAGATTAGTACCATTATAAGTTATGATGCTGTGAGGGTAGCCAAAACGAAAAATCACCTTTTTGTTGAATTGAACCGCCGTTGTCGCGTCACACTTGCTGACCGGATCTGCCTCAGCCCACTTTGTAAACTTGTCAACCGCTACCAAAAGGTGAGTTTTTTGTCCTTGGATCTTTTAGAAGGCCCAACCATATCCAGTCGCAGACTACAAACGGCCAAGTAATTGGAATCATCCTCAACTCTTGAGCCGGCACATGAGCTTGTCTAGAAAATTCCTGACAGCCGTCACATTTGCTAACCAGATCCTCTGCGTCAGCATGAGTCATGAGCTGATAAAACCCATGACGAAAAGCCTTAGCCACGAGAGACTTAGATCCGGCATGATGGCCACAATCTACTTCATGAATCTCCCATATAATCTCACGGCCCTCCTCAGGAGAAATACAACGCTGAAACACCCATGTGACACTGTATCAGTGTAACTATCCATTAACAATGGTCATCGACTTAGACCGTAGAGTTATTTTCCTGGCCAAAGTTTCATCTACAAGTAACTCACCCCGGGTCATATAAGCCAAATATAGAACTGTCTAATCAGGAATAACATGAAGAGCCGCCACCTACTGTGCCTTCGGGTCAGGGATAGCAAGATCCTCCTTCATAGGCAATTTAACTGAAGGGTTATTCAAAATATCAAGGAAAATATTAGGTGGGTACCGGCTTACGCTGGGATCCCAGCCGGCTTAAAGCGTCAGCTGCCTCATTTTTCCTGCGATCAACATGTTCCACTTGATAACCTTTGAAATGACCAGCAATAGCATCAACTGCCCGGCGATAAGCCGCCATGAGCGGGTCCTTGGAATGCCAAGTTCCTAAGACTTGTTGAGCCACCAAATCTGAATCTTCGAAACACCTGACCCGGCTTAGGTTCATCTCTTTGGCCATCCGAAGACTATGGAGTAATGCCTCATATTCAGCTGCATTGTTAGTACAAGGAAACATCAACCTTAAGACATAACAAAACTTATCACCTCATGGGGAAGTTAAAATAACTTTAGCCCCCGAGCCTTCCAATTGCCTGGATCCATCAAAATGAATCATCCAATATGTGTTATTAGGCTTTTCCTTAGGCATCTGTAGCTCTGTCCAATCATTGATAAAATCCAGAAGTGCTTGAGACTAAATGGCGGTCCAAGGCATATACTTCAAACCATGGGGTCCAAGTTCAGTGGCTCACTTGGCCACCCGACCTGTAGCTTCTCTATTTTGGATAATATCCCCTAAAGGAGCAGAACTGACCACAGTGATGGGATGACCAAGAAAATACTGCTTCAACTTTCGGCTAGCCATGAATACTCCATAGACCAGCTTCTGCCAATGTGGGTATCTTTGCTTAGATTCAATTAAAACCTCACTGACATAGTAAACCAGCCTTTGAACCGGAAGTTCCTTGCCTGACTCCTTCCTTTCCACAACAACTGCTACGCTGATGGCTCTGCTGTTAGCAGCCATGTATAAAAGCAAGGGCTCCTTATCAATGAGAGCCGCAAGAACCGGCGGCTCAGCCAACTGCTTTTTAAGCGCCTCGAATGCCTGATTTGCAGCATCACTCCAAACAAAGTAATATGTTTTCTTCATCATCTGGTATAAAGGGATAGCCTTTTCTCCCAGGCGGCTTATAAACCGGCTCAAAGCCGCAATACGACCTGCTAAACACTGGACGTAATTGATACATGCCGGCTTAGCCAAATAAGTAATAGCCTTGATTTTCTCTGAGTTAGCTTCAATGCCTGTCTCAGAAACCAAAAAACCCAATGGCTTGCCGACTGGCACACCAAAGACACACTTGGCCGGGTTAAACATCATTTTGTAGACCTGGAGGTTGTCAAAGTTCTCCTTCAAATCCTCTAACAAGGTCTCCTTCTTCCTGTATTTCAAAATGATATCATCCACATATGCATGAACATTGCGTCCAATCTGGTTGTGGAGGCAATTCTGAACACAATGCTGATAAGTCGCCTGGGCACCCTTGAGCCCAAAAGGCATAGATACGTAGCAGAAGGCTCCAAAAGGAGTGATAAAAGTTGTCTTCTCCTGGTCCTTAACTGCCATCTTGATCTGATGATAACCAGAATAAGCATCTAAAAAACTCCAACGCTCACAATCGACCGTAGCATCAGTGATCTAATCGATACTAGGGAGGGCAAAAGGGTCCTCCAGACAGGCCTTATTAAGGTTTGTGTAATCCACGCACATGCGCTAGGTGCCGTTCTTCTTAAGTACCAGCATTGGGTTAGCTAACCACTCAGGATGAAAAACTTCAATAATAAACCCAGCCGCTAAGAGCCGGGCCACCTCTTCACCAATGGCCTTGCGCCTCTCTTCATTAAAACGACGAAGGAATTGCTTGACCGGCTTAAACTTTGGATCAATATTGAGAGTGTGCTTAACGAGTTCCCTCGGTACACCTAGCATGTCTGAAGGCTTCCATGCAAAGATGTCCCAGTTCTCATGGATGAACTCGATGAGTGCGCTTTCCTATTTTGGATCCATATTGGCACTGATACTAAATTGTTTGGATGACTTGCCAGGAACAAAATCAACTTGCTTAGTATCATTAGCCGACTTAAATTTCAACAAAGGGTCATGCTCTATGGTTGGCTTCTTCAAGGGGGTCATCATGGATATAAAAAGATAGATCTGATCATAAACTCAAAGTTCATCGATCACAACAAACACAACGCAAAAGAGTTACATTATATGGATCTCCAAGAGACCATTGTATTGAGAATCAAGAGAGAGAGAGAGAGAGAGATGAAGCCATCTAGCTACTAACTACGGACCCGAAGGTCTACCAAAGAACTACTCACGCATCACCGGAGAGGCACCAATGGAAGTGGTGAACCCTTCCGTGATGGTGTCTAGATTGGGTCTGGTGGTTCTGGACTCTGCGGCAGCTGGATGAATACTTCGTCGACTCCCCTAGGGTTTCTGGAATATTGGGGTATTTATAGAGCAAAGAGGCGGTTCGGAGGGCACCCGAGGTGGGTACAACCCACCAGGGCGCGCCTGGTGCTCCTGGCGCACCCTGGTGGATTGTCCCCTCCTCGGGACTCCCCCCAGGTGCAACCAGGGCCCAACATCTTCCTTCTAGTCCATAAAAAATCTCCGTAAGGTTTCGTGGCATTTGGACTCCATTTGATACTGATTTTTTGTGATGTAAAAGACATGGAAAAAAACAGCAACTAGCACTTGGCACTATGTCAATAGGTTAGTGCCAAAAAATGATATAAAATCTATACCTACTATTAAAGGGAATAGGTATTCTTGGTTTGGCACCGCTTTGTTTCGTCCCGTTTTGATTATTTATTTACGTATGCTATTTTTTGTTTACTCCGTTTGACGTACGCACACTGCGAACGGAAAGAAAACTGGGACATATGTGCAAACGAAACGCAAAAAACTAAACCAAGCGGGTCGGCCCATCGTATTCCTACCCCTGGGCATGGACAATATTTTTTTTGCATGACCATTGCGTTACCGAGCTGGGCCATGGACGAACATTTTTTTCTTCCGGTCAACCGAGCAGCACAAAAAAATGGTGTTGGGCGTGAGTATCGAACTGCAGATCTCTTGAAACAAACGCCTTAGCAGTAACCAATCGTGCCTCCTCACTTTATTTGAAATATATGAGGATCAACCCTCGTCACACCAGCTGGACCTGCTACCTGGGCCACACACCCATATTGGGCCTAGGCCTGCACTCTAGAAGTGCGCCCACACACTAGCGAACAAAAAATTGAATTGTGATCTTACGGTGTTACTTTTGGTGTTAATGCCCGTGAACATTTCGTGTTGAATAGTCCCACCTCGCTACCTTAAATCGATTCTCACCAATTCATATAGATTCATCATCATTGCCTCGTGTGTGATAATTAAAGGGAAACCGTCACATGCAAGGTGGGTTGGACATTGCACGCTGCATGATACGAATTGTGGGCTGAATAAGGGAATATGTATTCTTGGTTTGGCACCGCTAAAATAAGCAGTAAGCGGCTAAGGAAATAATAATAATAATAATAATAATAGGGTAAGGAGTGGTTTCCGTTTGGGAAGATATATTGAGAACGATGGACTTAACTTTGTGATGCCCATGGTTATGAAAGAGATAAAGGGAAAAGAGGAGGGTTAAGAGAAGAACCCGTGGAGGAGAGAAGAGGAGAAATGAACTTAACTTGGATTCAGTCTAGCTAGCGCATAGTCGAGTACAGCTTGTCGTGATGTACACCACAACCAAATAATAACAAATGGAGGTACTATAACATAATAGGTGATAACCACTCCAACACAGAGGCACGGTTCTTGATTAATTTTTACAAACACAAATTAGATTTTCATTCAATGTGAGAGTACATTAATTTTCTCTTCCGCTGTAATGCACATGCATAGAATAATTTTGGTGGATGAAAAAATAGCACAAATTACATATTCATTCAATGGGAGTGCACGTTAATTTTCTCACCCATTGCAAACTCATGGGCATTGATCAAATTTGGTGGACAGGAAAAACTTTTTTTCATACCGAAGTACAACTGTGCCATTCATTTTCAAAAGACTTAGGTACGTGTTAATATTCTTTCCCGTTGCAAAGCACGTGCATTTGTGCTAGTGACTATAAAACATCCAAGATTGATAATAAAACAGCATGGAACAATCAAAAATTATAGATACGTTGGAGATGTATCAGGTCATATCCGCCGGGTCAACATTATCTTTGTAAAACTTCAACTCCTCCGTTGCACAAACAGACTCAGCATAAGCCGCATCACCCTCTTCGCACCCCAAAGCTATCTTCCTGTCACCATGCACTGTGATAGTACCCTTACGACCTGGAATTTTAAGCTATAGATAAACATAACAAGGCCGGGCCATAAATTTGGCATAAGCCGGTCGTCCAAACAAGGCATGATAAGGACTCTTGATCTTGACCACTTCAAAAGTCAATGTTTCGGCCCTATAGTCATGCTCATTGCCAAAAGCCACCTCCAAGGCTATCTTTCCCACCGGATATGCCGACTTACCGGGCACCACCCCATGAAAAACAGTAGAGGTTGGTTGAAGCTCCTTATCAGTCAAATCATACGATGAAAAGTATCATAATAAAGGATATTGATGCTGGTACCTCCGTCCATAAGCACCTTTGTGAACTTGTATCCTCCAACCTGAGGCACAACCACCAAAGCCAGCTGACCCAGATTGTCAACCCGGGGCGAGTGATCCTCACGGCTCCATACAATGGGCTGCTCTGACCATCGCAAGTATCGAGGGACTGCCGGCTCAACCGCGCTCACCGCTCGTTTATGAACCTTCTGGTCTCGCTTGCATAAGCTCGTAGTAAACACATGATATTGACCACTATTCAGCTGCTGTGGATTACTCTAATAGCCGGACGGTTGCTGCTTATTCCCTTGATTAGATTACTGATTAAAACCACCTTGAATGCCATGACCCTGAAAACCAGAGTTTGAGCCGCCACCTCCAAAACCAGGCCCGTGAGAGCCGGATCCTGACCCGCCATGCGGGCCATGATTGTCCTGGAAAAACCCGGAATTTCTATACTCCCTCATGATGAAGCAATCTTTCCATAGATGATTGGCCGGCTTCTCTTGAGAACCGTGTTTTGGGGAAGGCTGATTCATTATCACCTCAAGGTTGAACTTTGGCCCGCCAAACCGGGGTGCTGATGATTTCCCCTTACACTACTAGGGAAAACCTTATACACAGAACTTTAGCAGTAGCGCGTGTTAAAAAAGCACCCTAGTGCTAAGTAGCAGTAGCGCGTTGGCGCAAACCACGCTACAGATACAATTTTAGCAGTAGCACGCCTGAAGATAAAAGCGCCACTACTAAAATTCCCACTGCCAAACCGATAGGCTACACATAGTAGCAGCGATGTAGATCGAACAGCGCTACTGCTAGTTGGTTTGTAGCAGCGTGTTTACGCAGAAAGGCGCTACTGCTAAAGGAAATAAAATTAAATGAAAATCAAATAGAAAAGTAAATGAAAATGAAAGAAATGGAAAAAGGAGAAAGGAAAAGAATAAAATGTAAATAAAAATAAGTGAAAAAAGGAAAAAGAGATAGGAATAGCAGTAGCGCATATCCAAAAATGCGCTATAGCTAACTTAGTAGTAGCGCACTTCCCAGAACGCGCTACTGCTACTTTTGACTTAACCGCGCGATTCATTCCTCCCCACGGCCACTTTCCCCAAATCCAAACTCCTCTGCGCTGTCGCCGCCACCGTCGGCCGTCGGCCATCGCGCACCGCACACCCTCAACGCCGCCCTCGACCACGGATTTGACGCCGCCCCCGACCCCGACCTCGACGCCGCCCCCGACCCCGAACTCGACGCCGCCCTCCGCCGCACGCCCGAGCCCCGACCCAGACCTCGATGTCGCCTGCCCCTCCCTCGCCGCAGGCACCCGAGGTGAGCACACCTGCTCCTCCCCCTCCCCTACCTCTACCTAGGGTTCTTCAAATTTTAATTGCATCAAATTAGTTAGGGTTCATCTAGGGATGGAAATGAATTGGATGTTTTCTTGATTCAGAATGGATACGAATAATAGCGACATATTGCTTAAGTGTATTGGTCAATAGCTATGTGACATGAAGTATTCAACTACTGACATACAATAAGTCAATGATAAATAGGTTTATGAATAGAGACTATTGTAATGCATAATAATTTCTAAGATTAATAATAAAATGAGTAAAATTTGACAACTTATTTGACTTTTAAGTTGGATAATTGGAATATCCAATCGAATACGAATATCGGATATTTCGGATTATCCGCTACCACTTTCCACCCCTAGGTTCATTAAATTAGATGGTAATTAGGGCAGTAGTTCCTAGGTACTAATTAGTTAGTAAGAACTAGGTACTAGTTAGGTACTAGTTTAATTTTATTTATAGTAAGTTTATTTTTAGTAAGAACTAGTTGAACATGTCACATTGTTGTTATTTTTTAGTTAAAGCAATTATTCCTGCATCGGCGTCAATGATGCTTATCCCGCATCCTCGTCGTCGACTCGGCAGAGGACACCTGCTTGACCAGATGGGCCATGTCTGGGACTGGGCTCCGCCGGGTTAGTACTAGGAGGCGCTACCTACCGGGGGTGGATCTTGGTGAGGAGCCAGCCCATCATTGACCCAAACCTTCTTTGGTGGTGGTCGCATGGGCCAGTGACGGTGCAGAGGCTTGAGGACCCCGCGGAGGTGGTACGTCACTATGTCAGCGAGGAGGACGCGCACGTACGCCGCTACTTGTTTGCATTGGAGCACAGGTTCTCCAATACCTGGCATGTTCTCCAGGGGTCTCACTGGAGCTATGATCATGTGATGGTTCCTTCTCTTTGGGTGTCCACCGCCCGCACCGATGCTCGTCGTGCGCTAGGGTTTTAGTTGTATTAGTGATGTTATATGTATGATACTACTCGGGATGTATTAGTGATAATATTCAACGATGTGCGGACGCATGAGATGATTTACTTTTGCTTATTGAATGCATGCTAATTTGAATACTTATTTGTTTTACGATTTGGTTTTGCTTATTGAATGCTCATGTCAATATGAGTCCTATAAGATATTTTGAAATGTGTATCTTGTGTTGCTCAAATAGGATATGTGCTTGCCCAAGTGGTCGGTCATGTTTGCAGGTTACACCTCTGAGTGGCCTATGTTTTGCTGGAGTGTTGATTCATTTCTGTTTCGGCAAATTTCAGGCGCTCGATATGTCCTATTTTAGCAAAGGTCATGCCAGATTTTTCCATGAATTTTGGCATGACTTGTGCCAGAATATGTAGGAAATATCGAGTGCCCCGGATTGTGTGTTGAATATCCTGGTAGTTGCCTTCGGTCGATTTTCATTTAATGTTTCAACTATGAACATAGGAAATGTCTGACGATGAAAAGGATTTCAGTATTTGTGAATACTGCGAAGACGAGCGCAGCTTGTGTGACAGAATCTTCCTAGATTATGATAGGCGCTTCAGCATCAAGCTGGACGAGAACTTTGAAGTGGATACAGTAAGTCACAATGACAAGTCTTTTTTCGTACTTAAGCATGAGATCTTCTTCATTTGCTTCAACTTATAATTTAATTTTTTTTACTATTGTACTAGCGTATCCCCTGCCATGCAAGAGTTTTTGTCTTGAATAAGATAGGTTTCAGTCCTATGAAAACTACTATGGAGGTAAAGAGAGTTTACTTGAAGAGCGAGCATGGTTATACTTTCCATGCAAAATTATACAACGCAGACACCTACACCTATTTTGAATGCAAAACTTGGCAAGCACTATGCATGACTTATGCATTTGAGCCTGAAATGGTTATCACCTTTGATATTCATCCGGAAGATGATATTGAAGGTAATATCGACATCTGGGTTGATGTGCAGACACCTCCATTTATACCATTATGTGAGTTTCTCAACCATATTTATGTCTTCTATATTGTTTATTCCAAAATAGTTGACAACTAATTTCTATTGAGAGCTTATTTCCGTTCAAGCAAACATGTCCAACGCTTGGTAGATAGGACCTACTACTGTCCCAGGGCTGAACTAAAATGCAAGGAGATAAGTCATTATGTTTCATGGCTTGAAGATCTTCATACTGTCAAGACAAATTATTTTTCTAGACTTAAAAATCTTAGTACTCAAAATGTGCGACCAATAGTGTTCATACTGAACTACGGTCACATCTATTTAGGAAAGATGATAAGATTTTTACTATTTCTCCTCAGTGCATCTTTTGCATACATTATTTTTTAAGCTAAACTTCATTGCTAAGTATGTTACTATACGATGTTCTTCAACAGGGACTCCCGATGAATGTTGTGCCTCATTGGATCGAGACTAAAGGTCGCATGAGAATTGTTAGCTTACGGCAAAGACATCCTACAATGCACTTTAGTGCATTCAGGATTTTAATAGCGAGGAATGCTTAATAGTGAAAGACTGGAGCAAAATTGTGAACGATCACAGAGAAGTACTAGGGGGCAGCAATCAGAAACGCAGCCCACGATTAGGAGACAGGTTCATCTTCATGCTCCAACTTGCTGAAGCAGGAGTGCTACACATGTTTTATCCTATTTTACCTGAGAGAGAGCAGTAGGAGTGATTAGCTAGCTAGAAATGAGTTATGATGATCAAATAGCTAGTGTTGGTGGTAATGACTATGATGATTATTATTAGCTAGTGTTGGTGGTGATTAGATATAGCTACCACAGCTAGTGTTGGTGGTGATTAGCTAGCTAGAATGAGTTTGAAGATGAAGATGTGTGCTACACTATGACTATGATGATTAAATAGCTACTGTTGGTGGTAATGACTATGATGATGATTAAATAGCTTGTGTTGGCAGATTAGATTCAAGTGGAGGCAACATGTGGTGCACATCGAAGTACTACTAGTCCAAACTAGATCAAGTTTGGATTAGTAGTATACTTTTGACATGCACCACATGTTTCCTCCACTTGAACCTAATCCACCTTCATTTGACACACTGTTATGGACATATTGATATAACAACCTCATAATTGGTATTATACCAAAATTTGTATAATGGCGTATAAATACACTAAAAATGAAAAAAAATGAAAAAATAATACTAGTAGCGATGGACAGGAAACACGCTACTACTAGTTAGATTAGCAGTAGCGCCGAGATAAACACGCGTTGCGGCTATATGTCTTAGCAGTGGCGTGTGCCGCACGCGCTACTGCTAAGTAATAGCTAGAGCGCCTTGCTAGTAGCACGGTTCCCCTCGCTACTAATAGGCATGAAACCCACGCTACTACTAGGCTTTTCCCTAGTAGTGTCACGACGCTGATTATTACTCTGCATATTGGTATTGGCCATAAAGTCTGAACTGCTGTCAGTCTACTTACGCTTACCATTATTACCTTGACCCACCGTATTATGATGTTGTCCCTTTGTATTGTCGTTCTTCTTCCCCTTGCCAGCCTTCTCCTCATCAGACTCAGGGTCCTTGGTGTTATCAGAGTCAGCGTATTTGATAAGAGCCGCCATGACCTCTCCAATATCATTGTAGTGGAGCTTAAGCCACCCCAACTTTTGTTTAAGGGGAAGGAATCGGCAATTTTTCTCCAAAATCATGATTGCTGAACCGACGTTGATGCTATTCGATGAGTGGATAATAGCCGAAATCTGGTGCACCCAATGGGCAGTTGACTCGCCCTCATCCTGGATACAAGTATCCAAATCAAGAATCGACAGAGGCTGCTTGCATGTGTCCTTGAAATTCTGAATAAAGCGCGTCTTCAATTCAGTCCACGATCTGATGGAGTTAGGGGGCAGCCCCTTTAACCAAGTGCGAGCCGGCCCATCCAACATCATGGTGAAATACTTAGCGCACACAGCATCATTTACGTCTAACATCTCCATGGCTAGCTCATAGCTCTCAATCCAAGCCCCCGGGGGTTGATCCGTTGTGTAATTAGGTACTTTGCGGGGGGGGGGCCTTAAAATCCTTGGGCAAGCGCTCATTACGCAAAGCCGGCACCAGGCACGGCACACCAAGGGTTCGTCATCCCAGCTTCCATAGACACCAACTGGTTAAGCTGCGGTTGCTGATGAGCCGCCAACTGTGCCGCCAACTCAGCCTCCCGACAGGCCCTGGCCTGGTCTACCAAAATCTAAGCATGGTTATTCGCATGTGCCGGGTCATGCCCACAAGGCTGGTTATGGCGCTGCTCACTGCTTGAAACCACAGGCGACTCAATATGTCCAGCTGGGCCGTGGAGTTGAATGAATCTGATCACGGCTGTATGAGTAAGCCTCCTACTGAGCCACTACCGTTTGAAGAAGCTCCCCTGCCCTTCGTATCTCCATCACCGCAGGAGACTTGCCTTCAACGGGAAGAGCCGCCAGCTACGATGCCGCAACGATCATGTTGTCCAAAGGGTTAGAATAATGACCCGGTGGCATCGCACTTGCTGAGGTGGGGTTAAATTCAAATGTGGCGGGTCTGTAACACGTAGTTGAGCCGTCGCCCCGGTCACGGGTGCCTCGATAGCCTGGTTTGTCCCAGGCATGTTGAAAAGATTCCTCACATCATACTCCAAAGGTAAACGAGTCTGGTGCCTCCTTCATAAAACGGCGTTTGATGCATTCTGGTCCAAGCTTAACCGGAAATTTTCCACTTGAATCCGTTGTGACACAGCGTCCAGGGTGGCTCGTTTTGTTGCTATCCTGGCATTCTAGCATTAAGCTCCTCCTTGTCCTGAGCTATCTCATCTCGAACTTTCGCAACACCCACCTTATGTTGTGCCTGAGTCTCCGGGGTTACCTCTGTAGCTAACAAGGTTGCCAAAGCATCTAGGAGCTCAGATAAAACTTGAGCCGACAGGCGCACCGAGCCGCTCGCCCCGGCCGTCGTCGCAGCTGTTGAGCTAGAAGTCATAGCCGCAGCAGTTGAGGAATTGAGCACCAGTTGTGTGTCGGCCATGAAGATCGCGACCCTATTCGGCAGCTCATAAGGGTCCGGAAATACTGTTGCCATCGGAATAGCCCCCAAGCCTGCCGTCTTGCAATTGATACATTGAATTGGTCTCACCAGTTGAAGACTCATGATCAGAGTAGATGGTCGTCTCTCCACCGGATACAAATCCTTCCTCAGGATCCACCCCGTGGATAAAACCAACAAAGGCGTGTTTCACGGCGGCTTGAACCTTGGCGCGTCATGCACACTGAGCCGTCTCGACGATGTCGGTGTAGGTGTTCGGCTCAGGCTCTGACTCGCCGATCTTGCTGATGAAGATGTGGATTCCACCAAAGGGGACCCGGTACCCATACTCAATTGAGCCAGCCTCGGGGCCCCGACCGGCGTCGTCAATGTAGAGTTTTCCACGACGGCTCTTGGTCATTCGGCCTAAGGCGTATCCCTTGATCCCTACGAAGTTGCCCTTCAAGAACTCGAAACCCTCTGGCCCTATGGTGGGTGCAAACTGTCATGGACTTAACATGGCAGATGCCCTAGCAATAGGACTTAGGTGTGGAGCCATCACAGCTAGGTTAGCTTGAAGGTGCTAAATGGGACAAAGGACCCAGAGAGTTTACCCAGGTTCGGCCCCTCTCAATGAGGTAAAAGCCAACTCCTGCTTTAGGTTGTATTGCTTGGGTTTCGATTACCAGGGAGCGAATACGCTTGACCTAGTTCTCGATTAATTGTTACTTGAGTTAACCCACCGTTGGGTCACCCTTTTATATACAGGCTAATGCCCGACGGCTTACAGAGTCCCGGTCGGCTCACACAAATCGTGACCGACTCGGTTTCTAACTAAGCTTGCCTTATAGAACAAGTTAAACATATGGCGGCTCATCCCTTTGGGCTTTAAGTCGCCTCTAGGTCTTGGGCCTTCAATAGGCTTGCTTCATGAACTGCGATCTTCATGTCTTCTTGGACCTTATCGGGCCTCTTCATCTTTAAACCGCTAGTGGCATGACCCGGCCCCTCCTGGGCGGGTCATACCTAGTAGTTACATCCCCAACAACTTGCCTGTTGAAATCCTTGGGGATCCTCCTCCACCCAAGGGTGATCCCGTGTTTGAGATTAAACAATTACCTAATACTTTGAAATATGCTTATCTAGATGAAAAGAAGATATATCATGTTATTATTAGTGCTAACCTTTCTGAGCATGAAGAAAAGAAATTATTGAAAACTCTGAAGAAGCACCGTGCAGCTATTGGATATACTCTTGATGATCTTAAGGGCATTAGTCCCACTCTATATCTGCATAAAATTAAGTTGGAGCCTGATGCTAAACCAGTTGTTGATCACCAACGACGGTTAAATCCAAAGATGAAGGAAGTGGTAAGAAATGAAATACTAAAGCTTCTGGAGGCAGGTATAATTTATCCTATCGCTGATAGTAAATGGGTGAGTCCCGTTCATTGTGTCCATAAGAAGGAAGGTATTAATGTTGTTCCTAATGATAAGAATGAATTGATTCCACAAAGAATTGTTACAGGTTATAGAATGGTAATTGATTTTTGCAAATTAAACAAAGCCACTAGAAAAGATCATTACCCTCTACCTTTTATTGATCAAATGCTAGAAAGACTATCCAAACATACACATTTTACTTGCCCTTTCGGTACATTTGCTTATAGACGTATGCCCTTTCGGTTTATGCAATGCACCTGCTACCTTTCAAAGATGTATGACTGCTATATTCTCTAACTTTTATGAAAAGATTGTTGAGGTTTTCATGGATGATTTGTCCGTTTATGGAACTTCTTTTGATGATTGCTTAAGCAACCTGGATCAAGATTTGCAGAGATGTGAAGAAACTAATCTTGTTTTTAATTGGGAGAAGTGCCACTTTATGGTTAATGAAGGTATTGTCTTGGGGCATAAATTTTCTGAAAGAGGTGTTGAAGTTGATAAAGCTAAAGTAGATGCTATTGAAAAGATACCATTTCCAAAAGATATCAAAGGTATAAGAAGTTTTCCTGGTCATGTTGGTTTCTATTGGAGGTTTATTAAAGACTTCTCCAAAATTTCTAGGCCTCTCACTAATCCCTTGGAAAAAGATGTTCCTTTTGTTTTTGATGATGATTGTGTAGAAGCATTTTGAATACTTAAGAAAGCCTTGATTTCTCCTCCTATTGTTCAACCACCTGATTGGAATTTACCCTTTGAAATTATGTGCGATACTAGTGATTATGTTGTTGGGGTTGTTCTAGGACAAAGAGTTGATAAGAAATTAAATGTTATCCATTATGTTAGTAAAACTCTAGACAGTGCCCAGAGAAATTATGCTACTACTGAAAAAGAAGTATTAGCAGTTGTTTTTGCTTGTGATAAGTTTAGATCTTATATTGTTGATCCCAAAGAAACTGTTCACACTGATCATGCTGCTATTAAATACCTTATGGAAAAGAAAGATGCTAAACCTAGACTTATTAGATGGGTTCTCTTGCTACAATAATTTGATTTGCATATTATTGATAGAGAGGGAGCTAAGAACCCCGTTGCAGATAACTTTTCTAGGTTATAAAATGTTCTTGATGACCCACTGCCTATTGATCATAGTTTCCTTGATGAGCAATTAGCTATCATAAATGCTTCTCGTAATACTCCATAGTATGTTGATTATGCTAATTACATTGTTGCTAAGTTTATACCACCTAGTTTCACATACCAGCAAAAGAAAAATGTTTGACATTACTTTTGGGATGACCCACACCTTTATAAATAAGGAGTAGATGGTGTTATTAGACATTGTGTACCTGAGCATGAACAGGAATAGATCCTACACAAGTGCCACTCCGAGTCTTACGAAGGACACCATGCTGGAGATAGAACTGCACATAAGGTATTGCAATCTGGTTTCTATTGGCCTACTCTCTTCAAAGATGCTTGTAAGTATGTCTTGTCTTGTGATGAATTCTAGAGAATTGGTAATATTAGTAGACGTCAGGAAATGCCTATGACTTATTCACTTGTTATTGAACCATTTGATGTTTGGGGCTTTGATTATATGGTACCTTTTCCTTCCTCTAATGGGTATACATATATTTTAGTTGTTGTTGATTACGTTACTAAGTGGGTAGAAGCTAGTCCAACTAGTAGTGCTGATCATAACACTTCTATTAAGATTCTTAAAGAAGTTATTTTTCCGAGGTTTGGGGTCCCTAGATATTTAATGACTGATGGTAGTTCACATTTTATTCATGGTGCTTTCTGTAAAATGCTTTCTAAGTATGATGTTAACCATAGAATTGCATGTCCATATCATCCTCAGTCTAGTGGTCAAGTAGAATTGAGCAACAGAGAGATTAAGTTAATTTTGCAAAAGACTGTTAATAGATCTAGAAAGAATTGGTCTGAGAAACTTGATGATGCATTATGGGATTATATAACTGCTTATAAGAACCCTATGGGCATGTCTTCGTATAAAATGGTTTATGGAAAGGCTTGTCACTTACCTCTAGAACTACAACATAAAGCTTATTGGTCTATTAAAGAGCTCAATTATTCAAACTTGCCGGTGAGAAGAGGTTATTTGACATCAGATCACTTAATGAATGGAGAACCCAAGCCTATGAGAATGCCAAGTTGTTTAAAGAAAATGGTAGAAGATGGCATGACAAGAGGATACAAAAGCGTGAGTATAATGTAGGTGATCATGTTTTGCTATACAATTCTTGTTTAAGATTTTTTGCAGGAAAGCTTCTCTCTAAATGGGAAGGTCCTTACATTATCGAGGAGGTCTATCGTTCCGGTGCCATCAAGATCAACAACGCCGAAGGCACAAATCTGAAGGTGGTAAACGGTCAAAGAATCAAACATTATATCTCAAGTACTCCCATAAATGTTGAGATCAATATAATTAATACCATAACATTAGAGGAGTACATAAGGAATACTTTCCAAAATGTTTCAGACTCCTAAAAGGAATAGGTATGTGGTACAGTAAGTAAACCGACTCCAAAATGTTCCCAATGGAAATTTTTCTCCATTTTGGAATATTTATAAAATTAGGAAAATTAAAAGTAGTCTGAAGAGCGCACGAGGCATCCACAAGACTGGAGGGCGCACCCTACCCCTTGGCGCGCCCCCTGCCTTGTGGCCACCTCGTGTGCCCTATGGACTCCATTTTCTTGCACAATACTTCCTTTGTTCGGTAAAAATTCATTATATAATCTCCCGAAGGTTTTGACCACTGTACCATGACAAAATCCTCTGTTCTTGTTTCAAGCTATTTTTCTGACAGATCCAGATCACCATGACGTCTCCAAGCGCCCCCAAGGACAAGTTTTTCGAGAAGGTAATCAACCCTACCTTGTGGAGGTGTTGCGACACCCTCAAGCCATTCAGATGCATGAGGGGGTGTTGCACATTGATAGCCCACAAGTATAGGCGATCGCAACAGTTTTAGAGGGTAGAGTATTCGACCCAAATTTATTGATTCGACATAAGGGGAGCCAAAGAATATTCTCAAGTATTAGCAGCTGAGTTGTCAATTCAACCACACCTGGAAAACTTAATATCTACAGCAAAGTATTTACTAGCAAAGTAATATGATAGTAGCGGTAACAGTGGCAAAGATAACAGTATTGGTTTTGTAGTGATTGTAACAGTAGCAGCGGAAAAGTAAATAAGCAAAGATCAATATGTGAAAAGCTCGTAGGCAATGGATCAGTGATGGATAATTATGTTGGAAGCAATTCCTCATGCAACGGTTATAACATAGGGTGACACAGAACTAGCTCCAGGTCATCAATGTAATGTAGGCATGTATTCCGAATATAGTCATACGTGCTTCTGGAAAAGAACTTGCATGACATATTTTGTCCTACCCTCCCGTGGCAGCGGGGTCGTATTGGAAACTAAGGGATATTAAGGCCTCCTTTTAATAGAGTACCAGACAAAAGAATTAACACTTAGTGAATACATGAACTCCTCAAACTACGGTCATCACTAGTAAGTATCCCGATTATTGTCACTTCGGGGTTAACGGATCATAACACATAATAGGTGACTATAGACTTGTAAGATAGGATCAATGTCGGTGTCAAAACCGGGGGATCTCGGGTAGGGGGTCCTGAACTGTGCGTCTAGGCCGGATGGTAACAGGAGGCAAGGGACATGAAGTTTTACCCAGGTTCGGGCCCTCTTGATGGAGGTAAAACCCTACGTCCTGCTTGATTAATATTGATGATATGGGTAGTACAAGAGTAGATCTACCACGAGATCGGAGAGGCTAAATCCTAGAAGCTAGCCTATGGTATGATTGTTGTTCTGTATGTTGTCCTACGGACTAAAACCCTCCG
Organism: Triticum dicoccoides; assembly: GCF_002162155.2. Taxonomy (NCBI): domain Eukaryota; kingdom Viridiplantae; phylum Streptophyta; class Magnoliopsida; order Poales; family Poaceae; genus Triticum; species Triticum dicoccoides. The sequence continues at coordinate 314,423,086 of NC_041388.1, read as the reverse complement.
GTTTATATAGACACCGGAGAGGGTTAGGGTTACACAAAGTCGGTTACAATGGTAGGAGATCTACATATCCGTATCGCCAAGCTTGCCTTCCACGCCAAGGAAAGTCCCTTCCGGACACGGGACGAAGTCTTCAATCTTGTATCTTCATAGTCCAGGAGTCCGGCTGAAGGTATAGTCCGGCCATCCGGACACCCCCTAATCCAGGACTCCCTCAGTAGCCCCTGAACCAGGCTTCAATGACGACGAGTCCGGCGCGCAGATTGTCTTTGGCATTGCAAGGCGGGTTCCTCCTCCAAGTACTTGATAGAAGATTTTGAACACAAAGATAGTGTCGGCTCTGCAAAATAAGTTTCCACATATTGCCATAGAGAGAATAATATTTACACAAATCTAATCTGTTGACGTATTCCGTAGTGTGACATCGCACCAGGGCCAAGCCTTTATTCGAATCGTTTTATTGTCCCACCTCAGCGTGTCATGCGAGGCGGTTTCCTTGGCACGTCTCGTCGAAGCAGAGATCATGTCCCCTTATTCCGGGATTCTCATCAATACGGGCGTGGGTAACCCAACCGTGCCATTGATTACGGCGCTTGGAGATAAGCGAGTTTTACCAGGCTGGTGGGGACACGTAGTTGCGTCCACCCATATAAGGGGATAAGGATCCACCTTTTCACCTACGCCTTCTTCCTCCTCTGCCTATCCATTTTCGCGCACTCGAGCTCCAGCGCCCAAGTCCGCACTCCCCACCTCAACCTTCTCCAGCCATGTCCGGAGCGGGAGGCAAGTGGATGGTCTCCTCCGTCACGGAGGGACACATCAAAAAACTGAGGAAGGCTAGATACTTGTCTAATGACATCGCGTACCGGCTTCCCGAAAAGGGGCAGTTCCTCCCCACCCCAAGGCCCCATGAGAGGGTAGTGTTCCTTCACCACTTCCTTCGCAGACTGGGCTTTCCTATCCACCCATTCGTCTGAGGACTCATGTTCTACTACGGCCTGGATTTCCATGATCTGGCCCCGAACTTCATCCTCAACATCTCGGCGTTTATCGTCGTGTGCGAGGCTTTCCTCCGCATCCGCCCCCATTTCGGCCTATGGCTCAAGACTTTCAATGTCAAGCCGAAGGTGGTGCGCGACAACCAGGCGGAGTGCGGAGGCGCCATGGTGGGCAAGATGCCCAACGTCTTATGGCTCGAGGGCTCCTTTGTGGAGACCCTGAAGGGGTGGCAGTCGGGGTGGTTTTACATCACCGAGCCGCGCGACCCTGAGTGGGTCGCAGCCCCCGAGTTCCGGTCCAGACCCCCAACGCGGCTCACGTCCTGGAAAGAGACGGGCCTGTCGTGGGGCAGCAAAGAAGAGGTGACTGGACTGCAAAGATGCATCCAAACCCTAGTGAACAAGCAGCTCAAGCTTCTCAACGTAGTCCAGGTTATGCTCATCCGCCGGATCCTCCCGTGTCAACAACGGGCCTTCAATCTGTGGGAGTTCAACCTGGCGCAGCACCGAACTCTGAGCAGGCTCTTCAACACGACGTACGAAGATGCCTGGAAGGTGCTTTTCAAGGGCGCCGAGGCTCCCGCATCCGCTACCGAGGATCATGGATTCAGCGCGCAGCATCACGCTAGCGCGGTAAGTTGTTTGTACCTTTTACAGGGTATTAGTTTTTCATAGTTTAACTCTATGCGGGATCTAAGCTCCCTTATCTTTGACAGGATTGGCATGCGAAGTCCGGACAGATCGACTGTCCGGCTCCTTTGCCCGAAGACCCAGCCGATGCCCGCTTGGCGAAGCTGCTGGTTCCGGCACCCTATGTGGTGCAGGAGAAGAAGGCCATGAAGAAGGCCACGGGGACTCGAAAAAGTGCCCGGCACCAGGAGGTGTCGGGTTCATCATCCGACGGCTCCAAGGCGCATTCCTCCTGTGAAGACGAGGAGGAGGAAGAAGAGACCTCTCCCCCTCCAGCGGGGGGAGAGAAGAAAAGGAAGGCCACCCTCACTGGGGAGGCCGAAGGGTCCAAGAAGGGGAAAACCCTTCCTTCGGACTACTCCACCGACGGCGGAGAGGAGTGGCCGCTCAGGGCCAAGCCCCTGGCGAAATCGTAACTATCCGGATACCAGAGTAATTCATAGTATTCCTTTATTGCATAGCTTTCCCTTTTGTCGAATATGATTATGCAGCCCACCCAAAGACCGGCTCGACGCATTGTCGGGCGGTTCACTGGACTCGTCGGATGTGAATTCGCTTCCGACGGCTACCTCCCCCTGCCCTACGGACGACGCCGAAGTGTTGTCCCAACAGGTTCCAAGCCAGGAGGAGGTGGTCCTGGAGGAGCCGCAAGGCAACCTCCCAGACTCCAGGAGTAAAGGCGATAAAACCCCCCAGGGCTCCAAGTCCGGCTCTAGGCCGAACACCGCTTTGGAACCTTCAAAGGTTCCAGAGTCCGGCGGGCGACCTCCTTCCAAGAGGAGCAAGCCCACCGTGCCGGTGATCCCCGTCCAACCGGAGGCGCCAGACAATCTGTTGGAGGTGCTCAAAGGCGCCTCCATCGGCGAGGAGCACCGCACCATTATGAGTGCGGTGGTCCAGAAGGTTCAGTCCGCCAAGAGTGGACTGACTGAAGCTTGTGCTAGCCTTTTAACAGGCTTTGAGGTAAGTAAAGAATGTGCAAATAATATTACCGCATAGACAGTAGCCCCTGATGCTCTGTTTGGTGTTCGGGAAGAAAAGCCGAATAGAGGATCAAATAAAATTCGCAAGAGTCTAACAAAAAGGAGTCAATATGCGTATGCAGGCTTCTCTGCTGGCGTCCGCCGCACTGACTGTGGAAGTGGACACGCTAAAGCAGAACCTCGAGCAGTCCGAGCAAGAGCTCGGGCATGCCAAGAAGTAGCTCGAGGACAAGGAAGGTAAGAAATACCTTGTTTAAATATATATAAAAAAGTGCAATTGCAAAAAATGACAGGATTATCGTGGCTATTGTAGGGGCCCCGTCTGAGGTGGCGACCCTTAAGCAAGCGCTGCTCGAGGCCGAGAAGAGGGCGGCCACGGAGCGCACCGAGCAGGAGAAGTATGAGGCCCAGGTTGGCAAGGTGCGACAAGAGCTCCAGGCTCTCATGAAAAAACATGAGAGTTTGGAGCTTGACTCAAAGACGCGAGCGTCCGAGCTCGCGGTGGCTATTAAAAATGCCAAGTCTGCCAAGGACGAATCCCAGAAGACCCTCCAGGAGGTTGATGTGATGAAAAAGATAGCGGCGGGTAAGGCATTCTTTATGCAAAGCAAACACATAAACGTGAGTTACTTGTTACTTACCCGAACCCGGAGCTCTCCAGGAGCGTTCATAGATCTTCCCCATAGCGTGTCCGATGCCGCCACATTCTATCGAGCCGAGGAGAGCAGCTCGATGGAGAAGGTGTTCTAGTCTCAGTATGCTGAGGCCGGACACCCCGTGCCCCTGAGCGACCAGCTGAAGCAACTGGTCGAGCTCCACAAGGCGGCCGAACAGGCCATGAAGGGCCTCATAGTTCGGCTGTGGCCCGGAGAGGCTCTGCCTGGGAGCTATTTCGTACTGGTGCGGCGGCTGGTGGGGGCCTGTCCAAGGCTCGAAGTCATCAAGCGCTCCGTCTGCATTGAAGGTGCCCGTAGGGCCCTTGCCCGTGCTAAGGTGCACTGGGGTAAGCTGGATGCTGAGAAGCTTGTGAAGGACGGGCCACCGCCGGGGAAAGAGCTCGCAAGCCCGAGAATTATTATAAGGATGTTCTGAAGGGTGCCTGCCTTATGGCGGATGAATGTTCCAGGGATGTGATTTTTGAGTAAAACTCGCTCGTTTTGTCCTGTGAGCTAAAAACTTGTTCATATGCGCTAAGCAATGCTGTTGGAATTTAAAATATTACCTTCTGTGCGGCTGTTTATCAATTCTGAGAGATGGCGAGTCGTCGGCTTCTGCCCCCGTGCCGCTAGTGCTGGGGTGTTCAGGGATAAACCTGAGCACTCTTTTTCCCATGTTTGGGTCCTTCGAGGGAGGCGCTCATCACAACGAACAAGGCAATCGGACTATAATGCGTGAACACTCTCACTTAGCCATAGAATTCTATAATTTTAAATTTCGGTGAAGCCCCTGGTATTCGGAAGACCGAGTTCAGGGCGCTATCCACGCCTTGGCCGGATAGAGCCGACTCCTCGCTCTAAGCGGCATAAGTCTTTAGGGACTCGAAAAACCTCTCGAACAACGACCAGCTCTTGCTTCATCATGACAGTCAGTTTTAGCTTTCTCTACTGAGGTGCTCGACCCAGCTCAACTGGGGCACAATCGCAGTAGTTCTCCTAGTGCTACCTTAGCCGACATAGCGGAACGTAAGGCACCAAAACATAGGAGCCGGGCAAACCCAACTATTGACCCAAGACATGATTCGGAGCCGATGCATATAATGCTATAAGTTCGGGATGCCGCACTTGTTAAAGTGTTCGGACTTCTCACACCATATTGAGGGGTACTAAATCCCCTGGCGTATTTTGGCCGTACCAAAGTGTACGGGTGCAACATGTCGTTAAGGAACATATATTTGTAAAAAAAGAGTAAAGCAACAATAGACAAAAGATATGCATTGTTTATTAAAAAGGGCTGCGATCAAAGCAGAACGATACAAATAATGCGATAAGCAAAAGGTTGGACTATTTAACATGTCCATTCCAGGGGCAGGTTGCGGAATGGTATGCGAAACAGGTATACTGCTTGTGATAGAGACCACCTGGGAGTTCCATAATGCGGCATGGCTTGTCTGCTTCCCTGGTTCTTGCATCGTTTGTGCGGCAATTGAACTGCCGAACAGGCCTTCCGAAGAATGGAGTCCTGAAAGTAAGAGAAAATTAAAAAATCGGCAGCCCCTGGTGCGGTTTAAGCCGTGTTTCGGGCGTGCTGTGATGGTGCCCCTCCCCCTGTACCCATGGTATTTCTAGAGCGTAGTTATGTACGCGAAGCACTGGCGTCGCATTTTTGCGAGGACTGGGGCCACATTGCTACGCCTGCTCGGAACATGCCAGGCGGTCTTGTTGTAGGTTACTCCGGGCGCGCTTGACGGTGTCCGAACGTTTAATGGCCGGACTGGAGAACTGCCTGGAGAGGCTGCTTTGTACTTCCGCTGCAAGGGCCTCCGTGTGCTCCTTCGTTCGGAGGGAGCGTTCGGTGTTTCCATTGACCGTAATTACTCCTCGAGGGCCTGGCATTTTGAGCTTAAGGTATGCGTGGTGAGGTACCGCGTTGAACTTGGCGAATGCGGTTCGCCCGAGCAGTGCGTGATAGCCACTGCGGAATGGGACTATGTCGAAGATTAACTTCTCCCTTCGGAAATTATCCGGAGATCCGAAGACCACTTCAAGTGTGACTGAGCCTGTACAGTTGGCCTCTACATCTGGTATTACGCCTTTAAAGGTCATTTTGGTGGGCTTAATCCTCGAGGGATCTATGCCCATTTTCCGCACTGTATCCTGGTAAAGCAGGTTCAGGCTGCTGCCGCCGTCCATAAGGACTCTAGTGAGATGAAATCCGTCAATAATTGGGTCTAGAACCAATACGGCGAATCCGCCATGACGGGTGCTAGTGGGATGGTCCCTTCGATCAAAGGTGATCGGGCAGGAGGACCATGGGTTGAACTTTGGGGCGACTGGCTCTACCGTGTATACGTCCCTTAACGCGCGCTTCTGCTCCCTCTTGGGGATGTGGGTTGCGTATATCATGTTCACCGTCCGCACTTGTGGGGGAAAACCCTTCTGTCCACTGTTGTTCGGCGGCCGGGGCTCTTCGTCGTCATTGCTATGCAGCCCCTTGTCGGTATTTTCGGCATTTAACTTGCCTGCCTGCTTGAACATCCAACAATCCCTGTTGCTATGATTGGCCGGTTTTTCGGGGGTGCCATGTATCTGGCACAAGTGGTCGAGTATTCGGTCCAAACTGGACGGGCCCCTAGGGTTTCTTTTGAATGGCTTTTTCCGCTGACCGAATTTATAGCCTCTGAATCCAGCATTAACTGCCGTATCCTCAGCATTGTCGCCGTTAATGCGGCGCTTCTGCTTGTTGCGACGCGACCTGCCACTACTGTCCCTGGTATCCGAATTACCAGGGTTCTTGGTCATATTGTTACTACGAGCAAGCCAGCTGTCTTCTCCCGCACAAAAGCGGGTCATGAGTGTTGTGAGTGCTGCCGTAGATTTCGGCTTTTCCTGTCCAAGGTGCCGGGAAGCCACTCGTCACGGATATTGTGCTTGAAGGCTGCTAGGGCCTCTGCGTCCGGACATTCGACTATTTGATTTTTCTTTGTTAGGAACCGTGTCCAGAATTGCCTGGCTGATTCCTTTGGCTGCTGAATTACGTGGCTTAGGTCATCGGCGTCTGGTGGTCGCACATAAGTGCCCTGGAAATTGTCGAGGAATGCAGCTTCCAGGTCCTCCCAACAACTGATTGATCCTGCTGGCAAGCTGTTAAGCCAATGCCGAGCTGGTCCTTTAAGCTTGAGTGGGAGGTATTTGATGGCGTGGAGATCATCGTCGCGGGCCATGTGGATATGAAGGAGATAATCCTCGATCCATACCACAGGATCTGTTGTGCCATCATATGATTCGATGTTTACGGGTTTGAAACCCTTGGGGATTTGATGATGCATTACTTCGTCTGTGAAGCAAGTGGGTGTGCGGCGCCTCTGTACTGGGCTATATCACGATGTAGCTCCAATGAGCTTTGTCTACTGTGTTCGGCCCTACCGGATTTGTGTCTGGCGTGACGGTTACCGTCTCGAGTCGTGGGGCGCCCACACGATCCGTAGATCGATCTTGTTTGTCTTGCCTTGTCCTCCAACATATCTCGCAGGTCTGGTGCATTTTCCCGTGCCTTGGTACGGGGTGCGGGTTGAGTGGAGGGCCAAGAGGCCTCTCTGTCGCGGCCACGAGGTGGCCGGTCGGCCGTATCAAGTGCTGGTGATGTAGGTTTAAGTGCTTCCTCCTCTAATCGGGGTAGCAACCTGCGCTTTGGGTAACTCTTGGAGGGGCGTTCGAGTTTATGCTCTTCGACCGCAAGGACTTCAGTCCATCTGTCGACTAGCAAATCTTGATCAGCTCTAAGCTGTTGTTGTTTTTTCTTGAGGCTTCTTGCCGTGGCCATAAGCCTGCGTTGAAAACGCTCTTGCTCGACGGGATCCTCTGGCGCGACGAATTCATCGTCGTCGAGGCTTGCCTCGTCTTTGGAGGGAGGCATATAATTATCGTCCTCGACCTCTCTGTCTACCGCTCTCCCATGAGGGTTGGCTTCTCCATCCACCTATGCTGGATCTTGCTGGAGGGGGTTTTCTTTGGCACTCTCCGGAGTATTATTATCTCCCGTGCTGGAATCACCGTATTTGCTTTGGCGGGATTTTGAGCGGCGCCGCTGACGCCGGCGCTTAGGCTGTTTCTTGGAGGGGTCATCCTCCGCTGTTCCATCGCCATCTCCTTCTTTTGGGGTGTCCACCATGTATATGTCATATGACGAGGTGGCTTTCCAGGGCCCAATAGGCGCTGGTTCTTCATTGTCTCCTGCATCGGCGTCCATACCGTCGATGTCTTCGGAGTCGAAGTCGAGCATGTCGGTTAAATCGTCGACAGTGGCTACAAAGTGGGTGGTGGGTGGGCTTTGAATTTCTTCATCGTCTGTATCCCAACCTTGCTGACCGTAGTCCGGCCAGGGATCTCCTGATAAAGAGAGAGACTTTAGTGTCTTCAAAATATCGCGGAAAGGCAAGTGCTGAAAGATGTCCGCAGTAGTAAACTCCATGATCGGCGCCCAATCGGATTCGATCGGCAGGGGCGCGGAGGGTTCGGAGTCCGGAGAGGAGTCCGGCTCCTTGGAGTCACGAGTCTCGCGGAGTGCGGGGCTGGTGTTCGGCTCGATCGCCGTTGGGATCGCAGCCCCCGAGGCGGCGTCCAACCACCCATCCCCGATTGGCGCAGTTGGCTCCGAATTAAGGGTCGAAGCCGATGCGGGTGCGGCCTCTAGGGCACTGTTCGGCAGCAGAACTAGATCATGCTCGTCGTGACAGTGCGGCGCGCTCGGCAGTGGCTCGAATCTGTCGAAGATCAAGTCCCCGCGGATGTCAGGCGTGTAGTTTAAACTTCCAAATCTGACCTGACGGCCAGGGGCATAGCTTTCGATCTGCTCCAGATGGCCAAGTGAATTGGCCCGCAGTGCGAACCGCCGAAGACGAAGATCTGCCCGGGGAGGAAGGTCTCTCCCTGGACTGCATCGCTATTGATGATCGTAGGAGCCATCAAGCCTAACGGCGACGACACAGAGGAACTCTCAATGAAAGCACCAATGTCGGTGTCAAAACTGGCGGATCTCGGGTAGGGGGTCCCGAACTGTGCGTCTAGGCCAGATGGTAACAGGAGGCAAGGGACACGAAGTTTTACCCAGGTTCGGGCCCTCTTGATGGAGGTAAAACCCTACATCCTGCTTGATTAATATTGATGATATGGGTAGTACAAGAGTAGATCTACCACGAGATCGGAGAGGCTAAACCCTAGAAGCTAGCCTATGGTATGATTGTTGTTCTGTATGTTGTCCTACGGACTAAAACCCTCCGGTTTATATAGACACCGGAGAGGGTTAGGGTTACACAAAGTCGGTTACAATGGTAGGAGATCTACATATCCGTATCGCCAAGCTTGCCTTCCACGCCAAGGAAAGTCCCTTCCGGACACGGGACGGAGTCTTCAATCTTGTATCTTCATAGTACAGGAGTCCGGCTGAAGGTATAGTCCGGCCATTCGGACACCCCCTAATCCAGGACTCCCTCAATCCAGAACTCACATATATTCATGAAATCATAATAGGTTCAGATATGAAATCGTGGCACTCGGGCCCATTAAGCATAGCAAAGTCATAGCAACATCAATCTCAGAACATAATGGATACTAGGGATCAAACCCTAACAAAACTAACTCGATTACATGATAAATCTCATCCAACCCATCACCGTCCAGCAAGCCTACGATGGAATTACTCATGCACGGCGGTGAGCATAATGAAATTGGGGATGGAGGAAGGTTGATGATGACGATGGCGATGGATTCCCCTCTCCGGAGCCCCGAACGGACTCCAGATCAGCCCTCCCGAGAATATTAGGGCTTGGCGGTGGCTCCGTATCATAAAACATGATGAATCCTTCTCTCTGATTTTTTAATCTCCGAACATGAATATATAGAGTTGGAGTTGAGGTCGGTGGAGCACCAGGGGGCCCACGAGGCAGGGGGCACGCCTAGGGGGGTAGGCGCGCCCCCACCCTCGTGGACAGGGTGTGGGCCTCATGGCCTTGATTCTTACGCCAGTATTTTTTATATATTCTAAAAATATTCTCCATTTATTTTCAGGTCATTCCGAGAACTTTTATTTCCGCCCAAAAATAACACCATGGCAATTCTGTTGAAAACAGCATCAGTCCGGGTTAGTTCCATTCAAATCATGCAAGTTAGAGTCCAAAACAAGGGCAAAAGTGTTTGGAAAAGTAGATGCGTTGGAGACGTATCAACTCCCCCAAGCTTAGACATTTGCTTGTCCTCAAGAAATTCAGTTGATAAACTGAAAGTGATAAAGAAAAACTTTTACAAACTCTGTTTGCTCTTGCTGTTGTAAATATGTAAAGGCAACATTCAAGTTTACAGCAAAGATTATGAACTAACCATATTCACAATAACATTTAGGTCTCATGTTTACTCATATCAATGGCATAATCAACTAGCGAGCAATAATAATAAATCTCAGATGACAACACTTTCTCAAAACAATCATAATATGATATAACAAGATGGTATCTCGCTAGCCCTTTCTGAGACCGCAAAACATAAATGCAGAGAACCTCTGAAGATCAAGGGTTGACTGGAAATTGTAATTCATGGTAAAAGAGATCCAGTCAGGTCATACTCAATATAAACTAATAATAATAGATGTAAATGATAGTGGTTCTCTCCAACTGGTGATTTTTAATAAGAGGATGATGACTCAACATAAAAGTAAATAGATAGGCCCTTCGCAGAGGGAAGCATGGATTTGTAGAGGTGCCAGAGCTCGATTTTTGAAATAGAGATGAATAATATTTTGAGCGGTATACTTTCATTGTCAACATAACAACCGAGAGATCTCGATATCTTCCATGCTACACACATTATAGGCGGTTCCCAAGCAGAATGTTAAATTTTGTACTCCCCCACCACCAACAAGCATCAATCCATGGCTTGCCCGAAACAACGGGTGCCTCCAACTAACAACAATCCTGGGGAGTTTTGTTTGCAATTATTTTGATTTGATTTGAGCATGGGACTGGGCATCCCGGTGACCAGCCATTTTCTCGTGAGTGAGGAGCGGAGTCCACTCCTCTTGAGAATAACCCGCCTAGCATGGAAGATATAGACAGCCCTAGTTGATACATGAGCTATTCGAGCATATAAAACAGAATTTCATTTTAAGGTTTAGAGTTTGGCACATACAAATTTACTTGGAACAGCAGGTAGATACCGCATATAGGAAGGTATGGTGGACTCATATGGAATAACTTTTGGGGTTTATGGAGTTTGATGCACAAGTAGTATTCCCGCTTAGTACAAGTGAAGGCTAGAAAGAGACTGGGAAGCGACCAGCTAGAGAGAGACAACAGTCATGAACATGCATTAAAATTAATCAACACTGAATGCAAGCATGAGTAGGATATAATTCACCATGAACATAAATATCATGGAGGCTATGTTGATTTTGTTTCAACTACATGCATGAACATGTGCCAAGTCAAGCCACTCAAATCGTTCAAAGTAGGATACCACCCTATCATACCACATCACAACTATTTTAATAGCATGTTGGCGCGCAACTTAAACCATTATAAACTCCTAGCAAATTAAGCATGGCATGAGCAACTATGATCTCTAATTGTCATTGCAAACATGTTTATTCATAATAGGCTGAATCAGGATTGATGAACTAATCATATTTACAAAAACAAGAGAGGTCGAGTTCATACCAGCTTCTCTCATCTCAATCAGTCCATCATATATCATCATTATTGCTTTTCACTCGCACAACTGAACGGTGTGGATAATAATAATAGTGCATGTGCATTGGACTAAGCTGGAATCTACAAGCATTCAATACAACGGACAAGACAAGTTAATATGGGCTCTTGGTTAAATCAACAATAATGCATATGAGAGCCACTCAACATTTTCATTATGGTCTTCTCCTCTCGACCCCCAAAGAAAAGAAAAGAAACAAAACTATTTACACGGGAAAGGTCCCAACAAGCAAAAGAAGAATGAGAAATCTTTTTTGGTTTTCTTTTTAATTACTACTACTACACGCATGGAAAGTAAACTAGCTAAAAGCTACAACAATTTTTTTTATTTTTTTCTTAAGGTTTTTCAAACACACAAGAGGAAAGCTTAAAAAGAAATTAAACTAGGATGTATGATACAATGAAAAAGTATGAGCGCCGACAACTGGCATGAGTGTGTGAAGATGAATGTACTGTCGGTGAGGAATACGTACTCCCCCAAACTTAGGCTTTTGGCCTAAGTTGGTCTATGCCCACGGATCAAACCTGCCCTCTCCGGTGTACTGAGGAGGGTCCTCAGGGTGCCACTGGTTAGCAATCTCCTCCGGATCCCACTGATAAACAGACTGACGGTGAGGATCAAGTGGTGGCTCCGGCTCTGGAGCTGATGTCAGGCTCTGGTATGCTTGAACGGCCTCTGGCAAAACAAGGTACGTGCCTGAAAATATGTTCAACAAAGAGGGAGCAGGCAAGGTAATAGTCTCAAAGTAATTTGTATCAAATATCAGTCTATCGTTAAGCATCTTCATCTTATTCTTTACAATAAAATCATGCGCTACCATACTCTTATAATCTAGAAAAATAGGAGGCAACAACTTTTCCTCTTTCTCATAATGCATAATAGGTATGTTGAAGTGTGCAGCAAGGCGCGAGGCAAAGATGCCTCCAAAGAAGGGACCCTTTGTACGGTTCAGATTTAACCGTTTTGCAACAATAGCACCTAAACTAAAAGTGGTATCACGAAACAAAGCATGGCGCAAAATAACAATATCAGCGGCACTAAGGTTTCCACAGTTCCCGCAACCAATTAACCATCTACTAGAAAATATTGCAAAGTAACGTAGAACAAGAAAATGTATGCTAGTAATTCTTGCATCGGAAACCTTCCTTGTCTCCCCTACAACGATCATATCAATAAACGCTTCCACATCATCACGATGTGGTTCCTCTATGCTGCCCTCAAAGGGCAACTTGCAAACTGTACAAAAGTCGTAAAGTGGTGTCTCCTTATACTCATCATACAAATAAAAGTCCACAGAAGGTGGTGACCTCCTAGCATGGAAATGAAAATTTTGCACAAAAATATTAGTGAGTAGGAGATACTGTTCGAGCTGTTCGTGGAGGAAGTTGGAGAGACCTGCATTCTCAGCCAAATAATAAAAATCTTCATAAATCCCGGCTTCTCTCAAGAACTCATCACAAGGCCATTCACACAGCCGATCTTCCGTAGTACGAGGGAGATTATATTTGGGCTTCTTATTCTCTTCACTTAGCTTATCCTTCGAGCTTCGGCTCAAAGAGCCCCTCAAAAATCTCTTCATCTTTTTTGAAGAACAATCGCCCAAAGCAGTTTTGTGAGTGGAGCTTTGAGCAAGGAGAACGAAAATGGCAGCAAGATGAGCTAGAACTCGGGTTTGAGCTCGTGGATGATTTTTTCTAGAGGAAGACGAAGTGTGAGGGTGCAAGAATAAGTGGAGGGGACCCACGTGGGGTCCATGAGGCAGGGGCGCGCCCACCCCCACCCTCGTGGGCACATGGTGAGGCCCCCTGGTGTGTTCTCAGTGCCAATAATTCTTAAATATTCTAGAAAAATCATATTAAATTTTCAGGGCAATTGGAGAACTTTTATTTTCGGGATATTTTTTATAGCAAGGACAATTCAGAAAACAGACAGAAAATAGTATTTTTACTTTATTTAAACTAATTAATAGAAGGTAAAAGGAGGGTACAGAGAGTTGTGCTTTCTAACTTCATCCATCTCATGCTCATCAAAAGGAATCCACTAACAAGGTTGATCAAGTCTTGTTAACAAACTCATTCCAAATCGCATGAAACCGGAGAATTTTCGAATAACACTAGGTTACCTCAACTGGGATATGCACATCCCCAACAATAAGAATGTCATATTTCTTCTTGACAGTAAGAGGAGGAAATTCAAAACCTCCAATAGTAATCATTGAAATTTTCTCAATAGAATTGACACTATGGACTTGAGGTTGTTTCCTCGGAAAGTGTACCGTATGCTCATTACCATTAACATGAAAAGTGACATTGCCTTTGTTGCAATCAATAACAGCCCCTGCAGTATTCAGAAAGGGTCTACCAAGAATAATAGACATACTATCGTCCTCGGGAATATCAAGAATAACAAAGTTCGTTAATAGTAACGTTTGCAACCATAATAGGCACATCCTCAAAAATACCGACAGGTATAGCAGTTGATTTATCAGCCATTTGCAAAGATATTTCAGTAGGTGTCAACTTATTCAAATCAAGTCTAGATATAAAGAGAGAGGCATAACACTAACACCGGCTTTGAGATCACATAGAGCAGTTTTAACATAGTTTCTTTTAATGGAGCATGGTATAGTTGGTACTCCTAGATCTCCTAGTTTCTTTGGTATTCCACCTTTAAAGTATAATTAGCAAGCATAGTGGAAATTTCAGCTTCTGGTATCTTTCTTTTATTAGTAACGATATCCTTCATGTACTTAGCATAAGGGTTCATTTTAAGCATATCAGTCAAACGCATACGCAAAAAGATAGGTCTAATCATTTCTGCAAAGCGCTCAAAATCCTCATCATCCTTTTTCTCGGATGGTTTAGGAGGAAAAGGCATGGGTTTCTAAACCCATGGTTCTCTTTCTTTACCGTGCTTCCTAGCAACAAAGTCTCTCTTATCGTCACATTGATTCTTTGATTGTGGGTTATCAAGATCAACAACAGGTTCAATCTCTACATCATTGTCATTGCTAGGTTGAGCATCAACATGAACATCATCATTAACATTATCACTAGGTTCATGTTCATTACCAGATTGTGTTTCAGCATCAGAAATACAAATATCATTGGGATTCTCAAGTGTGTCAACAACAGGTTCACTAGAAGCATGCAAAGTCCTATCATTTTTCTTTTTCTTCTTGTTAGAAGGACTAGGTGCATCAACATTAGTTCTCTGAGAATCTTGCTCAATTCTCTTAGGGTGTCCCTCAGGATACAAAGGTTCCTGAGTCATTTTACGCCCTCTAATCATAACTCTAACAACATTATCATTTTTCTTATTATTTAATTCATTGAGCAAATCATTCTGAGCCTTAAGCACTTGTTCTACTTGTGTGGTAACCATAGAAGCATGTTTACTAATAAGTTTAACTTCACCTTTAACCTAGGCATATAATAACTCAAGTGTTCAATCATATAAGCATTGTGTTTCAATTGTCTACCAACATAAGCATTGAAGTTTTCTTGTTTAACAATAAAATTATCAAACTCATCCAAGCATTGGCTAGTAGACTTATTATGAGGACTATCACCTTCATCAAATCTATAGAGAGAATTTACCTTTACTACCTATGTCGGGTTATCAAGACCATGAATTTCTTCAATAGGTGGTAAATTCTTAACATCTTCAGCTTTAATACCTTTTTCTTCCATAGATTTCTTGGCCTCTTGCATATCTTCAGGACTGAGAAATAGAATACCCATTTTCTTCGGAGTTGGCTTAGGAGTTGGTTCAGGAAGTGTCCAATCATTTTCATTACTCAACATATTATTCAATAGCAATTCAGCTTGATCAACAGTTTTTTCCCTAAAAACACAACCAGCACAACTATCCAGGTGGTCTCTGGAAGCATCAGTTAGTCCATTATAAAAGATATCATGTATTTCATTTTTCTTTAGAGGATGATCAGGCAAAGCATTAAGTAATTGGAGAAGCCTCCCCCAAGCTTGTGGGAGACTCTCTTCTTTAATTTGCACAAAATTATATATTTACCTTAAGGCAGCTTGTTTCTTATGAGCAGGGAAATATTTAGCTGAGAAGTAACAAATCATATCTTGGGGACTACGCACACAACCAGGATCAAGAGAATTAAACCATGTTTTAGCATCACCCTTTAATGAGAATGGAAATAACTTAAGAATAAAGTAATAGCGAGTTTTCTCATCATTAGTGAATAGGGTAGTTATATCATTTAATTTAGTAAGATGTGCCACAACAGTTTCAGATTCATAACCATAAAAAGGGTCATATTCAACCAAAATAATTAACTCGGGATCAACAGAGAAATCATAATCCTTATCGGAAATACAGATAGGTGAAGTAGCAAAAGTAGGGTCATATTTCATTCTAGCATTCAAGGATTTTTCTTTAAGCTTAGCTAATAATTTCTTAAGATCAGATCTATCATTGCAAGCTAAAATGTCTCTAGCAGTTTCTTCATCCATAACATAACCCTCGGGCTAAACAGGCAATTCATATCTAGGGGGAGAATCTTCATCATCACTCAATATTATCAGTTTCAATAATTTCATTCTCTCTAACCCTAGCAAGTTGTTCATCAAGAAATTCACCTAATGGCACAATATTATCAAGCATAGAAGTAGTTTCATCATAAGCATCATTCAAAGCAGAAGTGGCATCATTGATAACATGCGACATATCAAAATGAATATCAGGAGTAGGTGTCGCAAGTTTACTCAAAACAGAAGGTGAATCAAGTGCAGAGCTAGATGGCAGTTCCTTACCTCCCCTCGTAGTTGAGGGAAAAACTTGGTTCTTTTATCTTTCAAGTTCTTCATAGTAATCAGCAGATATAAATCCCAAGTGACTCAAAGAATAGAGCTATGCTTCCCGGCAACGGCGCCAGAAAATAGTCTTGATAACCCACAAGTATAGGGGATCGGAACAATTTTCGAGGGTAGAGTATTCAACACAAATTTATTGATTCGACACAAGGGGAGCCAAAGAATATTCTCAAGTATTAGTAGCTGAGTTGTCAATTCAACCACACCTGGAAAACTTAATTTCTGCAGCAAAGTATTTAGTAGCAAAGTAATATGATAGTAGTGGTAACAGTGGCAAAGATAACAGTATTGGTTTTGTAGTGATTGTAACAGTAGCAACGGAAAAGTAAATAAGCAAAGATCAATATGTGAAAAGCTCGTAGGCAATGGATCAGTGATGAATAATTATGTTGGATGTGATTCCTCATGCAACATTATAACATAGGGTGACACAGAACTAGCTCCAGTTCATCAATGTAATGTAGGCATGTATTCTGAATATAGTCATACATGCTTATGGAAAAGAACTTACATGACATCTTTTGTCCTACCCTCCCGTGGCAGTGGGGTCCTATTGGAAACTAAGGGATATTAAGGCCTCCTTTTAATAGAGTACCAGACCAAAGCATTAACACTTAGTGAATACATGAACTCCTCAAACTACGGTCATAACCGGTAAGTATCCCAATTATTGTCACTTCGGAGTTAACGGATCATAACACATAATAGGTGACCATAGACTTGCAAGATAGGATCAAGAACTCACATATATTCATGAAAACATAATAGGTTCAGATCTGAAAGCATGGCACTCGGGCCCTAGTGACAAGCATTAAGCATAGCAAAGTCATAGCAACATCAATCTCAGAACATAATGGATACTAGGGATCAAACCCTAACAAAACTAACTTGATTACATGATAAATCTCATCCAACCCATCACCGTCCAGCAAGCCTATGATGGAATTACTCACGCACGGCGATGAGCATCATGAAATTGGGGATGTAGGAAGGTTGATGATGACGATGGCGAGGGATTCCCCTCTTCGGAGCCCCGAACAGACTCCAAATCAGCCCTCCTGAGAGAGATTAGGGCTTGGCGGCAGCACCATATCGTAAAACATGATGAATCCTTCTCTCTGATTTTTTCTCTCTGAACATGAATATATAGAGTTGGAGTTGAGGTCGGTGGAGCACCAGGGTGCCCACGAGGCAGGGGGCGCGCCCCCACCCTCATGGACAGGGTGTGGGCCCCCTGTCCTTGATTCTTTCGCCAGTATTTTTTATATATTCCAAAAATATTCTCCATTGATTTTCAGGTCTTTCTGAGAACTTTTATTTCTGCACAAAAAGAACACCATGGCAATTCTGCTGAAAACAGCGTCAGTCCGGGTTCGTTCCATTCAAATCATGCAAGTTAGAGTCCAAAACAAGGGCAAAAGTGTTTGGAGAAGTAGATACGTTGGAGATGTATCACACATCCGTGATGTTGAGGGGGCGAAGAAGACCAGAAGCGTGGAGATAAGACTCGAAGCAATGGAGCAGTAAGTTTTCAAGTGCCAAGGGATGGTGGAAGGTGGACTCAACGCCAATCACATGATGATGATGGAGTTCACCTACAATCACAAGCTGGATGCCAAGAACATTGGGGAGGCCATCTTCAAGCTTCATGAGAAAATCGAGCATCTCCAAGCCTAGATCTATGACCTGCAAAACCAAAACTGTGCGTATGAATACAAATGTAAGAGGATGAGTTTGGCTGTAGATTTGAGGATCCCGGAGACTCGTTCATCTTTCTATGATTGTGAGCCTCTGCCTTGGAAGATGGATGACAAACCTACTACATCAACAACTCCATCATCACCACCTCCGAAGAAAGAGATCTAAATACATGGTTATGGGCACTCCCCTTGGCTTGTGCCAAGCTTCGGGGAGGTGCCCGGTATTGTATCATCATCACACCTTTACCTTTATCATTTTTCCTAGTTCGATCCTTTTGGTTATATCTTGATCTAGTAGAATAAAGTTTTTAGTATGATCTAGCTTTGAGTTTTGTTTCGATGTCTATCTATTTAATCGAGTCCGTGAGTTATATATAATGAAGAGTAGTTTTGAGTTCAGGGCTTTGTTATCTTGCTATGATCTTGAGGAAATAAAATAAAAAAAGAATAAGAAGAAATAAGAAGATCATATATTGATCTTATGGAGAGTAATGACTTCACATATAAAGAGTGCGATGAATAAAATTTGTTGAGAGTTGACAAACATTGTTTTGGTCATTGTTGCAATTAATAGGAAGTAATAAAGAAAGAGAGGCTTCACATATAAATATACTATCTTGGACATCTTTTGTAATTGTGAGCAATCATTAAAATACGACATGATGAAAAGTTGATGTTGGACAAGGAAGACAACATAATGGGTTATGCTCTCTTATATCCAAATAGAAGTTATATTGTCATGGATCCTCCAACATGTTCAGCTTGTTTTTCCCTCTCATTCTAGCCAAATTCTTTGCACCAAGTAGAGATACTACTTGTGCTTCCAAACATCCCTTAAACCAGTTTTGCCATGGTAGTCCACCATACCTACCTATGGATTGAGTAAGATCCTTCAAGTAAGTTGTCAACGGTGCAAGCAATAAAAATTGCTCTTTAAATATGCATGATCTATTAGTGTGAAGAAAATAAGCTTTATACAAACTTGTGATATGGAAGAAATAAAAGCGACGGACTGCATAATAAAGCTCTTTATCACAATGGCAATATAAAGTGATGTTATTTTGCATTAAGATTTTGTACATCCAACCATAAAAGCGCATGACAACCTCTGCTTCCCTTTGTGAAGGGCCTATCTTTTACTTTTATCTTCTACCCTTATACAAGAGTCATGGTGATCTTTGCCTTTCCTTTTTACACTTTTTCCTTTGGCAAGCACTATGTGTCGGAGAGATCCGGATATATATATCCACTCGGATGTAGGTTATCATAAAGTATTATTGTTGACATCACCCTTGAGGTAAAAGGTTGGGAGGCAAAAATATAAGCCCCTATCTTTCTCTATGTCCAATTGAAGTTTGTACCCATAAATATCATGTGAGTGTTAGCAATTGTGAAAGATGAAATGATAGTTGAGTATGTGGACTTTCTAAAAAGCTCTTATATTGACTCTTTTCGATGTTATGATAAATTGCAGTTTCCTCAATGACCGAGATCATAGTTTGTTAGTTTTCAATAAAGTTTCTGATTCATACTCTACCTTGTGAACGAATTGTTACTTTAGCATAAGAAATTATATGACAATGTATGTTGCTATTCTAAAGATGATCATGATGCCCTGATGTCCGTATTTTATTTTATCGACACCTCTATCTCTAAACATGTGGACATATTTTTCGATTTCTGCTTTTGCTTGAGGACAAGCGAGGTCTAAGCTTGGGGAGTTGATACGTCCATTTTGCATCATGCTTTTATATTGATATTTATTGCATTATGGGCTGTTATTACACATTATATCACAATACTTATGCCTTATCTCTCTTATTTTACAAGGTTTACATGAAGAGGGAGAATGCCGGCAGCTGGAATTTTGGACTGGAAAAGGAGCAAATATTAGAGACCTATTATGCACAACTCCAAAAGTCCGAAACATCACGGAGAATTATTTTGGAATATATAAAAAAATATTGGGCGAAGAAAGCACCAGAGGGGGGCCACCTGCCATCCACAAGGGTGGGGGAAGCTCCCTACCCCTTGGGCGCGCCCCTGCCTTGTCGGATCCCTGGCAGGCCCCCGATGCCCATCATCTGCTATATGGTGTGTTTTGACCTGGAAAAAATCATAAGGAAGCTTTCGGGATGAAGCGTCGCCATCTCGAGGCAGAACTTGGGCAGAACCAATCTAGGGCTCCGACGGAGCTGTTCTGCCGGGGAATCTTCCCTCCGGGCGGGGGAAATCGAAGCCATCGTCATCACCAACGATCCTCTCATCGAGAGGGGATCAATCTCCATCAACGTCTTCACCAGCACCATCTCCTCTCAAACCCTAGTTCATCTCTTATATCCGATCTTTGTCTCAAAACCTCTGATTGGTACCTGTGGGTTGCTAGTATAGTGTAGATTACTCCTTGTAGTTGATGCTAGTTGGTTTATTTAGTGGAAGATCATATGTTCATATCCTTAATGATAATTAATACTCCTTTGACTATAAACATGAACATGCTTTCTGAGTAGTTATGTTTGTTCCTGAGGACATGGGAGAAGTCTGGTTATAAGTAATCATGTGAATTTGGTATTCGTTCGATATTTTGATGAGATGTATGTTGTCTGTCCTCTACACTACAAAAAAAGACACATCTGTGACATTTTGGGCCGAACGATTTTTTTTCCTGTCATGCTTATGACACTTCTATGACGATAATTGTGACAAAACACAGTAACATCATAGATGTGGTGGGCTGCTACTTCTATGACAAAAAATCATGATAGAAAATGGGCTTTTCATCCTGGGCGGGCCGCAGACGCAGCTGCTTGACATTCTTGGGCCATCCATGACAGAAAAAACCATGGTAGAAGCGAGGGCGGGGAAAATATCGGGGAGTTCTCAGTTACGGTGGGTGGTCTGGATCCGAGCGATGCGCGTTCCTCTCGTACACGTACGCGCATGGGTGCGAGGCGTTGGGCTCTAACTGAACCCGAGCGATTCCACTATAGGCTAAGCGTTACTAAACCCGAGCGATCGATCGATGGTTGTTAACTGAACCCAATCGAGCGATTCCTTCACTACTGCTGCTAACTGAAGCCGATCGATGCTACCTCTGGATGAACAGTGAGCGTTGTTGGGGGGTTGGATGAACAGTTCCCGGTGGGGGGTTGGATGAACAGGACCCCATGGTGTTGCCGCTGGATGAACATGACCCCGATCGATCGAGCCGGTTGGGGTGGATGAATAGGACCCCGTGGAGGGCTGGATGAACAAGACGACCCCGTGGAGGGCTGGTTGAATAGTAGCTGGTGGAGGGATGGATGAACAGTAGCCCGTGGAGGGGTGGTTGAACAAGACCCCATGGAGAGGGCTGGTTGAACAGTAGCTGGTAGAGGAGCGGTGGAGGCTGGATGAACAGGAGCCCGTGGATGAACAGTCGCAGGTGGAGGCTGGAGGACGTCAATGGTGGATGAACAGTAGCCCGTTGAGGCAGTCGACGGTGGAGATGAACAATATCCCGTGGAGTCCCGTTTTGCGGTACGCCACACCCCTCCCGATCAACAGGGCCCTGTTTCGACCGTAGGAGGTCCAAGACAAGTCCGTTTCCTTCGTTTTGCGGTACACCACACCCCTCCCGATCAACAGGACCCTGTTTCGACCATAGGAGGTCCAAGAGAAGTCCATTTCCTTCATTTTGCGGTATGTCAGACCCCTCCATATGAACATGATCCAGTTTCAACCGTGGTCGGTCGAACACAAGGCTGTTTCCTCTGTTCTGTGGTACGCCAAGCCTCTTTTCGATCGGCTATTCCGTCCAAACCGGTTGTCTCCTGATGGACACGACGTATTCTGCTGCCTCCCGATGAACACGATGCATTCCGCTGCCTCCAGATGAACACGACGACACAGTTTCTCTGTTCCGACCCAGCCATGTACACAAGATCTGGCCGTATGTATGGGCGAGTAGGCGTTCGAGATCCCGCTTGTATGTATGTAGGTGGCCGTATTTTTTGGCGTGTGGCTGTATGTATGTGTACACGGTTTAGACAGGACGGCCTGAGCTGCTATGTGGGGGGCTCTACTATGACATGTATTGCTACTTACTCGGCCACGGTTCATCGTTGTAGAGCGACCGATCGACCAGTATGTGCGTACACGTTTTGACAAGACAGACAACGGTACGTCCGCTTCGACCGGGTGGGTCCCAGCTATCAGGTAGGCTAAGGACAAACTTCCTTGCATGCGAAGATATAGCTGCTGGGTCCCAACTGTCAGGGGGGATATTTTTTCCCATAATAAGGATGCACTTCCTTGCGTGCCAAGATGTAGCTGGTGGGTCCCAACAGTCAGGGGGAGAAAACATTATTTTTCATGGTAAAAAGGATGCAGTTGCATGCATGTGTCCATGGGTGTGGTGCGTCCCCACTGTCAGCCTCTCACGTACAGTCATCTTCCGATGACTCTCGTTTGTTGACCATGTTGACCACACGGTGCCGAGCATACCAAGGCCGGTGGACGACGGCGAAGCCCCAGACTAGAACAACCCGGAGATGGGGAAGACACAACAGTGGAGTCGTAGATGGCGAGGAGTGGGAAACTTGACTGGTTCAAGTGTGTGGCAGCACTGCCGCAGTGCCGCCCATGGGAGACAGGAGCAAGAACAGAGGTTGAAGATGGAGCACGGCTGTTGGATTAACATCCAACGACGTAGCTGCTAGAATCATTTGTTGATTAAGTTTACAAAGCCCTGCGTACACGCCCGCTTAGTAGACCCACAAGTCAGCCACCAAATCTGACGGGTCCCAGCTGTCAACAGGAGGAATAGTTTTTTCGCATAACAAGGAGGCACTTCCTTCCGTGCGAAGATACAGCCGGTGGGTCCCAGCTGTCAGGGGGAGGAAACATTTTTTCAGCTTGATAAGGAGGAACTTTCCTTGCATGCGACCATGGACCTCATGGGTCCCAGCTGTCAGGCTCTCCATGTACAGTCCTCTCTCGATGACTCTTGT
Source organism: Triticum dicoccoides (assembly GCF_002162155.2). NCBI lineage: Eukaryota > Viridiplantae > Streptophyta > Magnoliopsida > Poales > Poaceae > Triticum > Triticum dicoccoides. Next base: position 314,400,469 of record NC_041388.1, on the reverse strand, counting down.
TTGTTGACCATGCCGCGCCGAGCGTAGCGAGGCGATGGACGACGGCGAGACCTCGGACGGGAATGACTCGAAGATGGGAAGAAGCGGCAATGGAGTCGCAGATTCAGAGGAGTACAAGGGTTATAATTGGTTCTGGTGCGGCGTGGGGCTGCAGTCGGTGGAGAATAACAGGAGGTGTGGAGGAGTGGAGGGATAGCCTGGCCGGTGGTGGGGTAGCGCTTCGCAGTGATGCGTGCTAAGCAGAGCCGCTAGCCGCCGGAGGCCAGACCAGGCGGTCCCGGCGATGCTATAGGAAGAAGATGAGAGATTGAAGGTGCATGCCGACCGTTGGATATAAATCAAAAGGTTGTGGATGTCATAATCATTTATTTACTAAGTTGACAATGCCCTGCGTAGGCTTCGACCTATTGGCCCACATGTCAGCCTGCAAAAATGTGGCATATATTTAACTCATGTTTTCTAGAATGTACAATCCATTTGTTGGGCTGGGTGAACAAATAATTTCGCGTCAATGGAGCCCCTTTAATATTTTCTAAGAAATCCCAGCCCATTTGCACTTTCTTGAAATACATGAATTAGCTGGGCTCGTTCTCTATATAATGTTAGGTTAGAAGGAGCAATTAATATCAAAAAATACACCGGAGCGACACATTATATATATATAATTAACAAATTAGCTAGTATTTCTCAAAATAAAAATGATCATGTTATTATTACATTGCTCCTTAAAATCTTCGCAAGCTTTTGTACGCAATCACCAGGATTTTCCTTGCCAACTTCTATTAAACATTTACTTTTATAAGTTAACAACACGTGGGATGTTTTTATAATGTATATATAAGTCTCTATAAAATATAGGATAATAGTAATAATATAAATATATATAGTGTGGTTAGAAGGGAAAACATAAATTGGACACAACATTATCATTCTTATATATAGATAAATAGAACAAAGATCTGCGTTTTATTAAAAAAATACATTGGGCTGCCGATCTTTAAGAAAAAGCAAAACCTACGCTGGGAGGCCCATAGGCCGGTATGGACATCAAAAATAAGTTGAAACCACTTTCTCTGTATGTCGTGGCCTACGCATGTTAAAAAACAAAACCTAGGCCTAGCTAATACTTGTTCGCCCTCTGGAAAAAAATGATACCAGCTAGATCCCCGAGCGAACTGGATTAAAGAGGGGGGCCGGTGGTGCGACTGAAGAAGCGCATCGGATGCGATTTTTTTTCTTCAGTGGATGGCTCTCGATGGCGTTTTTTACTTGCCTCTACACCATACAACTTGTATTTTTAGCCTCCTAATCCGTGGTGGACCAGGAGCCCATTTGCTGGGCGGGCCAACCTACAGAAACCAGCACTCGATTTTTAATCAAGCCCCAAAAATAACGCAGTACTATGTTTGTTTTGAGGTCGAAAACATTACGGCAGGGTTGAGCGGGGGAGGGGGGAGACAAAGCAAAAATATTAAAAAGAGCTAATGCGTCGTTGCTACCCTAACAAAGCAGGTGCAATTCTTCTCGGGAGGAAGGTGTGCCATTGACACCCACACGTCACAAATCCCACAGTAGACATACTAACAAGTTCACACACAAGTACAATAGAAAAGGTAAACATTTGTATCAAACTCAGGTTCACAGTACGCGTTCATATTCATAGCCAACATTCATAATCAACAACTCAAAAGATTCATATATACACAAGTTTAGCATGTCTATGCGTCCAAATGATTGATAGATCACACGATAATATTCATAGATAATTCACAAAAAGATTCAGATATACACATGTTCAATATGTTTATGCATCCAAATGATTGAGATCACAGCCAATATCATCCATGGACAAACTTTAATTACCTAGGGTACAGACTGGTAAATGGTGTTCGGTCAGAGGTACTTCTTGCTAAAATTAATGCTTGTACGAGTAAACTTTCGAGTACATAAGGGGCAACACAGACAATCTGAACTTTGCTTGTAAATTTATCCTCAAATAGTGGCCTGGTGCCGAGGGAGGTTTGAGCAACTTGGCCACTACTTTCATCCAACTAGTTAACTGGCACATCTTGGTCATGTAGCTCGCCAAAATTCTACATTGCAGACAAGAAAGGAGGCGGTTGAGAAAATGAACCACCCAAATTTTTTGTGCAATTCAACTGAAATGGAGCATCGCTGGCATGCAGACTGATCGAGTGCCAGATGAATATACGCGTCAACCAACTTGTCTAGAATCTTTAGACTCCATGCCATATAGTTTGCTACCATATGTGTTGATAACAAGATTGGACTGCATTTTTCTGGGCTATGCGCCAAGCAATATTTTTGGCGTTCACTCTCCTAATACTTGGAGTTTGACAACTGGTTAACGCCGGTTGATACTTGAATGAATATAGGCACCTCTTCTTGTCAACATCGATGCTTGTCTGAGTGAACTTTGAAGTACATAGCAGCAGCATAAGTATATGTCCATCTGATCTTTTTGTGCAGTTCTACTGAAATCACCCAATGTAATGATTTGCCTGCGAGTTCAGGCTCCAAGTTACTCCTTTATGAAATTGGCAAATAGTAGCACAATACCAAATTACCAATACATAAGACAAGCACAATAATCAGGATAAAGACCAGTACCAACCTGTGTGAGGTAGCATATCAATTACTATTTCCTTTGACTGGAAGCCGAGATAAGCGAAGTGACTAACAACAAAGGAAGGAAGCAAGCCCAGATTAGCGACTGACAGGAAATGAAGGAAGCTATCGAGGCAATGAAGCACCCAAAGCTCTTGTGCAGTTCCACCAAAATCGAGCATCCCTGTTGGCACATATATTGAGAGAGTGAGATTACTGTAATACTGGGACTAGTTGTTGAAACATACACTAACAAATAGAAGAACCCTCATTATCTTAATGGGTAAAGTTAGCAACATAGTATCTTGCTTGAAGAGAGGTATTAGTTTATTTAATCAGTGCCAATTAGCTCAACACTCAAAGCATTGCCATGTATCATAGGTTGCAAAACTTTAACATGCAAAGATAGAGTTTCTCATGACAGTAGCACGATACAAATAGAGATGACAGCAAACTAATATGGATGAAGGCCTTAGGCCGGTACCAACCTGAGAAAAATATCTTATTCATGTAGTCCTAGAAGAGATTATAAAGCACTCACTGAGATCACTCAATAGTATATATTGTTGTGCACTTCAAATGTATGGTTGAAATCACTCTTGTTTACCAGTGTTGAGATTATATCGAAAGATTATCAAGAACTTCCAGCAGAGTTAAAGCACTGGCTAGGATACAGTTCATTGTATTGTCTTGTGTAGTTCCACTAAAATGTATGATTGGCACAACATGATCCCTGTTTGCACAAGTAGGAACAAGGTGAAACCTTCATTAGCTTAGTGAGAAAGGATAGAAAGACATTAGCATATTACTCTAATAGTAGCATCAAATTCATGATGGATAATACGCAAAACATTGCTTTATTGAACCAATGGCAATAAATTGACATGCAAAACAATAGCACTATTATGTCATGACACTACCAAGATTCCCTCCCTGCTCCACCACATTGTTCACCTCCACAGACAAACATACACACGTACATGATTCAGCATAGGGTGCTACTAAAGATTTGTTTAACTCCGACAGGAAAATTAGGCAGCAATAAATTAGTGGTACTTAAGTACTCCTAATTAATTAAGTGACCTTGCAGGAGAGACCGCGGAAGTGGAAGGGCTCCCTGGAGGATCGTCTCACATGTAAGGTAGATGTTGCCGGAGCCCTTGAATGGCCTCGACTGAGGCCTCGGGCATCGGCAAGATCACCTTGGCATTGTTTATTCTTCTTCTTCCACTTCATGCTCTGTTTCTCTTTCTCCTCACCAGTTAGTGAAATCAATTACATGATTGGCCTTCTATTTTAGAATTGGTTTTGTCAATGAAGGAGAAAAGTGTACTAGTAAACAATAGCATTATTTTCTCATGGCAGTCGCAAAATAGAGATGAACACATGCATTAAATATCATTCTTACATAAAGGAATGTTATGGTGCCAATATGTATGATGAGGATTGGAACACAGATCTCCCTTTGTGCAATTCCATCGAAATGAACCAACTATTCCATTCTGACATTCCAATTAAACAGCACAAAAGTCACTTCTTTTAAGAAGTGTTTTGTGCAGTGCAGCAAAAGGTCACAACAACAACCAGGTGAAATGGATATCCCTATTTGCACAAAAAGCTACAGAGGAAACAGTCAGGGTCACAAACAATTACAGGCAAAAACATTTGGCTAAACTTGTCATGGCTTATAACAGTGGCTTGGCTTCATTTTACCAGGGGCATTAGATTAAGAATAGCTAAATATTTGGTATAAGGGAATGGGACAGTGGGTGCACCAGCAGTCCAGCACCATGTACCTAAATTGGGGCATAAAGTGGTGATTCAGAGTTTGTTTCCCCGAGAAACAAACATCCAAGAAACATATCTGGGTTGGTCCCATTTTTTCACTCTAGCCACCTACTCCTATGTGTGGATAGCAAATCTAGTCCTGGTCATACCACTGTGTACAGCGTTTCCCCTATATTTCCCTTTCCGACCAAGAGACCGGTTGGATGACCAATATGTACTACTTTCACCCCCTTTCCTTCCTGTTTGTACCAAGTCCAATGTACATACTAAATTCCCCCACGCCCACTTTATTTCGTGCTTGAACCAAGTACAAGATTTGACTCCATGAAGTAGCTTTACCTCTAACAATAGAAGAAAAAATTTAGGTGACGTTGGACCATCGGATCGAGAGGGGCTGAGAGGTAGAAAATGATGCACATGCAGCGACGTAGCTAACTGGGAAGTAGAGCTAGGGCAGTTTCGAAGGAAGATATACCTGAAGGTTGTCGGGATGTGGATAGGTGGGCGGCGGGAGGTTGCATCCGCCCACACTAGGGCAACGGCGAAGGGATCGGAGGACCTCCCGCGCCGGCGCTCGGCCAGAGATAATAGTGCCAGCAGTGGGTCTCCTCCCTCGCTGTCGACGACGGCCTAAACGCTGCCCCTCCTCCCCTTCATTGGCAGACGGGGATACGTCAGGATCTGTAACCAGTGGTGAGTATAGAAAGACAATGTTTTTTGAAGGGAGAAAGACAGTGTTACCACCGCTATCTTGTTTAGATCTGGAGAGGATGAGAGTGTGTGAATAGAGAAATCCTAGCAAGCAAGCGTGGAGGCTCCGGCCTATATATACGTAGTGGGGTAGTTTTCCTTTTTCACTCCATCAAAACAAATCGTTTAAAATTGTGTATGTGCTAGGTTGCCATTTTTTTGAGTTGTTGATTGTTTTTGAAGATAGCTACCCGCTTATTCCAAGTGATGTTATGGTGTGCCAGGTCACACTTTGTATTGTTCAAGTATGGTACAAGACCCTCCATTAAATGAACAACCATCACCTCGTAAAATTTGTAAACAAGCCCACAACTAAAATTATCGAAAATGTGGGCTGCCCCAACATGCATTAATATTTATATGTGGGAGTATCCTCAAAACAAAATGTAAGAGTACAATATTTATTGGGCCCCTTTGTAATTGGTGCCAAATTTTGACCAAAGATTTAACTGACAAAATGTTAGTGCATGTTAACAAAAATTATATTGTTTGATTCATATTTGAACATAGTTTTCAATGATGTAATTTTTTGTGATATGCATGAACATTTGGTTAGTTAAATTTATAGTCAAAATTTGGCAAGGTGAATTAAATCAACACATGCAAGTATCAAAAGGAAAGTCACGACATGCATGCATTGTAATTAATGCATCGGTAAACGCAAATTATTGAAATATATCGAGCGCAGTGCTTTGATGTGTCATGTCAACTCGTACAACAACAAGAAGTTTGGTTACTACAACGCCCTCTCCCTCGCGGACTGGGCTCCGATGCCTTAACTGCACCTGCCTTTGGCTGTATGACAGGTGGGCCACCCACTTGTTGGACCCACCAGTCATACACGCAAAGGCAGGAGCAGTAAGTCAATGAAGCTGCGTCCCTCCCTCGCCCATGAGCGTGGTGGCTGGCAGGACTAGGAGAAGCTTTTGCTACACGCTCTCCCTCCTGCACGCGGTGGACATGCAGCAGTTCATTCATTCGGTGTCAGATGGCTAGAAGCATACTGTAGTACTCCTCCACTGTAGTAGTACTCCATCATTGTTTGACTTCTCGAATAGGCGAAGAGCCAAGCGCAGCCTAGACGCTAGTGTGACAGTTTCATGTGTAGAGTAGTCTAGGATAGCGTGTAGCATGCTTGTAAGCTTAAAATCGTTGGGGTCGGCTCCATGCTACGAGGCCGTCTCGAAGATTTTTTTTATTAAAATAATCTTCTGGCCCTACCTGTCATCCTGGTGATTGTTGTTTGCATGCTCATCTGGTCAAGACAAGAATATATATTTTAATTTGTGGTGGGATAAATGTTAGAGGTTGCAGCAAATATATTGTACATTGCGGGTCTTTTAGCCAAGTTTAGAGGCAACCATGTGGGGCCAGTGCTATGATGTGTCACGTCGACTCGTACAACAAGGAGAAGCTTGATTTTACTACAACATGCCTTCTCCCTCGCCCATGTGTGCGGTGGCTCGCAGACGAGGACAGGCTTTTTCTTAGGCTAGTCGTAATGGAAAGTATCATATACTAGTATCATGCATGTGATACCAGTGTATGATACTACATCCGTAGTGCACAGTATCATATGTTAGTAGTATCATAGATGACTTCATTTATTAGCATGCATGACACATAGTAGCACAACATTTAATATGATATGGTATCATGATATGATACTCAACCCTCTCTTTCTTCATTTAATTCTATGCCACCTCATCAAATTTGCCCAGTTGGCATTCATGATACTACCTATGATACTCCCATTACAACTAGCCTTATACTACAACAAGCTATCCCTCCCACACATGGTGGACGGACATGCAGCAGTGGATTCGATACTTAGAAGTAGTATTAACATCATTGTTCGTCTTCTCGAAGAGGCGAAGAGCCAAGCGCAACCCGAATGTGGAAGTTGCGAATGCTCGCGTGGCAGTCTTTATGTAGGGGTGGGGCATGGTGCGGTGCCTTGGAGCACGCATATAGCCAGGCTCTTGCATGAGACAAAATTGCTATTTGAGCCCACTATTTAAGTACTACTTACTAGTATAGCCCTGTAAACCGGAAAGCGGTTTTTGCCTTTCCAGAGATTTCAACAAGTGACTAGACTACACCCTAAATGAGTAGTACTCCCTCCATCACAAAATTCTTGTCTTACATTTGTCTAGATACGGATGCATCTAATACTAAAACATGACTTGATACATCCATATTTAGACAAATTTAAGACAAGAATTTTGGGATGGAGGGAGTAGTACATATGGAGCAAAATGAGTGAATCTACACCGTAAATAAATATGTAGTTCTCTCGTTTTCCTCTCCGCCTTGGTCGCGGTGCAAAATATTGAGTACTCCTATATGACTAGCCGCTCTATCTACATGTGGGACATAAAAGCATCCGGGCTTGCGTGCCGTCCACCAAATCACAGCGAGGTGCTACAGTCGAGACTCACCGGTCACCCCGGTGTGGCCGTCATGACCCGTCATATCACAAAACCCACGCCTTTACCAGTAGTGGTGGTAAAGTGGCCTCGAAGTTGGACTAGACGAAGCAACCATCATTTCACTGGAACGCTCGTTAAAGCCCTTTCTCCCCTTTCTTGAAGAAAACCTCACTCCAGGCTACTCACTTCTGCCATTTTCTTCTATACCAATGAAGGAAATGTGGGCGAATCAGTGATGCTACTATATTTTCATTCCAAGAATCTTCTTTTTGCGAAGCACCGACCGATTCTCACAACCTATTCTTTTCCCGTTTTCATTGCAATTGTGGTTTCCTTTCGATTGCTTTTTGTTTGTCAGTTCATTGATGGATCCCGGAGCACTAGGCAAAGAGTTGCCGGCGGACAACCCACTAGAGACAGCGATCTCCAGGAAGCAAGCACCGACCAATGAGTTGACCATGTTGGCGGGCCAACCCATGGACACAAAGAACTCCAAGACAGAAGCACTGGCCAAAGAGTTGACGATGTTGGCGGACAAACTCCGCAAAGAAAGTTGGAAGAACATCAAGCTCCCCACCGTGCCTGCCCCAAAAACTCTAATGGCCACCTATGCGAGGCTCAAGGCCGAGTTTGAGGAGATAGTCGCCGTTGAGAAGCAGTATTCCCCTGGCAAGGTGATGGCCCCCATCGAGGACGAGGAGATGGCCCCCGGAGGGATGGGATCCCCCGGTGAGCTGCACAAGGTAAAAAAAATAATGGCTTACCATCATTGTGGTTCTTGATTATTTGCAATGTGCTTACTAATATGTTAGGGTTGTGCAGGTGACGGTGGACGTCCTTGATGATTCCGATGTCGCGGCCCGTCCTATGGACAACGCCCCAGAGATCGTTTTTGATGTCGCGGTCTGTCTTGTTGACATCGCCCCGGAGATCAATTCTGATGCCGCTGTCCATCCTGTGGACATCACCCCAGAGATCGATTCCGATATCGCGGTCCATCATGTGGACATCGCCCCAGAGATTGATTCCCATGTCGTTGTTCGGGCTGTGGTCATTGCCCGAGAGATCGATGACAAGAAATAGTTGGTCGCGCTAATCCTTCAGGGTAGTTTGCATTGTGTTTAATTACCAGAATGATGCGTGTTATCACACCATCTTAGGGCTAGTGCACTGTCTTGTGTGGGAGGTACTTGCTACTTTTGTTTGATAGTGAATCATGCGAACCCTCTCCGAGTTATGGAAACAGATGTATCCTCACCAGCTTTTGATGTAATATATGGCATGCTTAGATGTAAGTTTGAACTGTTTATCATATCAGCAGGTCTTGTTTGATGATTCTTGGTGTTAGTAGGCTAGCTACTGTGCGAGCTATAGTACTTGCAAAACACTCACCGAAAAGAAACATTGGGGCTGATGAGCTCGTGGTACGCTTATACTGATCCGTCGTTGATCGGCCAATAGCCCAAGTTCCTAAAATTGTAGGCTTAGCAATCGATCGGACAATAGTCGAGACGGATACATCCAGGCCTCATTTGGTTCATATGGTAGGAAAATTGTAGCAAAAGTACAGAGACGTAAAACACAAAATCATGGAAGTACAACAACGTACTCCCTCCGTTCCAAAATAGATGACTCAACTTTGTACTACTAACTTTGAAACACAGGGAGAACAAATCCTAGGCGGGCTAATTTGGCCTAGTGGGTTTCAGTGATATGATGTGGTATGGTGCCGTTGTGACGCCCAGATAATCAAGCTACAGTAACCTCTGCCAATTTTGCCACGTCACCACTCTTACTATTGTAAACCTCGCGATGATTCAATCTCGAATTCAAAATTCAAAATCAAGTCAAACGATAAAGTTTTCAAACATTAAAATTAAAATGTTCTAGAGGTGGCAAATAATGCATAAGTAATTATGGTGGAGGATCACATTTTTTATAAAATAATTAAAAGCACTAAACTAAACAAAACAATGGCTTAAACAAATAATTAAATGCATTTTATAAATATTAAAACATTAAACTATTTTATTAGGTATGAGAAATTAATGTGGCAGTAGAGTATTTATAAATACTAATTTAGGGGCTAGTGGTATATTTTATAAAACTAAAAATAAAGTAAAACTAATATGAAAACAGGAACTATAAATAAAATAAATAAAATGAAAGCAGAAAGTTAAATGGAAAGTAATAGAAAAACAAACTAAGAAAAGAAGAAAAAAAAACAAACCCCACCCCCACTGGACCAGGCGACCCAGCTCACAGGCAAGGCCGGCCCACCTAGCCCAGCCGGCCGACCCACCCCCTCCATATCCCCACCAGGGGGAAACCCTAACCCACGACCCACCTCACTCCCCCCCACTCGCGCCCCCACTCTTCCCTCCCCCGATCCAGATCGGATCGGGGCACGCACGCACGCACGCACGCATAGGCCACGCCACCAAACGCCGCCGCCCCCTCCTCGCCGTTGGTCGCCGCCGCCCGGAGCGCTCCATCGCCGGACCTTCCCGTCCTCCTCCTCGCCGGACCGCCCTGGTCGCCACTGCCCCGCCGTCCTCATCTTCTCGTCGCCACGCCGCACGTCGTCCCCGACCGCCGTCGAGCCCGCTGCCCTGAACCCCTACGGCCATTGTGAGCGGCTCCCCATGGTCCTCTCCCCTCTTTCCCTGTCACCGCGCGCCCGAGGCCATGCTAGCTCGCGGCCTCCCAGCGCTCGTCGGCCCGAGCCATCCCCCGCTGTTGCCTCGCCGTACGCGGCCACCCAGGGCCACGCACCTCACCTCGCCGCCTCTGCGTGGCCACGGCCCGTCGCGGTTCGCCCGCGCGCGAACCATGTCGCCCCGCCCCGCGGCCTCTGCCGGCCGCCGCCCCTGCCCGCTGCTCCACCTCGCCCGCTGGCTGCCTCTGCCCACCAGTGACCTCGCTTCTGCCCGCCTATGTTGCGTCCCATCCATGCCCGCGCGACGCGCCTGCACCCGCAACCGGCTGGCACCCTGGCGCGCCCCATCGCATGTGCCCGTTCGAGCGGGATCTACCGCCCGTTACCCATACCCAGCGCCCGTTAAGCCCCTCTGGGCCACTGCCAAACGGGGCCCAGCCCCAGAACGCCTTTTTAAAATAAAATAAAATAAAATAATTAATTAATTAAAGAAATAATTAACTTAATTAATTTTGTTTAATTAAATTAAACAACTAATTAAACTAATTACACATTAGCTACCTAATTAACCTCATATGTTAATTAGTTAATTATGTAGTTAATGACAGTGGGGCCCACCCCCTAATTAGTACTAATTAGGGTAATTAAATTGTTTAATTAAAATGTGTCACTAACTAGTGGGACCCACTGGTCAGTTGACCAGTCAATAGCTGTTGGCTGCTGACGTCAGCATGATATCATGCTGATGTCATAAATCCAAATTCGAATTAATTTAAATAATTAATTAAATTCCAGAAATTAATAAAATCTTTAGAAAATCATATCTTTTAATCCATAACTCGGATTAAATTATTTTCAACATGAAAGTTGCTCAGAACGACGAGACGAATCAGGATACGCAGCATGTTCGTCCGCCACACACCCCTAACATATCAAACTCGCAACTTTCCTCCTCCGGCTCCTCTGCCCGAAAACGCGAAACACCGGGGATACTTTCCCGGATGTTCTCCCCCTTCGCCGGTATCACCTACTACCGCGATTGGGCACACCTAGCATCACGCCTTGTCATGTCATGCATCGTCATGCATTTGTTTGCATTGTATTTATTGTTTCTTCCCCCTCTTCTCTCGCTAGACACCGAGATCGATGCCGCTGCTATCCAGTATGACTACGGTGTTGACGACCCCTACTTCTTCAAGAGCAATCAGGCAAGCCCCCCCCCCCTTGATCACCAGATATCGCCTACTCTCCTCTATACTGCTTGCATTAGAGTAGTGTAGCATGTTACTGCTTTCCGTTAATCCTATCCTGATGCATAGCATGTCCTTGCTACTACTGTTGTTACCTTTACCTGTAATCCTAATACTTAGTATAGGATGCTAGTTTATCATCAGTGGCCATACTTTCTTGTCCGTCTGCCATGCTATACTATCGGGCCGTGATCACTTGGGAGGTGATCACGGGTATATACTATATACTTTATACATGATACATGTGGTGACTAAAGTCGGGTCGGCTCGTGGAGCACCCGCGAGTGATTCACGGATTGGGGGCTGAAAGGACCTTTGTCCCAACGGCCCTCTGTGTGGATCTTTGTGGCGAAGCAAGAGGGCAGGTTGAGACCACCTAGGAGAGAGGTGGGCCTGGCCCTGGTCGGCGTTCGCGGTTATTTCAAGATAACATGTTTAACGAGATCTTGGTATTTGATCTGAGTCTGGCTACTGGCCTATACGCACTAACCATCTACGCGGGGACAGTTATGGGCACTCGACGTCATGGTATCAGCCGAAGCCTTCATGACGTCAGCGACTGAGCGGCGCGCGCCGGATTGGAACGTAAGCCTGCTCTTGTATTAAGGGGGCTAGTTCTACTTCCGGCCGCCCACACAACGTGCAGGTGTGCAATGGGCGATGGGCCCAGACCCCTACGCCATAGGATTTAGACCAGCGTGCTGACCTCTCTGTTGTGCCTAGGTAGGGCTACGACGTGTTGATCTTCCGAGGCCGGGCATGACCCAGGAAAGTGTGTCCGGCCAAATGGGATCGAGCATGTTGGGTTATGTGGTGCACCCCTGCAGGGAAGTTAATCTATTCGAATAGTCGTGATCTTCGTTAACAGGACGAATTGGAGTTGTACCTTGAACTTATGACAACTAGAACTGGATACTTAATAAAACACACCCTTCCAAGTGCCAAATACAACCCAGTGATCGCTCTCTAACAGGGCAACGAGGGGAGGATCGCCGGGTAGGATTATGCTACACGATGCTACTTGGTGGACTTGCCTTCTGCTCTCTTCTACATGCTGCAAGATGGAGGTGGCCTGAAGCGTAGTCTTCGATAGGACTAGCTATCCCCTCTTATTCCGGCATTCTACAGTTCATTCCACATATGATACCCTTATTCCATTTGATACCAATGCATACATATGTAGTGTAGCTCCTTGCTTGCGAGTACTTTGGATGAGTACTCAGAGTTTCTTTGCTCCCTCTTTTCCCCCTTTCTATACCTGATCGCTGCGACCAGACGATGGAGTCCAGGAGCCAGACGCCATAGTCGATGATGACTACTACTACTCGGGAGGTGCCTACTACTACGTGCAGCCCGCTGACGGCGACGAGGTGTAGTTTAGGAGGATCCCAGGCAGGAGGCATGCGCCTCTTTTGATCTGTATCCCAGTTTGTGCTAGCCTTCTTAAGGAAAACTTGTTTAACTTATGTCTATACTCAGATATTGTTGCTTCCGCTGACTCGTCTATGATCAAGCTCTTGTATTCGAGCCTTCGAGGCCCCTGGCTTGTAATATGATGCTTTTATGACTTATATTATTTGTAGAGTTGTGTTGTGATATCTTCCCGTGAGTCCCTGATCTTGATCGTACACGTTTGCGTGTATGATTAGTGTACGATTGAATCGGGGGCGTCACAAGTTGGTATCAGAGCCGACTGCCTGTAGAAATCCCCCTTTCCAACTCCTTGGCCGAAGTTGAGTCTAGTCGATGAAAACTGTTTTACTAACATGGCTGTGCGGCCCATGGGCCCACGTCTCCATTGGATGATATTAGGATCTTTTACTCCTCGATCTTTACTCCGAGATTCTGAACTCTCTTCTATTCGGGTTAAACGATTTTTACTAAAATCTAACTTTAGTTTCTAGAAAATACTTTCTTCCGGAGAGCCCCTTCAGTCTAGATGATCGCCGGCTGCACCAGAAGATTTCGAAGATACTCTCCGATATTCCCTCGAGACCTTGTGCCCGTTGCTTTTGCAATTCCGTTCCACCGAAATACCCCTATGGATAAATACTTACACCTGTCGTGCTTACTTTTATTCCCAGTCGATCTTGTTATTACAAGATACCCCGAGAATATCTTGATCCTATTGCCTTGCAGTTCTTTGCCACCTGAATACCCCTAAGAATAATTTCTCGCACTTTCCGAGTATCCGCTCATCCCCAGTTGTTCAGGTGTTTCACAAAAGTCTTTGAAATACTATTCAATCCTCCGAAAAATCCTTAGCAGCTTTATTGCTCTACAAATACGTGTCTACTTGCATTGTGGATGCTTCCCATATATCGGGCAATATTCATTAGTCTCCTTTGACACCGTCAATTTGATCCTGTTGATTCAACATGAGTGCAAATGCACGCAACCATCGGTTGATCCTTTTAAATTATCTATCCTGCTCAGATGTCATTTTGAACATGAGCTGGTTCTCAACCAATCCAATTGCCGTTGATTGTACCCCTAAGACTATTCAACTTATCCATCCCTAATCAGAACATTGCTTCTGATCCCTTGCTTTGAAAATCATAATTCCTTTGCATTGAGCTCTGGATTAGTCAGTTGTTTCTATAATCCAATGCCTTTGCATTGTTAATTCCTTCTGATTGAGTACCGATACTCACATCAGATTCCTTGTGGTCCGCGAGACCAATTGCTTGGTTATTATCCGACGGTGTCCATCATATCCAATAACCTTGTCAGTTATTTCCCTGATATATAATGCCTTTTGTAAATTGTATCCTCTGTTTTTGTTAACCATGCTCTGCATTCGAGCTTGAGTTATTTTTACTCCTGAAGTTTGTGGTACATGTTCCTAAGAGGCCCCAATGGGTTGGACATATGCCTTCTCTAATCTGTGTGAACCCGGGAACTACTACGGGTCATACTCTACTGGTGTTATGTCAGATAAAATTTCAACACCACAACTTCATTGAACACGAGAAGTGAATGAAAGGTTGTGCATTAAAGAAGTGGGAGTCGACCTTGAACTTTGTGTTCATGCCCATGGACCTGATGTGGAACTTATCATGGAAGCTTCTTGTAATAATAACTATTTCCTTGATATAATATCATCTGATATCGGTGAATTGACCCTTTGCAGTCGTGGTTCCGACCATGTTCTCCTTTAAATACCATTTCTCAGGCAAGTGAAAACACTTGTCTTCTGCAGATCAATACATCTCCGCAACCCCTATGTCGATCTTCCTTCGAGTAATACCCTCCAGTATCTCGAGAATATCAAAGAACTGTGTTGCTTCCAATGAGTCCTCATCTAGTATTGCTTCTCATTGATTTCAGATTTCCCCCGGGTTCTGAGTTAACAGTCAATCGAGAACATCCATAAGTGAATCAATTTCGCACTCCGATATGATAAAGTAATTTCCATTGCTTATGAGTTTAATAATCCTTGAAGTCATTCCTAGCCTGATTGGTTAATATCATTATTGTGCTAAATTTTAAATTGTGCCACATGGTCCTTATTCCTAGAGCACATCTTTCGACGATGAGCTAAGCTTACGTCGATCTTCCTCGTCTTATCGTTCACTCTGAACAGCGAGCTTGATTCCGAGTTGATGTCATACCCATGGTTCCAAAAACCTTTTGCTTCATCATTTCTTTGACTTGATGTCATCGTTGATTGATTACATCTTCATGAAATCTCTCGACAAATGTGTCATGATCATCATCAACATCCTGAGCTCCTCAAGGATATTGATCGAATTCATGATGAGAAATACCATCCTTGCCCTCGATGATTTGTGTTATCATCGACAACTTTATTGCCTTCCGTTCAACATGAAACTTGTTCATGTTTTGTGTTGTACCTTGAGATCCTTGCTATCCAACTTATGTTATGTTCTACCTTGGAGTATTGCTATCTCTTATGTCAAGAATGTCATGGGAAATTCACCACCCTTAATAATTCTTGATACAAGTGATACTTATTAACATCACCATTCATTTCTTGGTCCCCGTGTTGTTTCTAACCAGAAGACCAACAAATGGTATGCGATGTGTAAATTCTAAACTTCTAGCAACCCTATTGCTTTGAAGTTATTGGTCTATAGTTTCATTCTACGTCTATGGCTTATTGAATCCTCATTCTAACCTTGATCATGCTACCTAAGCCCATATTTTGGGTGCACCTTTCAACCAATGTTTAATTTGTGTATGTTTCCCTCGAGCATACATCATTATGTCATTTGATCTAAAGAATGTTATCTCCTTGTTCACATGATTGTGGAAATCCATCCTTTTGGAATTCTCGATGAATGCTCGCTGAGACCATCAGCCACCCCCCCTCATCCTCTCCTTGGTTTAATGATGATGAACCCTTGTTTTGGAACTCGCTTCCATGGTTCGTTTCCTGAAAATCTTACAATGTCATCTCGTCAATTGGTGTTGCGCCTTTTCTTCTCAGGCATCCCGAGTCTGAGGTATCCTGACACGAATTAGATCTGAACCTCAATCAGATATGATGGTGGGAACATATTTCCAAGAGTAATAACAGTGGTCTTTATATGACCCGGTAAGGTGATATCGTGCCTAGCACACCTGGCCGGAGGACCTATTGTTACCGTTTCCTTTTTAGCACGGCTATCCTTTCTTCCATGAGGAAATTGTAAGACTTATTCTACAAGCCGTTCCTGATGGATCCTTTGTGTTTCTAAAGTCTGATCTTCACCTGAAGACCATGCCAATGCTATCTCGAAGCATGTCTATGGTACTCCGATTTTCAACAAGAACATTTGACGCCCAATGCTAAATGTTTCCTGCTCAGTTATCCAAACACCGTTGTATGGGTAATGTCAGGAAATTTCTCTCTCCATACCTAAAGAGTTTTCTACATTATATCCTGTCATGGATATCATGCTCTGCTTGTCCTTGGGAAGGATATACCCTGGAATAATGTGTTTAAACACATTTTCATTTCCATTGTTCTGTTTAATTTGATAATCGTATTTTCCTTTCCATTGGTTGGTTTAATGTTTCTTGTGATCTATATGATCTAAGCAGTACGCTTCTGCTTATGTAAACACCTCGGTGTACAACTCCACCAGTAAGACTCTGTTACTATTGTTGATGACATTCCGGTAACCACCGATGGACGAGAACTTTGCCTATTGGTCCGCCTCGTCCTAACGAGCAGGAAAATGGTTCTCTTCGTCCCTCGCCCTTGGTACAGACGTCGTTGCCGACATAACTGACAGACAATCATCTGACATGCCTTGCTTACATGATCGTGCAAGACGTCACCGCCCTTCCTGCTTTTAACCCACATTGTGGGCCCATAACCCACAGTTCCACAGGATCAAAACCTGACTCCAGTGTAAACCCCATGTTCCCAAGGTTGTTCCTCGCGCATGGCCTCGTAAGTAATTCATGAGCCACCTTCCGAGAGATCATAAATTCCATTATCAGACACAACACTTATTCCCATAGTTCTTAAGCACTCTCATATTGTGATTCAGGCAACGAATGATTGCCTATCAGCTTGGAACTTCTTATTACACCTTCTTACTCTACTCTCGATGACTTTCTTGAATGTCAACACGAGAGATGCCTCTATACCTCATTCACCGAGATATGCCCTAGGTACCTAATAGGTGTTGAACTCCGTCCTTCCCGAGTTTTTCCACTTAACTTCCCTAAGTACGACGGAGATCCTGAAGAAAGGGTGATGACTTCATCATGATGACATGAAGAAGAGGAATGAAGACATTAATGTAATAGATCAACCTCTTCGAGAAGAGCAACCAAGACCGAGAAGATATGTTAGAATTTCACAACCACAAATTTCCCCTTTACACCACCTCTTAAATCTCGGGACGAGATTTCTTGTAGTGGAGGAGAATTGTGACGCCCGGATAATCAAGCTACAGTAACCTCTGCTAATGTTGCCACGTCACCACTCTTACTGTTGTAAACCTCGCGATGATTCAATCCCGTTCGAATTCAAAATTCAAAATCAAGTCAAATGGTAAAGTTTTCAAACATTAAAATTAAAATGTTCTAGAGGTGGCAAATAATGCATAGGTAATTATGGTGGAGGATCACATTTTTTATAAAATAATTAAAAGCACTAAACTAAATAAAACAATGGCTTAAACAAATAATTAAATGCATTTTATAAATATTAAAACATTAAACTATTTTATTAGGTATGAGAAATTAATGTGGCAGTAGAGTATTTATAAATACTAATTTAGGGGCTAGTGGTATATTTTATAAAACTAAAAATAAAGTAAAACTAATATGAAAAGTGGAACTATAAATAAAATAAATAAAATGAAAGCAGAAAGTTAAATAGAAAGTAATAGAAAAACAAACTAAGAAAAGAAGAAGAAAAAAAACAAACCCCACCCCCACTGGACCAGGCGACCCAGCTCACAGGCCAGGCCGGCCCACCTGGCCCAGCCGGCCGACCCACCCCCTCCATATCCCCACCAGGGGGGAAACCCTAACCCACGACCCACCTCACCCCCCCACTCACGCCCCCACTCTTCCCTCCCCCGATCCAGATCGGATCGGGGCACGCACGCACGCATCGGCCTCGCCACCGAACGCCGCCTCCCCCTCCTTGTCGTTTG